>NW_022111321.1:19924577-19931622 GCF_000313985.2 Echinops telfairi
CTGAGTGCACCAGTTTTTTGGCAAAAAAACCTAACATGGGTCTCTTGCTCCATGCACCTTACTCACCAGATCTCACTCCATGTGACTTCTTTTTATTTCCATGAATGAAGAGGGACAAGAAAGGACAAAGATTTGCATCACAGAAGAGGTGAAGAAAAACATGAGGGACATGTTGTCAGCCATCTAAACAGATGAGTTTGAAAAATATTTCCAAGAATGGAATCACAGATTTGACAAATGCATTAAGTGTAATGGAGAGTACTTTGAAGGTGATAAAGTTGTTTTGTAAAAAAATTAAAATACACAGCTTTGAAAGAAATCCAGTTTTTTTTTGGGGGGGTAGGTACCCCCTTGTTTGTTGTGCTACCCATTTCTTGAGTTCTCTGTCCCACAACCAGAAAGCCAACCCCTGAAAGCTGAGACCTTCCACAATAGTGTGTGATCCATAGTTGACTGTTGAATGAATTAACTACCCCGGACACTTTTCTAAGAGATGAATGAGATACAAAATCTCTACCACTTCTAGAGTTTACATTCTGGAGATATATATCAGGAAACAGATATATATATACATATATATCAGGAAACAGGATATATATATATATATCAAGAAACAGGAACCTGAAAGAAATATCAGGTTGAAGAAGTTTCTTCCTTCTTCTGTTTTCCAGAAGCTTCAACATGCTAATCTGTACAGAAATCAACAAAGAACCTTTCTTATCTCCCATTGGGAAGTCAGTCCCACATCTCGCTTAGCTAGTCCCATCTAGTTTGCCTTGGTAATGATGATTGTTATGTCTATGTTTTGGCAAGGGTTCTAAGTAGCCAGTGTGTTAAGCACAGCGATGACTAAGGATAGGTGCCCAATTAGACTCGAATGCAGGTCAAGAGACACAGCTGGGAGCTACTGCCCTCTTCCCCACCTGGATTTTATTCACTCAGCTTGAGAAACCAATACTATAAGTGCCTTATTAATTTTGCAAAATTCTTAGACATTCATTAATTATATCTTCAAATATATATAGTTTTTCTCTCCTTCCTCTGCAGCTCTAATGACCTGTATGTTACACTGTATGTCAGACTCTCAACCCCTAGCTCGTCAACAGTCTCTCTTTATAAAGAATTCTCCACCTTTGATAAATCGCGCGTCTATCTCAACATTTTCTACATGAACAACATAGAGGGTGGTTATTTACACAAGTTACACAACCATCCTCACCTTCCTGTTTCTGAGCTGCTTCTCTCCTCATTAATATAAATGCACCACCAGCCCCCCTCTCCTAATGTACATATCTCATGTTTCAAATTGCTGTTGTCAGTGTGATCCTACATAGCTTTTAAGAGCATACTGTTCAAGACAGACCTTTTTGACTACTTAAGCGAAACTATTGTTTGGTTTTAGTGACTTTCATAGGGTGTTTTTGGTTTAAGGTTTAAGGATTATCTCAGGGCAATAGCATGAGGGTTTCATCCAGCATCCGCGGCCCCAGACAGTCTATAAAAAATGAAATTTTATTCTGCAGTACCTCTATTTGATCAGGAATGTTCTCTGGACTCTGATCAAGATGTTCAGTACGGGTGGCTGGGCACCATCTACTTCTGCTGGTCTCATGGCACAGGAGGCAATTGTTCATGGAAGCAATTGGCTACACATTCCATATACTCTACCATTTGGCTCTTTTTCATAGTTTTCATCACTCAGTTGAAATTCCCTATCTGTTCACAAATATAATTTCCCATTTCCATTCGATACTTTATACATTAATCTTGTCTAATAGTTCCAACGGGAGGAGAACGATGATACTTTGTACTCCCATAGAGAAGGGGCCATTTTACCCTGTCCTATAGGATCACTGTAAGAATCAACTTGATGGCAATGCGTTTTTTGAGTTGATTAGTCCCAACATCTAGATAACCTCTGAGCTTGAAGTCAGTAGTGGCTAGTTCCTTACTTTTCCATGTGCCCCATCCTTTTCTTACCGATCATTGGCTATGATGACAGAACATTCGCGAGATGGCGCATTTAACTGTGGCACGGGATGCACCTCTGAGATTGGCTCTACTTAGTCATCAAGTATTGGGCTGTTTCAGCTGCTGTTATCTTTAACCTCAGTGTTAAATTCTTCACATTCTTCTGGGGGTGGGCTGCTGTGATGTAGTATTTAATGTGAGGTCTAACGACGCAGGAGTGTTTTCCTGTGATTCTGTTCCACTCTCCTCTTTAAGCAGTCCCTGAGTGCCTGTGCACAGAGGGGTCTGTCTATAGAGCTGGTTCTCCCCACAACTTTTGTGGTTGGTTAGTTGCCATCCAATTGTTTCCGACTCACGGTGATTCCCCACAGGAGACTCATGTTAATTGTCCCTTGGCTTTGGGCTCTTGGGAGGGGACCTGTGGGGCTCTGATTCCTGATTTGTCTCAAGCTTTGGCGGGCATGGGCACCTAAGTCTGTGGGGTGAGGAGCTTCTCATCCTCTTGTCCCTTGCCCTGAACCTCCATTGGAGTGGAACTCTGCCTTGACCTTGTCTGTGGCAGTAGAGTTTCTGATATTTCTCTTATTGGTACCAGACCTAGCTCCAGAGAGAGTTCTCTGCCCTTTCCACATGCATGTGGATTTTACTTTTCCTCAGTGAGGGAGACAGTCATGTCCACCCTCTGTCCCCCACTCCCCGCCAACCCCTCTTAGACAGACAGCTTTGCTTCTCTGCCTCCCAGCAAAGCAATGGAACATCACCCGGGCCTTGGGAGTGAGAGGTTTCGCTGCCCCACCCGTAGTAGCTTACAGTTTTTGCTCAGTATGAAAGAAAAGTCTCAGGAAGACCCTGTTTCATGCCTGTCTCCTCAGAGAGACACCAATCAACCCGTGTGTCCCTGAGCCAATGGCAGCAGTTCTTCCCTTGACTTGTGCTCATGTCTCTTGTGAGAAAACCAGGTTGGCCCCTGGAACAGAGCCAGCGAGCGAATGTAAGCTTTCTTCGTGTCTGGGACTCTGTTTCTTTCAACTGACACTCTAGCCCACACTCAACCTTTTAAGAAATCCCTTGATGTTTTAGTGGATTTCCTCTTATGACAGTCACCAAAGGGAAAGAGTCTGTAGGTCTCTTTGTTTCTCAGAAGGGCTTGTCACACTTTGGAATTGAGTGCACTTGGTTACCTTGAAAAATCAGTACACTTGTGGTTACACAGCTGATGGCCACTTCTGACTCATAGCATCCGATAGGGCAGGGCAGAACTGCCCCTGTAGGTTTCCAAGACTATAGATAACCCATCATGGGCACAGAAAGCCTTGTCTTTCACACACGGAATGGTTGCTGGTTTTGAACTGCTGATCTTGCAGGTGGCACCCAATGCGCAACCACTACCACAAGGACTCAAGACCAGTTCGAATCCTGAAGGGTAGGAATGGTGGTCTCCTGAAGTTTTATCTTGTTAACAAAGTCACTGTTTACAGGTACTTTATACCCCTACCCCTCAAACACTGGCCTTTTAAGATGTGTTAAGCTTCCCTTTCTTGTTTTTTAAAAATAAAATCCATCTAAGGTCTGAAATTTAAGATCCCTACCCCCAACCACCCTCCCAGCTCCCCTCCCCCACCCCCAAATATCATACAAGTGCATGCTGGAGGTATGGGGAAAGGAGAGGAAGAAACTGAGGCTGGCCTGGAGGGCACCGATAGTGACTGAGAGGGACCTAAGGTAATGCTGGTGGTAAGGGAGAGAAAGCATTCCTTCCATGAAAATCCTGATGGAGATCTAGGGGGGAGTACGGAACGCTTGGACAAGGAAGACAGGGAAATCTGACCAGGGCAAGTATCTCAGGCATAAATTAAACGGAACCTTGAAGTGGTGCTTTCAGGAGGGAAATGGGAGTGGAATATAGCCAGGGCAAATAAACCACACAGGTGTCTGGGGCTGAAGGTGTGGGGAGGTAATGCCAAGAGATGGGGACCAAAAGCATACCTGCTAGAGCCAGGGAGACCTTAGTTTGGAAATGTGCTGTGCCACTTCAGCAGTGGGTGGCGTCAGGAAAACTAGTTCATCGAGTCCTTTAGATTGCGTTTTCCCAGCCTGCCAAATGCAGGTGTCAATGCTGACCTCTCAGAGTGGCTGAGCGGATCCGTGAAAGCAATCCAAGTAAGGCACTTAGCGAAAGCACCTAGAACATACTTGTGCTTACACCCAGTGGCTGAGACAACACCGCAGAGCAATGCCACCACACAGGCCCCTGCAGCACCGGCCAGCTGGTATCCAAAGACGCCTAGAGGGAGTGCTCTGCTCCAGGAAACAACTGTCTTCCTGAGGGCGGAGAATCATCCTTTTCTTCCTCCAGATGTTACCGTTCCTACTGCTGCCTCCTTGGCACCTAACACCAGGTTCTGTTTACAAGTAGCTCAGGACCAAGACCCGCCTCCTGGGAAACAGTAAGCAATAATTTTTGCTGACAAGTAGGAAGAACTACCAATTTCATCTGTTTCGCTGGCTGTACGTGGGAGGGCAGGCAGATAAAAGGGTTATCAGCTGAAAAAACCAGTCTTAGTCACAGGACAGGTTCACACAATACAAACACGGTGAAACACTGATCGACTGTCCAGTAACCACGCCTCCATTTCTACACCAAGGACGAAAGGCTAACCTACCGTGACCAAGAGGCAGGCTGTTGTTTACTGCTTGTTTCTTTCTTCTCAGACTCTTTGAAGAAAGTAGGCCTAAATTCTGGATTTGGCTGTAGACTGACAATGTATTAGTGATCTCTAACTATGAGCCAAATTATCCCAACAGAATGCTTAAAACAATGTTTCGGTGGGTGAGAAGTGGTTGAGCAACGTGCTTGTGGCTCGGAATCTCTCATGAGGCTGTAGTGAAGATCTTGCCTGGGCTTTGAGCATCCAAAGACTTGCCTGGGCTGGAGGAGCCACTTCTAAGAAGGTTCTACCACCTGGCTGTCAGCAGGAGGCCTCTTGATAAGCCACCTGGGTCTATCCACAGGGCTGCTCACAGGGTAGCCAAATTCCTCCACAGTAAAACAACCCGAGAGAGAAACACACACCATACATGTCCAAGATGGAAATGACAAGGGCTTCTTTAGCCTAAATCTGGAAGTGGCCACCTATGAACTTATTTCATACCCTGGTGACATAGCAGGGTCCGCAATGATCTGCTAACCAGAGGGTGAGGAGTTTGAAACCACCAGTCACTCCTCCGGAGAAAGATGAAGCTTTCTACTCCAGTCAAAAGAGTTATAGTCTTGGAAACGCACAGGGACTGTTCTATACCTGACCTATAGAGTCACCACATGGGTTGGCATCAACATGGTGGCAGTGAGTTTGGTTTCTGGTTTGGTCACAGGGACGAACACTGATACTGCGTGAGAGGGGACACACAGTCGGGTCAACATCAGCCAGTGGGGATCCCAGCAGGTGTTGTGCTGGAGGCTGGCCAGCACAAACTACACTCAAGGTTTGTCCCAATACAGGGTGCTGGCTCCAGGGGGAAGGTCTGCTTTCTCGGTTGGCTCTTGGGAAAGGGCCTTGTTTCTCTGCATCTTTTGTTCCTTGGTTGCTTAAGAGATTTTCAGGTGGCATGGCATCTCCCTATCCATTTGTGCGTCTTTGCCTCTTTATCGTAACACCCTACCATTGATATGGCCTCATTAACATAACAAAAACTTCAGATGAAATTATAGACTATAAGGGCTAGTCTGAGGGAATTTCAAAAATTCATGGAAAAATAGGATAAATGAATTTTCCCACAAACCTTCTCAAGACCCCTCAGATATATAACCAATGGGTTAAGTTTGCAAATTTATTAGGGTTTTACTTCTTTTACGAATACTAGGCTGGGCACAGGATTGGGCAGTGTTTTGCTTTTTCGTACCTATCGAGTTGCTGTGAGCACCTAACAGCACCTAACAACAACATGAGAATATTATCTGTGTTCATGTGCCCAGTACAAGAAAAATCATGTCACACTTGCAATATTAATAGATCCAAATAGTTAAAAAAAATTTAAAGCCACCAAATTCGAGATTTATTTTCATACACTCACTGCCATGAAGGTGACTTTGACTTGAAGCAATCCTTAGGGCTGAGGAGTAGAACTGTCCTGTTGATTGTGGATTTCCAAGACTCCCACTCTTTTATAGGAGTAGAAAGCCTCATCTTCCTCCCTTAGCGCTGCTGGTGGTTTAGAACTACTCATCTTGCGGTTAGTGGTGGCTTCCTAGGAGAGCTGCCGGACCAGTTTAAACTCAAGGCAGAGAATTCAGCTCAGCTGGTTATGATGACTATTTGGGGGGACCCTGAGAGATGTCCTTGAAGGACAAAGGGTGGTCATGGGGCGCTTACCAGAGGAAGAGTTTTTGAAAAATTAAACATTGCATTGGTGAGAAAAAGCTCAGGAAACTTGCCCAAGGAATGGTTTTCATCTCAACAAGTTACCTGATCATTCTTCAGAGGTAGCAAGGCCTGTACTACAAGGATTTCACTGGGAAAAGGTACCCCCCATCCACTCTACAGCCCTGCTCTTTCCCCTCCAGACTTCCGTTGTTCCCCAAAGTCAGAGTACACAGAAAAGGAACACAGTCGGAGTGCCCTGAGGACCCTGTCTGCCATGGTGCAAACTGAAGAGGGCAGAATTCTTCAGGGAATTCTGAGAGACGGAAGCTCCACCCTGAGAAGGTATAGACCTAGCTGGAGGAGATGCTAAACAACAACAGCTTCCCCATTATAGTATTTTTGTTTAATAAAGGCTTTATGATTGTGTAGCAATACTTTATAACTTACCATTATAAATCAATGAAACAGAATTGAGTTCAAAAGTAACCCCCACACACATATGGCCGAATGGTTTTTGGCAAGGATCATGGAGTGAAGACACGTGGCCCCTTTCCTTTCCCTATATAGTGGCAGGGGCAGGAAGATTTTTTTTTTTTAACATTTTATTAGGGGCTCATACAACCGTTATCCCAATCCATACACACATCAATTGTGTAAAGCGCATTTGTACATCGTTTCTCAAAACATTTTCTCTCCATTTAAAGCCCCGACAT
>NW_022111321.1:19932110-19932527 GCF_000313985.2 Echinops telfairi
GCACTCCCCCCATCATTCACTATGGTACGATTTTTTGTTCTGATGATGCCTTACACCTGATCCCTTCGACACCTCGTGGTTGCATGGGGGCAGGAAGATTTTTATTAACCATTGAGTGTTGTGAAAATTAGGTCTGCATGAGGATACAAACAATGAAACACTCTGTAAAGGTAACAAACACAAAAATAAATTGAAATACACTGCAGACCTAAATGTGAACAATGAAAATTGTTTTAAGAAAATTTGGGAGTGTATCTTTGAGATTTTGGAGCATTCAAGTATTTCTTAGACAGGGCACAACCCACAGGAGATATTCTACCTGGTCCTATAGGGTTCTACCCACAGGAGATGTTCTACCGGGTCCTATAGGGTTCTACCCCAGGAGATGTTCTACCTGGTCCTATAGGGTTCTACCCA
>NW_022111321.1:19932867-19937111 GCF_000313985.2 Echinops telfairi
TGGTCCTATAGGGTTCTACCCACAGGAGATGTTCTACCTGGTCCTATAGGGTTCTACCCCAGGAGATGTTCTACCTGGTCCTATAGGGTTCTACCTGGTCCTATAGGGTTCTACCTGGTCCTATAGGGTTGTACCCACAGGAGATGTTCTACCTGGTCCTATAGGGTCCCCATGGGTCATAATTGACTTGATGGCAGTGAGCGAGATGAATGAACTGACCTTGATCCATCATAACTAGATAAAGCAGAACTCGTTCTGTTCCTCAAGAGCACTTAAGAGAAAATGCATATCCAAGAGGCATATTTAAAGAGAATATTCCAAGTTTCCATATTTGTCAAAGGACCTGTATCCATAATATACAAATAACTCTTTAGAACTCCAAAGGTTAACAGATACAGAAATGGGCAAAAGGACTGAACAAGGAAAAGTACCTTAATGAGCGGCAATTACATGAAGTGGTGCACGATATCGCTGCTCACAGGAAAACCCAAAGAGACGCCACCACAGACGTTCTGGATGGTCACATCACACAACAAACAAACAAACAAACAGACTCTACTCGGTTGGTATGAGGCTGTGGAACAACTGGAGCGCCCATACATTGCTGGTGGGTATATAAAATCCAGCAGCCACTTTTAAAAGCAGTCCCAAGGTTTCCTTTAAACACCTAATTTATGAGCCAGTAATTTAACTCCTAGATATTTACCCAACAGAGTGGAAGCACATGTCCACCTAGAGTCTTATAAACCAGTGTTCACAGCAGCTTCTTCATAATTGTTCCAGAGTGCCAACAATTCAAATGTCTATCAACATATTAATGAATAAATAAACATACCCATGCCAATAAATAGATATTCCCATACAATGGACTACTATTTGGCACCAAACAGGAAGAAATCACCAATATGCAGTATGATGAATCTCAAAA
The DNA here is from genome assembly GCF_000313985.2 of Echinops telfairi. Lineage (NCBI taxonomy): Eukaryota > Metazoa > Chordata > Mammalia > Afrosoricida > Tenrecidae > Echinops > Echinops telfairi. Next base: position 19,933,796 of record NW_022111321.1, read on the forward strand.
GCACTCTGCTGGGTTAAAGGAGGCAGACACAAAAGAAAAAGCCAAATATCCTGGCTTAATAAGGGATTATTGTAATCAAAGTTATTGATAGCTTCCGTAAAAAGTCCTGGTGGCACGGTGGGTTAAGCACTGGGCAGTTAGCTAACTTCAGGGTTGGCGGTTCAAATCCAACAGCTGCCTCATGCGTGAATTATAAGGCTGCCGGCCCTATATGGATTTTTACAGTCCAGGAAACCCCATGGAACGGTTCTTCTCTGTCCCACAGGATCACTATGAGTCAGAATTTAGCTGACTTGATGGCAGTGGGTTGGAGGTCAAAGTCAATGGCTGTTAAGGGGCAGGCTCATTTCAGAACCATTCGGTCATGTTCGCTGAAAGTGCTGAGCTCTGCCATGTCCACCTAGAGCCAGAACTGACGGAACCTAAGGCCACAGTGAATTCACTGCCAAAGCAGCCAGGCATTTCTGAAGTCCAGCTTCTAAGGAACAGTATTTCTCTCAGGATTTGCTCCAGGGTGAGTTCATGTCATCGAGGTAGTACCAGTGTAGTATTTTGACGATGACCACACACTTGAGAGTCACAAAGAAGTCAAGTTAAATTCTAACTCCATTAGTAGTTGTAAGAACTAAGGGAAGTTCCTTTAAGTCTCTAAGGCTAAACAGCCTTCTTTGTAAATGTGTGCACAAAAGCTTTAGCTTAGGAGTCTAGACAAGGTAGCGACCCAATTTAAATTATAGATGTTACTGATATTGCCGTTCACTTCATCTTATACTTCAAAACTCACCATGCCCACAACCATTTATAAGTCTCTCACTTACTCATGTTCTTGGTTAGCCAACCGGTTAATATCATCACCACCTGCCTAGTCACCCGAAGCTAGGAACGTCCTCACTTGCTGACATCCAGACACAGTTCTCGCTTACAAGTATCTCTGAGAAGCTTCCTCCACTGGCTCAGAGAGAGGCTCCTTGCCCGAGTGGTCTAGCTCATTTCCAATCAATTGTCTAAAACGCATATTTCAAACTTAAAATTCACAAGAAAGCATATCACTAATTCTAATATTCTTGGATGATTTGTCACTTCCGAGATGCCTAAAGGCCTCACCTCCTGCCACTCCTTTCTGCAAACTTTGATCTCTAACTCAAATTCAGATTCGTAGAACATCATGTAGCCTGTTCCCTCTGCCTGAAAAAGTCTACTTCCCCAATAAGACCTAGCACAGACAGTACACCTCTAAGAAGGCTTTCCTCCAGCCCTACTGCAGCTTCCTAGATCTATTTGCTTTTATCTTTATTACAGTACTCCCCTTACGCTAACAGAATTTATTTTTGATATTTTCCTCTTCTACCAGCTGTGAGCTCCTTGAAGGTGACAACAGAAAAAAGTAAGTCTTATTTAATGCCTGCTTCATGGCAGGCATTCTTTGAAAGAACGGCTTGTAAGGACCATTTATCCTCTTTCCGACTCTCCCTGTGACTGTGTAAAAACGCAACATTGTACCACTGGGGGCCGGTGGAGGAGCTAAGTGAAGAATTTAATCCACTGCACCATTCAACCCTACCCCACCATGAGGAAGCCGTTTCAGTCCCAGAAAGGGCAGGTGACGCTACCAGTCAGACTGGACAGTGAGACACATAGCAAGCAGGAGGCAGAATCCATTCTCTGGGCTTTGTCATTCTGCCAGGAGCAACTCAATAAAAGGACAAATGCGCGTGACTCATGAGACCCAGGTGATGATGTCTTCCTTATCTAGTACTGCCGCAATGGAAATATAACAAGTGGGCGTCTTGAGCTAACAGAAGTGTGCTTCCTCACCGTTTGGGAAGCTACCAGTCGGAATTGGGGGCAGCTGCTCGGAGGGAGGGCAGGTTGCTCTGTGTGCCAGCCCAGGGAGAGGGTCTTTGCCTCTTCTCAGCTTCTGCTCTGCAGTTTCTTGATGACTTTCATGTGGCCAGTCATCGACACCCCACCCCCACCCCCCAACCGGGCCTGTTTGCTTCTGCTCCTAACGTGTCCCATTTATATCTCAAGAAGTGACTGGTTTAAAACCCATGCTACAGTGACGTGATCTCATCCACATAACAAAGGAAACCCTACTTACAAAAAGGATTGCATCCATATGGACAGGGGTTAGAACTCCCACATATATTTGGGGGGACTCAGTTCCTAACAGATGGCGTGTTAAACATGTGACCGCTTAAATCAACACACATTAAACAGCTAGTCACCCAGACTTGACTTCTGGACTCTGCCTCTGCTACTCCCTCAGGCAGCACTGGACAACAGCCCCTCTCTCCACTCCATTCTTCCGAGTTAGGGGGAAAGATCATCTGTTACGAAGCTCGGCTAATACTTAGAGTGTATCTGCTTTATACCAACACTTGAGCAGGTCTAGAGACCATGGTTCCTTCACTCAAAGAACTGAGTGTCCATTCCATTCCATTGGAGAAGGCAGGCCTCAACCTGGACTGTTCTACAAAATCAGACAGGGAACTCCTTGAATTCAGACGTCTGAAATTTTGCTCAACAAAAACTTGACTAAGACATGGTGCCAGATCAATTTCCATTGAACCCTTTCGGTACCTGGATGAGCTTAGCCTCATTTTGATAAACGAGCAAAGCAAGTCTTGGAGAAACTCGGCGATTTGCCTTAGTTCTCAAACTCCTCAGACGCAGGGCCAGAGTTCAATGTCAAGAAGGATGGCTCCAGGGCTTCCACTTCCTTAACCCCACTAGGATCAAGTTTCCTGTATCTCCAGGAACCTGGTGGCCCAGCGGTTAAGCACGTGTCTGCTAACTGAAGGGTTGGTAGTTTGAATCCACTAGCTGCTCCACGGGAGGAAGATGCGGCAGTCTGCTTCCATGAAGACTGACACCCTTGGACACCTGATGGTCAGTTCTGTTTTGTCCTATTGGGTCCCTCTTCCTCTCTGCTACCAGAGTCCATGGCAACTCATAGTAACCCTATAGGTCAGGGTAGAACTGTCCTGGTGAGTTTCCAAGACTGTAACTTTTTATCAGAGTAGAAAGCCTGTCTTTATCCCTAGGAGTTGGGATCAACTTGACAGCAGTCGGTTTTGGGGGGTTTCCTTCATAACGTGTTTTCAGGGTGCTGAAGGAAAAGTCGATCCTGACATGCCCAAGTTCTCCGGAGAAACCCTAGGCTTCAGGCTGTGCAGGGGGAGGGAGGGTCTAACTTTAGACCATAGGATGCCTTAGGGCAGCCTACTAATCCTAAGAAACAGCTAAAAAACAATAGGGATTTCCTTGTGAAATGGAATCCCAACTGCAATGAGCAAATTAGGGTATACAGTGA
>NW_022111321.1:19939482-19941368 GCF_000313985.2 Echinops telfairi
AAGTGCAAAAAAGTAAATTAATTGGACCCCATCCAGCCCAGCAGAAGGTGCAGCGACTTCTTAAAATCTCCTGAAGACTTCCTCCCAGAACTACACCACAGGGCAACAGCACGGGGCAGAGGCATCTGACTGCTGGAAGAGAACAGGGAAAGTGCTGTAAAAAGAATATGGGGGTGTAGGCTGTGCGTGGCGGGGGGGGCGGGGGCTAGGACCCTTTTACCTAATAAAACAATGAATTCCATTTTGGTCAAAATTCTCCAACTTCGCCACCTTATAAAGCGATTACTGTCTCTTCTCTTGTATGTCTGAATTTTACGACGCTGGATAAGATTCCGGGAGAGGGGGCGTGCAGACTGCTGGCAACTTCACGGACGGCATTTCACCTTTGCTGTTCTCCTCATCACACACCCCTGGCTCCTCGACGGATCCCTCAAAGCCTCCGAACACACTGTGCAAACAGCAGGACTTGGGCTTGTCTAAAGCCAGCCGGCAGGCCAGGCAGTACAGGGGACTGCATTTGGCCCCACTTTCATCTAAGATAACATGTCAATAGCATGTATCGTAATTGCTTTCATCTAAGATAACATGTCAATAGTATCTTAATTGTGTATCATACATCTTAACAATGTATCATAATTGTGAAAATGCCTTGAAGATTAAAAAGCAAAAGCAAAAACAAAAAACCGCTAAATCCCCAAAGTTCCTTTAAAAACTGTATACCAAAGACCCGTATTTAGGCAGAGCTGGCTTATGAAGTTCCAGAAGTCTAATAACTTTTCTCCTAAATCAACTTTTCCTTTAAACTCTATCAAAGCGTTATCCCCACTATCTCAGCGTCTCTGCCTCCGAGAAGGTTACACCAGACATCCACTTGGCTCCCTTTGCCACACCTGGAAGGTTCACAACCGCACTGTCACAGGCAGAAGTGGTGTCTCGTCCTGTTATGGAGATACATTTTGCCACACCCCTCAGTAAGCCCCCCCTCAAGCATACAGGCACCCTTTCTTTAAAAGCACAGAAGTTATCTCCTCCCTCAGACTACTATTGAGATTATGACGGTATCGCGAATGAGGGGGAAACAAAGAACCTGGAATGAGAGGTACGTCCAGAACACAGCGTGTGTGTCTGAGCCTGAATAGGATGATGCGAGGATGTGTGTGGTGCACACAACAGGAGTGACTGACCACGAGGAAGCAGCTGCCAGTTGCCTTCCTACTTCTCCAGTGCCTTCTGCTTGGGGATCGTCATTCTCCCCCCACACTGCCACATCTATAGGTACTTAATCATAAGCTCCTAGCGCCTCTTCAGCTCAAGTGAGTGAGAAAACCAGTCCCATCCTCCATGGCTCCAGCCCACATTTCTCAGATTCATTCTAGGCATATCTGGGAAAAACCATGCCTACGGAAACTTCAAGAGTCCCAGGGTTCGCCAAGAACAACTTCAAATGTTCTGTCCCAATCTTAGCTCTGGCCAGCTCTAGAAGTACAATTCATTGCCTCACTTAAAATGAATTTAACGTAAAACTCTAGGGGGCTTCCAGACTCTGCATCTTTCATCTAAAATAAATAAATAAATCTCCCGTCTGCTATGGTATTCATCTTCCTACCAATGTGCACTTTTGATTCTACTACTGCTACAACCACTACTATTAATAAGAGTCTCTCTCTCTCTCTAGCTTTATTTTTAAAATCACTTTATTGGGGGCTCGTACAACTCTTATCACAATCCATACAAATATCCATGTGTCAGACACATTTGTACATTTGTTGCCATCATCATTCTCAAAACATTTTCTTTCTACTTGAGCCCTTGGTATCAGCTCCTCTTTTTCCCCCTCCCTCCCTCCCTCCCTCACCCCCTCCCTCATGATCGCTTGATAATTTATA
>NW_022111321.1:19941616-19942741 GCF_000313985.2 Echinops telfairi
TTCCAGCTCTTATCTGCATCTGTGTACATGCTCTGGTCTAGCTGGATCTATAAGGTAGAATTGGGTTCATGATAGTGGGTGGGAGGTAGGACGGGGAGAGGAAGCATTAAAGAACTCGAGCAAAGTTCTAGCTTTCTATCTATCCCTGATTACATGCTAGGGATTACTGTAAGAACTTTATATCTAGAAGACTCATTGACAGCCTTCCTTCCAACTCTCTACTAATATTATTCCTACCACACAGATATAAAGTATACTCCTAGAAACCCTACAGAGCACAGGTCTGTTGTGACATGCATGGGCCACCGTGAATCAGTCATCAAAGAGCAGTTGCTATTGAGGTTCAAACTTGGCAACATAGCTGTGGAGTTCTTGCTCATGACCACTATCTTACCTTTGTTCTTTTGTTTGTGCAATGTGAAGTATTTCCATCAAGACCAGCACTCCTTTAAAGGAAAGGTCAGGTTCTATTCCTGACTGGCTACTTATCAAGGTGTGACCTATGGGAAGTCTCTTACTCAATTTCCTCTATGTAACCAACTAGACTCAATGGTCCACTTCCAGTCACACAAGGCGGTGACGATCAAATAGGCGCTGTTTACATACATACTTGACTCTGCTTTGTTGAATTCCAAAATCATAAAATGCCAGCAAATAAAATGCAATTTCTTTGCTGTCTGTCCTCACACTACATTTGAATCTCTTGAAGGTTAGTCCCATTATATATTAAGAGACAGAGACAGTAATGATCCCTTTTGTCTATTGACTTTTTAAGTTAATAACTTGGACTTCACAAACTTTTCTTCTTTGCTTGGCATGGGTGATAGGAGAGCAAAATTTGAGCTATGAAACTTGTAATTAAAGTGGACAAACGTCAAACGTTTTCTTGAATGGTTATTAGAATAGGATCTCATCTCTAATTAAAAAAACACACTTAAAAGGATATAAAGGAAAGAATTAGGAGACAAAAGGCATTTATAGAGGTCAAATACAGGGCATGTACTTAAGTAAATATATTTACAGTGAACCCTCGGTTCTAGACCCTACCGTGATAAATGAAATTCCGCGAAGTAGGATTCCTTATTTGTAAATCAAATATTTTCGTAGTTAGAGCATAGAGGACAT
>NW_022111321.1:19943597-19949741 GCF_000313985.2 Echinops telfairi
GACATTGGACCTCTACTCAAGTACTCCCTCAATGCAAGAACACTTTGTTCTATTAACCTGGCATTCCACGATCGCTGAAAACAAAGTAGGTACATAAGCAAATGTGGCGAAGAAAGCTGATAGTGCCTGGCTATCAAAAGAGATAGTGTCTTGGGTCTTAGTGACTTGAAGATAAACAAGCAGCCATCTAGCTGAGAAGCAGCAAAGCCCACATGGAAGAAGCACACCAGCCTGTGTGATCACAAGATGTTGAAGGGATCAGGTATCAGGCATCAAAGAACAAAAAATCACAATGTGGATGAGGGGGACTGTGGAGTAGAGGCCCAAAGTCCATTTTGTAGGCAACTGGGCATCCCCTTACAGAAGGGTTGTGGGGAGGAGACAAGCCAGTCAGGGTACAGGGTAGCAATGATGAAACATACAACTTTCCTCTAGTTCTTTAATGCTTCCTCCCCACCACTTTCAAGACCCCAATTCTACCTTACAAATCCGGCAAAACCAGAGGATGTACACTGGTACTGATAACAGCTGGAAACACAGGGACTCCAGGACAGATAAACCTCACAGGACCAATAATGAGAGTAGCGATACCAGGAGGGTAAGAGGAAAGTGGGGGAGAAAGAGGGAACTGATCATCATGATCTATATATAACCCCTCCCTGGGGGACGGACAACAGAAAAGTAGGTGAAGGGAGACATCAGTCAATGTAAGACATGAAAAAAAATTATAAATTATTAAGGGTTCATGAGGAAGGGAAGGGAAAAAATGAGGAGCTGATACTAAAGGGTCCAGTAGAAAAAAAATGTTTTGAGAATGATGATGACAACAAATGTGCTTGACACATTGGATGTATGTATGGATTGTGATAAGAGTTGTATGAGCTCCCAGTAAAATTATTTTTAAAAAAAAGAAAAAGAGAATTATCGCATATAGACTTATGCTAATACTATTAGACAGATGTGGCTACTTAATATTAAATTTGAAATAATTGAAATTAAATAACAGCAAAAAATTTTTATAAACATTGGATTTGACTTAAGGGCAAAAAACCCCAAAAACAAACAAAAAAAGAAAATGGGAGAAGTAATATATCTCCATTAAGTTGAGAATTTAAACACAAGGCAAAGCAAATAAAAATTCTAATCAGATTTGCAGAGTAAAGGCTTTAAAAGAATGTACAAGTGATTACTAGTGGCTATATTTAAGAATGAAGTTGGGACATTAGGTCTTCTTTAATATATGTTCATATTGTTGGTTTTATAAGAGTGATGTACTATTTTTGCCATTTTATACATCCATTCTAGAATTTATTTCTTAAAATTTGGTTCCAAAATTCACACAAGATAGGCAAACAAAGCTAAAAATGACCCGAGTTTAAATTGCCATAGTGGTTCTTACCCATGTTTGAATCAGAAGAATTATGGGCAAAATCTGAAAACTATGCAGGTGCCTGGTTCTACTGCAGAAGAGTGAATTAGAAAGGTGTAGGTCAGACAGGGTGCAATGTAGCAACGATGAATAATACAACTTTCCTCTAGTCCCTAAATGCTTACCCCGCCCCCCATCATGATCCGAATTCTACCTTGCAAGTCTGGCTAGACCAGAGGATGTACACTGGTACAGATGGGAACTGGAAACACAGGGAATCCAGGGTGGATGATCCCTTCAGGACCAGTGGTGTGAGTGGCGATACTGGGAGTGTAGAGGGAGAGTGGGTTGGAAAGAGGGAACTGATTACAAGGATCTATATGTGACCTCCTCCCTGGGGGACGGACAACAGAAAAGTGGGTGAAAGGAGACGTCGGACAGGGCAAGATATGACAAAATAACTATTTATAAACTATCAAGGGCTCATGAGGGAGGGGGGAGAGGGGAGGGAGGGGAAAATGAGGACCTAATGTCGGGGGTTTAAGTGGAGAGGAAATGTTTTGAAAATGATGAGGGCAATGAATGTATAAATGTGCTTTACACAATTGATGTATGTATGGATTGTGGTAAGAGTCGTATGAGCCCCTAATAAAATGATTAAAAAAAATAGAGAGGCATAGGTACCACTGTGCCCCTATGTGTTATGGAGCGTTTCCCTACGAACAATAAGAGTTCCATTTTGACCCAGATTTTTAAAAAACTGCCAATGCGATTGTAATCATCTCCACATAAGCACTTCATCTCGGCCATAAATTGCCTATTGTGGTCAAAGGAGCGCTCTCATAGTTGTCACATATTTTTCATCATGTTTTGTGCAAAACGGTAAACCTTGCGTGTCACCACAGGATTCATATGAAGTGTTGCCAGTGATGCTGGGAGTGCTCCCAAGAAGCAGCCGAAAATCTCGACATTACATGATGAGTTGAATGGCTTGGTACGTAACGTCGACTGAGGTCTGCAACTGCGGTTGCCTGACATTTCAAGATAAATGTTAAAAACAACAGGGACTCTGTGCAGCCTTTGCTGAAGCTACAGTAGTAGGTACAAAGACCTTGTCCTTTGGTGAAATACCTTTTTATCTTGTACTCAAAATGCAGCTTTAATGTGGGCGCAGTATCTAATACAAATCAAACTCAGTCAATTCGGACTCAGTGACCCAATATAACAGGACTTACCGGTTGTAAATGTTTATGAGAGCAGGCAGCCTCATAGGAGTGACTGCAACTTTTGAACCAACAACCTTGAGTTATTGGTCCAATGCTTACCTGACAGTGATATGAGGGCTTCTTATATAAAACATTTGACACTCAAAATATGTGCTAATCAAGTATTTATATTATCAGTAAGCCTTCCCCTCAGCAGCGGGCTATCCATAATTAAACTTCAGGGTGTCAGAAGTTAAAATTGGGTTTTCAGCTGTGCAATGGGCCAGCACTCCCACCTCTGGCATTGTGCAGAGGTCAAATACATATATACAAACTGCTTCCATTCAGAAATGAAAGTCAGGTATTTCACTTCTGCATGGCTAAATTTTCAAAAATATCAACCAGGGTCGTAAGCTGTCAGAAAGTTCCAAACACACACCAAGTGTGCCATGCACAGATTGCTCCTTACCTGGTACTCGGCCTTTTTTGCAGGGCTTTGTCCAGGATGAGAGATGGAGCACTCCTTCTCCTTTCTGCTAATGTTTTCATTTTCTGTTAACAAAAGAAAACATCAAACTGAAGACCAAATGGCTTGTAAAGCAGGTAAAAGCCAACCGTCAATCAACAAGCTCCGTATTGCCTTTTCCTTCCATCAAGAAACTTGCCTTCTCATTATGGATGTGAACAATAAAGATGATAAGTGTCAATTATTGTTACAGACAGGGAATGTTTCTTATGGTCAGAGAACAGAAAGCTTAAACATTGACCAGGTTTGTTTAGAGGCAGCACCATCATAAAATTATCATCGATATGATGGTTTTTATGTGTCAGGTTCTATTCCAGTCTTTTTTTTGTTTTGAATGGCGAAACTTTATTTTATTACTATGTTAATTAAAAGATCATTTTACCGGGGGCTCTTATAGCTCTTATAACAATCCATACATCAACTGTATCAAGCATATTTCTATATACGTTGCCATCATTATTTTCTAAACACTTACTTCCTATTTGAGCCCTTGGTATCAGCTCCTCTTTTTTTCCCTCCCTTCCTCCACACAATCTCTTGATAAATTATAATTTACTCTTATTTTCATAAATTACACCGACCGCTGTCTCCCTTCCCTCACGGCTTCTATTCTACCGTTTTGATGTGGATTATCTCATCTCTGGGCCCAGATATTATTAGTTGAGCAGTACAACTGTCCCTAAGCAGAGCTTCCGGAAAGGCAGGCTTTGGAGACAAAAAAAAAAAAAAAAGCAAAACCCCGAATAATGAAGGCAAAGGCAGAGAGGCCAGATTTTCACACAATAATTTAATCAACTTTTAGCTTTTATATTTAAATATTTGCGTATTTGGAAGCCCCATATTCAAAATAGTTTTTGTTGTAACTTAAATAAAAGCGCGCGCACACATATACACACCCTTTCTAGGTGGTATATTAAAAACCGGGTAAAACTGGCTAATTGAGGTATTCTGCTGTCAATGACCTAATATATGAAGTGAATGAGATTTTACTTAACCTGAGTTACCTAGATGGTTACTCTAAAATACAGCCAGAATGTTCCTTACAAGCAAGGATGGCGGGACTTTGTCTCATATACTCTGGACAGGTTCTCAGAAGAGACTCCTTTGGAAAAGGGCATCACACTTGGTAAAGAGGAAGACCTTCAATGAAATGGATTGGCCCCATGGGCTCAAACATGACGACGATTGGGAGGAGGGCCCCAAACCGGATGGAGTTTCCTTTGGTTGGCCGTAGGGTTGTAGCAAAGCTGATGACACCGAGCAACCACATCCAGCCAGAAGGCTTGCCATGGGAAATGGATGACCCAAAGGAACACTATTCACCAGCAGGCACGAGAGAAGTTCAGGTTGTTCTACCAGCAGCCTTCCTCCTTCTTCATCCCCTGAGACCCATGGCCTGAGGGTCCACGCCAGCCACGCTGAGGGACCAGATACTGCCCATGGAAAACGCCCTAGCTGGCTCAGCGGGCGCACTGAAGGCACCATGGTTACATGCTTGGATAAGTCAGTGGTCTAAAGTGATTATCCAAGCACTGACTTAAGGAAGGCATTGGGGGTTTGTTTGAAAACTGGCGGAGTATTCCAATACTCACAATTCATAAAGACACTGCTTCTTAGCGAGTCAAAGAGCACCTGGGTTCTAGTACAGGAACAGGGACAGAAACATGCATGAGCAGAGCACACTGAGCCCTCTGGAGCCATCTTTGTTAGCAACATCCACCATCTCAGCGGGAGCTCTCCCAAGCCCTGTCACCACCAACTGGGCTCAACGTTGTGCTATCCTCACACTCGTGTTTTGGCTCACGTATGGAATCTATATGCCCCCATCTCCTTAGCTCAGCTGTAACAGTGGCCGCAGCAATTCTATAAAACAGTGTTAAAGGACAAGAGACAAATGGGCAAGCCATTTGAGGATAAGTCTGAAGTATAGCTACCAGTGTTCCTGTTCATCCCTGTATGGGTTTATTAAAAAAAAAACCCCACGTTTTGAAAGCAGCTCTCTTTATTCTGTGGGTGACCAGTTCTCTCACGGATATCCTATCTTTGTCTCATTAGGGTACTCCTTCCACCCCAGCCACACACACATACACAAAGGCCCATTCAACATGTGTACGAACATGTGGTTGCTCGAGTTAAAGTCAAGGCAGAGAGGTCAACTCGGAGGGCTAGCGAGCCTGCTTGTGGGGATTCTAAAGGGGCAAGTTAGGTAGATTTTCTTGGAGGACAGAGTGGATCCTACAGTTCTTCTTATAAAGCACTGTGAAGAAAATGGAAAAGAGCATTGAGTAGAAAAGCCCAGGAAAGTTGTCCCGAGGGATTTTTCCCCATCCTGACAATGCAACTACCTGTTCATTCTTCAGGGATCGCAAGGGTTGTCCTGGGAGCAGTTCCCTGGGACACTTTGCCCAGCTCCCCTTATGCCCTTACCATATCCCTTCACAATTCTGTTTGTTCTCCAAACGCAAAGATCATTGAAAAGGGCACAGTTTTAGTCCTCTGAGGATGCCCAAACTGCTGTTTTGATGTGATATACATCAAAGACCTTAGAATTTTTCGACAAAGAGTTGGACAGATGGAAACACTGTCTTCGGAAGTATACAGACCAAGATGGAGCTAAGTGGTCTAAAAAATGTTTTTTAACCTTTATTGTTTATTAGGTGGGGGTTACAGACTACCATCACAATTTTTGCATTCAACAACATATCCAATCACCCAATGGCTTGTCCTGATCCCTTTTCAGCTCCAGCGTGCTCTAGTAAGGCGTGATCTTCCCTTTCACTCAAATCACCCCCTGGCTCCCCTCCAGCCTTCCCTCCCCTCTCTCCCATTCCTGGTAACCATCAAAGTCTGTTTCACTTGAAAACTTTTTCTTGATATTAAAAAAAATTACAGTGGTCTCATAACATATTTGTCCTTGGCAATTGGACATCCCCTTACGGAAGGGTCACGGGGGTGGGGGTGGTGGGGGTGGGGGTAAGGAGGGAGACGAACCAGTCAGGGTGCAGTGTAGCAACGATGAAACATACAACTTTCCTCTAGTTCCT
>NW_022111321.1:19950180-19955549 GCF_000313985.2 Echinops telfairi
CAAATGTGCTTTACACAATTGATGTATGTATGGATTATGATAAGGGTTGTATGAGCCCCTAATAAAATGATTAAAAAAATGTTTGTCCTTGGTCTAGTGAGCCATGTGTTGGGCTGCTAACCACAAGGTCAGCAGTTTGAAACCACCAGCCACTCCTCAGTTGAAAGATGAGGCTAGGTACTCCTGCAAAGAGTAACAATGCCCCATGAGTTCGACATGATAGCAGTGAATATGCTAAGTGAAGTTAAAACTAAAACTTACTACTGTGACTCTTATACAATAGAATAGAACTTCCCCTATGGGATTCAGAGACTTAATCTATTTATGGGAGTAGAAAGCCTCATCTTTCTCCCTAGGACCAGTTGGTGGTTTCAAACTGCTGACCTGTAGTTAGCAGCCCAATATGGAATGACTGTGTCATCCACAGCTCCTCTATCCACCATGCCATGAGGCGTTTCACACTTTTATCATTATTCTTGAATGTTTATTCATATTCCACTGTGAGCATGTACTGAAGTCCATCTATCCATTCTACTGATGGACACAGGTGTTTTCTATTCTTGTGACCGTGAGTAGTAGTAGCGAGACGAGCATCAGAAAAAACTCAGACGCACTTCTGTCAAGTCCATTCTGACTCCTGGTGACCCTGTATGACGAGGCAGAACTGCCCCTGTGGGTTTCTGAGGCCTTAATTCTTCACGGCGGTAGGCCACTGCATCTTTCTCCGGAGGAGTGGCTGGTGGTTTAGAGCTGACAACCTTGGACCTCCTGGACCTCCCTAAGCAGCCGTGTTCCTACTGCCCACAGCTCTGTGTCCCCACTGTCAGCAAGTTCAAGCTCTTGAAGCAGACCTTCCCTGGTATGTTGCGTTTTACAATTTTTTTTTAATTTTTAGGTCCATGAACAATTGGAAAAGGGTTCAAAAGACAGCCATAAAATTAATTTAAAATATTTCCATAACAGCCTATGGGAGCAGGTAAAGAATATCTGAAATTGCTCACACAGAAACAGGATAGTCGTCACACTTTTCACTTACAATATAGAGGGTAGTGCATGACCTCCAGAGAAGGCAAGGCAAAAAGAAATGGGTGAAGCTATAGAAAGAGGAACCCAGGTTGATCTTGGGGTGTGGTTCTCTGCGATCTTTAGAGAAGTTAGGAACTAAATGTTGCCTGCAATTCAAGGAGCTCAGAGACCCCATGGGATGTTTATCTTGGGGATTTTTGGACTCCATATTAAAAAGCCTTCTGATACAAGGAATTTATGAAAGTAGTATATTACTTTTTCAAAGTAATATATAAAGGTTTGGGAACAGACTATCAAAGAAGGGTGACGTTTTCTCCTGTAAGGATGCCTTTAAAATAGAGGATCTTCTTCACTGCTGACTACAGCTTAGAGGAATCCCTGGGCTGAAGTTCTCTTGGTACAATGTCTGTGTCTGTCTGTCTATCTATAGTCATATATGCATAAGCACATGCATATTTGTGTATATGTGGTATGAGGGGACTTCAAAAAGTTTGTGGAAAAATGGGATAGAAAGGTAATGGAGTCTTACTGGGGGATGCCCTCTGGACCGATTGTGGAATAAGCATCGCGGTCCCAGAACATGAGAAGGAAATGCCATTCTGGGGCTGCCAACTGTTGACAAAGTGGTGACTTCTGCTCCTCTCCTTGTCTTCACGGTCTGCGACATATTTTGGTGTGTGGAGACAGCCACCTCATCAAGAGAGCTTCTACTCTGTGTGGACACTGCCTTTGCTAAGCATATCTTTCCATCTGCATCTTGTTTGACACACTCCATCCTGTATAAAAACTATTTCTTTCTTTTTTTTTTTTAAACATTTTATTAGGGGCTCATACAACTGTTATCCCAATCCATACACACATCAATTGTGTAAAGCGCATTTGTACATCATTTCTCAAAACATTTTCTCTCCATTTAAACCCCCGACATTAGGTCCTCATTTTTCCCCTCCCTCCCCGCTCCCCCCTCCCGCATGAGCCCTTGATAGTTTATAAATGGGTATTTTGTCTTATCTTGCCCTGTCCGACATCTCCCTTCATCCATTTTTTGGCTGTCTGTCCCCCAGGGAGGAGGTCACACACAGTTCCATGTAATCGGTTCCCTCTTTCCTACCCATTCTCCCTTTACCCTCCCTGTTTTGCCACTCACACCACTGGTCCTATAGGGCTCATCCGTCCTGGATTCCCTGTATTTTCAGTTCCTATCTGTACCAGTGTACCTCCTCTGGTCTAGCCATTACATTATGATTGTAAGTCAAAGGCATTCTGCACGTACATAGAAAACCTTCATTAAACAATATAAAAAACTTTAAGCTCTTGTTTCTTGATACAGACTCCAACTCGGTCTATACACTTGTGAAGGTGGTGTTGCCATCTGCTTAACCTTCTTCGCCATGAATTCTGCATTCTGTGACTTACACATCAAAACGGCCCTTTTTATGTTCTCCAGGGGCTCATATTGTTTTCCTTTTAGTGTCTTTTGAGCTTGGGAACTGAAGTCTGAAGGGGTCCCATCAGGGATGTACGGTGGGTAACGTATAGTTTCCCAAAGACATTCTCATAGGACAGCACTGGCAACCCTCCAATAAAAAGCAACTGTACTGTGAAGATGAAAAGAATTCCTTTGGGCAGCCTTCCGGGCCAAACCTCTTCAATAGAAGCCCCCGTAATCATCCTGCATCCTTCAACAATTTTATCCAGATTATCCCATTAAAGAGTCCCATAAAGCAGTCTCTATCACCTTCTGCCACCACTTGTCTCTCAGTTTTTGGCACTGTGGTGGCTTGTGTGTTGCTGTGATGTTGCCAGCTGTGTCCCTGGCACTTCAAATGCCCTCTGGGCCGTCCACAGGTCTCAACAGAACTTGCAGACTAAGAACAGACTACGAAGAAGGCATCCGTGGTCCACTGAGGAAGTGGTCACCGACAATCTCGTGACCAGCAGCAAAACTTTGTCAGATAGCGACAGAAGACGAGCCCCTCAGGTCGGAAAGCACTCAAAGCAAGACTGAGGAAGAGCTACCTTCTTAAAGGAGATCAGACAATAATGGCTCTGACGGGGTAAAACCTTCAGGACCTTCATTTGCCATCGGGCACAACTCAAAATGAGAAGAAACAATGCAGACATCTATGAGTAACTTGAACTTGGAACGTATAAAGGATGGATCTAGGAAAATTCGAAGTTGTCAAAAATGAAATCGAACACACAAAAGATTGCTATCCCAGATATCAGTGAGCTGAAATGGACTAGTATTGGCCATTTGAATCACACAGTCATATGGTTTACTCTGCTGGGAACAACAAATTCAAGAGGAATGACCTTACACCTGTCTTCCTTTTTTGAGAGCAAGGACTATACTTTCTTTTTGAACTTCCACCAAAGGGGCTCTGTTGGAGTAGTGTCATTAAAAAAGGTGAATATTTACTATGGAATGTGATGGTAAGACATCCCTGTCCCTATATTCACACCAAACCCAACCAAACCAACTGCCATCCAGTGGATTTCAACTCAAAGGGACTCTACATAGGGTTTCCAAGGGGGTAAATCTTTAGGGGAGCAGGGAGTCTCATCAGCCAGTAGGTTCAAACTGCTGACATGGTGGCTGAAAGCCCTTAGTAAACTCCTGCATCACCAGGACTCCCGTACACATACCCTTCACACCATGTCCTTTGAACATTATGTTCGCATTTACCACCTCAAGCCAGAGGGTAAACACATGCCTGAGACAGTAAAGTAAAAAGTTAATAAATTTCAACAAATGGCGCTGAGACAACTTGATATTCATACGCAAGATAGTGATAGAAATGAACCCTTACCTCATACCATATACAAGCATTAACTCAAAACAAAATCTCTACATACAAGAGTGAAAAGCATAAACATCGTACATGAAAATACAGGGATAAATCTCTGCAACCTTGGCTTGCTCAAAGCTTTTTTAGATAGGATACCCAAAGGAGGAAATCAGATCATCTGGATATCATCAAAACTAAAAACTTTCGTGCTTCATTTTCACTAAGAAAGTGGAAAGGCAACACATGTAACCTTCTCAGAAGTTCCATTCTGTACCAAGTTATGCAAGCCAGTGTTTGAGCCCAGCCTCTTGTGAGATAAGACCTTATATGCCGGAACCATATCTAATTTCTGTACACAAAATAAAAAACTGATTATGTATTTTAGAGGACATTTTAATGGCAATAATTTTGGCCAATTACTTGGTTAGTGAATCCCAAAACAGAAGGATTTTCCCCCATTTTCTGGAGGTGAACAAATCTTCATAATTCATTTCAGACACATTGCCATATAAATGATCCTTATTTCTTCCATGCCCCTTTTATGGACAGAGTTGATTAATTCCTTTTTATTGTATTTACTGTTTATGAAAATTTGTTATTTGCTGTGTTATTTCAAAATACTTGCTTGATTGCTTGATCTTGGGCCCCCCAAAAGGAAAGAAGGTTAATTCTGAGAGAAAACTTTGGAAATCATATGTCTGTTAAGAGATTATTACAACTGAATAATAAAGATAAACATGATTTCAAAAAAGTGGCCAGTAAACACATGAAAAGATGTTCAGCATCCTTAGCCAACATGGAAATTCAAGTCAAATGCAAAGAGTGACATAGTATGCTTTACAGGCACTATGATGACAGGAATTAAAAAGACAGGTACTAACAAGTGTTGGTGAGGAGGAAGAGAAATTGGACCCTTGTATAGTGAGGTTGGGAATATCATTCAGTAGAGCTGCTTTGGAAAACAGTTTGTTAGATCCTCAAATGGTTGACCATGGAATGATCAAACCAGTAATTCCATTCCTATCATCTATCCAAGAGAACTAAATACATATGTCCACATAAAAATAGGCGCATGAGTGAATGTTCATAGTAGCATTCCTCATAACAGTCAAAAGTAAAACCACCCAAATGTTCATCAACTGGACCTAATTGATAAATAAATCATGGCTTATCCAGACAATGGAATATTATTTGTCAAAGACACGAAGTACATTATACTTGATAAAAGAAGCACATCACAAAGGAGCACATCTTGTAAGGCTCCATTTACATGTCAGGTCCAGCATGACCAAATCTACAGAGACTTACAGTAGGTTAGTGGTTTCTTACAGTTTGGGGCACTATGAAGGGATAATTGAGAGTACATGGTTTCTTTAGGGGTAATGAGCATGTTATAAAATTGACAGTACTGAAGCCAGCAGCACTCTGTAATGTAACCAAGAGAAATTTCTGAAACCCAAATGAAGGCTGAGCATGATAGTGGAACAAGAGGAAAGTAAAAGGAAATAGAGGAAAGAACTAGGTGACAAAGGGTATTTATAGAGGTCTAAA
>NW_022111321.1:19957028-19958321 GCF_000313985.2 Echinops telfairi
GAAAACAGATATGATCAATTTACCTCTTCTCCTACGTTTTTATATAAAGTGTGATAATGGGTTTCCCTATCCATTTGCTTAATGTGATTTGTCAATTCTTCCCTATATCTATTACTCCTCTCTGTCCAGATCAGCAATTTCACATAGTAAATCTGAAACTGTTGTGTAGCAAGTGAATGAACTAACATTGCCTCTATCAGAGCATGGAATGACCAAACCAGTAATTGCCACTCATTACCACTGAGTGGATTCTGACTCACAGAGACCCTATAAGACAGAGAACTGCTATTGTGGTTTTCAAGGCTATAAACCTTTACAGGAGTAGAAAGCCTCGTCTCTCTCCTGCAGAGCAGCTGGTGGTTTTGAACTGCTGACTCATGAGTGGATTTGGTTTTGTTTTGTTTCGTTTATCAGAGAGATTAATGAGCTCTGATGACTCTCACTAACCATAAGGTTGGTGATTTAAACCCACTGGCTGTCTGCTCCTGTAAAGATTTACCATTTCAGAAACCCTGTGTAAGTCACTATTGGTTGGAACAGGTGGAGGGAAGTGCGTATATGGGTCTATTATAAACTTTACAGAGGTCATGCAGTGTGTCTAAGGTCTAAACAGTATATCAGTGCTTAAATTCTGAATATCCAATGTGCAGAAGGCTATACAGTAGGTGACAGTGAAAGGCCAAAATCCATTTGCTAGTCCCAAAATAGATTTAACCTCCATTGAATTCTTGCTGATCATTAACCAACGATGCAGGTAATCTTGCACTCGGGCAGAGCACATTGGAAAGTGGATCTGCCTCCATCCCTCTCCAGTCAGCTCTGGAGGGGCAGTGTCTCCCAAGGGCTTACCTGGGTGTGTCTTTGATGCAGGGAGATCAAGGTACTGGGGAGGGTAAAGGGGTCACATAGCCATGAGTGATGCCTGGTCAGCCATGGTCTGACTGCACGTGTCCCAACTGTGGGGCTGTTCCCCCTTCTGTAGTCCCATCTGTGACTGGGATGTACTGATCTGCCACCAATTAAGAATCTTTAACTGTTTCTTTTGTTCTGTGTCTTAATTGCGAATCCTTGGGTGCCATTGTGACCTCTTGCTAATGGCCTCTCTCATCCAGACAATGTTTTTATATTTGGGCTGTCTTTGCTCCTCTGAAGACTTAGCAAATGTTCTCTTTAAATTATATTTGAAATTGGGGTTTCTTGTGTATCCTAAAACAAGTGGCTTAATCTGCAGCATTCCGGAGCTGACTTTCCAGGGGGAATCTCCAAAGGGGCCAGGAAACCTGGCGCCAGAAA
>NW_022111321.1:19969113-19971178 GCF_000313985.2 Echinops telfairi
CAAGGGTTCATGAGAGAGGGGGGAGCAGGGTGGGAGGGGAGAAAATGAGGGGCTGATACCAAGGGCTCAAGTAGAAAGCAAATGTTTTGAGAATGATGATGGCAACAAATGTACAAATGTGCTTGACACGGTGGATGTATGCATGGATTGTGATAAGAGTTGTATGATCCCCCCCAAAATGATTTTTTAAAAAGCTTTATAATCTTCAACCTCAAAAAAAAAGATATACTCTCTTGATCATGATGCTTTTTCAAATTACTATGTCTTCCTTGATTTGAAATACGTGGGGGTGGGGTACACCCCACAAAAAGGAATTTTTTTCAAAGTTTGTATTTAAATGTTGATACAAAATGACCTTATCACCTTCAAAGTACTCGCCATTACACTTAATAAATTTGTTAAATCAACAATTCCATTCTTGGAAACATTTTTCAAACTCATCTATTTGGATCATTGACAGCACCTCCCTCATTTTTTTTCTTCACCTCTTCTATGCCATCAAATACTTGTCTTCATGTCCTTCTTCCTTCATGGAAACAAGAAGAAGTCACACAGTCATGCAGAGGGAGGTCAGTTGAGTGAGGTGTGTGGGGCAAGAGAAATGCCACTAAGATTGCTGCGGTGAGCAGGTCATTGTCATGGTGGCAAGACCAGACCTGCCTGCCACAAATCAGGCCTTTTTTTTGTCACACACTGTTATGCAATCTTTTCAGAACCTCTAAATAGAAAGCGCGATTAATAGTCTGATCTGCTAGAATGAATTCCAAATGTACTACCAGTCGACATTTTCATCCATTTGGGAAGTTGATGGGCTTTCAGAATGAGGTTTGTCATTAACGGACATTTCACCTTTTTATGAAACGAGAAAACCACTCGTATCCTTGAGTTTTTCCATAGCGCTGTCCTTGTAAGTTGTGTTCAACATCACAACGGTTTCTGTGGTATTTTTCCTGCGCAGGAACCAAATTTCATAGTCACACTAACTCTCTTAAATCAGCCATCACGAAAAATGAGGCTCAGGCGAAACTGCTTTATGAAAAAACTCACTGTGACCAGAGAGAACCTTCCCAGGTGTCACCGCTGGGTGCACTAACTCAGAGTGAGTTGCTTGATGCTCACCTAAGCAGGGGTAAAATGAGTACTACAAAGGCTCCACTCTGCCTGGAGCAATTCCAGGATTTTTTAGTACCCCCTCGTATGTATGTATCATATTCAATAAGTAAAACAGAACATTTGGGGGTGACAAATCTATGTGAACAAACTTAGGCTGTTAGATGAATATCACTGTAGGAAATTAAAGGTTTCGACATGGGTTGAAATGCTAGAAAAAAACGTTGACTGCTTGTTTTTTCATTTTTGTTCTTATAGGTAAAAATAAATAAGTTTTGTCTTAAAGAGAGATGAATGTCTGGTTGTATCAGAACATGAAAGGCAGTGAAGGCTAACTGGAGGGTGTGTGGAAAGTTGTAGAAAGTTTGATGGGAAGTGAACTTCGCTTGGTGCAGAAAACAAGAAACAATGCAATATTTTAAAACTTTAACGATATTAGAACAAATTTAGTGGCTTTATGACTCCAGTAGTTAGTCTCAGAAACCCACAGGGGCAGTTCTACCCTGTCCTACAGGGTTTCTGTGAGTCACTGTCAACTTATAGGCAGTGAAAACAAACAAAAACATGGAAGAAACACACCAGCCTGTGCGATCATGAGGTGTCGAAGGGATCAGATATGAGGCATCATCAGAACAAAAATTCCTATCATTGTGAATAAGTGGGGGAGTGCAAAGTGGAGACCCAAAGTCCATTTGTACACCACTGGACATCCTCTTACAGAAGGGTCTTGGGGAGGAGATGAGCCAGTCAGGGTGCGATGTAGCAACGATGAAACACAACTTTCCTCTAGTTCCTAAATGATTCCTCTCCCCCAACCCCCCACTATCATGATCCCAATTCTACTTTACAAATCTGGCTAGACCAGAGGATGGACACTGGTACAGATAGGAACTGGAAACACAGGGAATCCAGGGCGATGATCCCTTCGGGACCAGTGGTGTTAGTGGCGATACTG
>NW_022111321.1:19971444-19979292 GCF_000313985.2 Echinops telfairi
CAATGAATATACAAATGTGCTTTACACAATTGATGTTATGTATGGATTGTGATAAGAGTTGTATGAGACCCTAATAAAAGGAATAAAAAAAAAGAAAGAAACCCACAAGGGGTTGCTAAGGGTCAAAAACAAAACAAAACAAAAAGACAAAACAAAAAAATTCATCAGATGGAAAAATGCCTAATGAAGCCCTACAAAATGTTATGAGTCATAATATTTTCTACTAAAATAGCAATGGGATCATAGTGTTTTAAAGGGGATAAATAAGTAGACCTAAAGCTCTTTATCATGACTAGTTTCTAACAGTCATCAGTTGAATGAAATATTGCCATATCAAGTGTATTTGGTCAAAGAAGGTTTTTTAAGTATCTTTGGTCAGTGGCAGTAAACTTGAGAAAAGACTGCAAACAGATCATTGCACACTTTTCTCAGTTATTCAACTGGGAAACCAGACTGCAGGTTTAATAACTTAGGTTTGTTGTTACAGTTGCAACTTTTAAGCAATGGGTTTTGAGATATTTCCTTTTGGGCTAATATTCCTTCTGACTTTTAATTCGCCTTACTTGGTTTTGCGCTGGTTCTGGAATGGAATCTGATGTATTATATGCATATTTTGTCATCTAAAGATAAGCTTTTGTTTTGTTGACACAGTAAGGCATTTGACTAACAATTACTACGACTACATTTGACTAACAACTAACAATGACTAACAAACAGATGGACTATATTAGACTTATTAAAAATGGCTGAAATAATAAGTTAGAGTCCACTAATCTAAACCAAGATTTCTAGAAATCTACAAGGTGATGGGGTTCGTGAATTACAATTGATCCAAAATCAGGAATTACAACTGATCCCCAAACTTCTGAGAATAGAAATTAGCCACTAAATAGATGAAATGTTTCTACAAATTCCACATGAGGGAATATTGTAGGCACTTTGAAGAGTACTGTATAATATTAAGGACCTACATTTTTGTCGTCTCTCTCAAATTGTGGGTTTAAATCATCATGACTCTCAAACTGAAAGCTTCTATTAGCAAATCTGGGTGAAAGATGGGCTTTCTACTTCTGTACAGAGTTTACCATCTTGGAAACTCATGGCAGCACTTCTACCCTGTAAGTCACTGCGAGTTGGCATTGACTCGGTCCCAGTGAGTTTGTGTGGGTCATAGCAAACTATGAGTAGCCTTGAGAAGAGTGGGAATTCCAGCACACCTCATTGTGTTCACGTAGAACCGTACATGGATCAGGAGGCAGTTGTAGGAAGAGCACTAGGGACTACTGCATGGTTTCTAAGCAGAAACGGTATGTGGAAGGCTTTCTCCTCTGACTATACTGAACAAATAATGAGAGAAGCTAGGCTGTAAAAGAAGGGTGTGTTTTCAGGACGGGAAGAAGGCTTATTAACCACTTGTGAGAAGTAGATGACACAACCTTGTTTGCTGGCAGTGAGGAGGACCAGAGCACTTGTTGATGAAGATCATGGATTGTAGCCTTAAGAATGGATTACAACTCAATGCCAAAAAGACCCAAATCCTCACAACTGGACCAATAAGTAATTCATCATGATAAATGGAGAAAAGATTGAGGTTATCAAGAATTTGTCTAGCTTGGATCCACACTCCGTACTCATGGAAGCAGCAGACAAGAGATCAAACAATACATTGTATTAGATAAGTCCACTGCACAAGACCTCTTAGACAAAGTGTTGGAAAGCAAGGATGTTACTTTGAGGACTAAGGTGCACCTGACCTAAGCCATGGTATTGTCCACTGCCTCATACGCATGTGAAAGTTGGACATTGAATAAAGAACACCAAAGAAGAATCCATGCGTGTGGATTGTGCTGGCGAAGAATATTCGAAGTACCATGGACTGCCAAAAGATCAAACAAATCTGTCTTGGAAGAAGTACAACCAGAATGCTCCTTAGAGGCAATGATGGCAAGATTTTGCCTCACATACCTTGGATATATTATCAGGAAAGAACATGGTGAAGTGGAGAGGCAGCAAAGAAGGGGAAGCCCCTCCAAGAGATGGACTGCCACAGTGGCTCCAAGCGTGGGCTCACACAGAAGAACAATGGTGAGGGTGGTGCAGGATGGGGCGGTTTTGTTCTGTTGTACAGAGGGGTCCCTATCCGTCAGAACTAACTCAACGGCAACTAGTAACAGCAGCAATGACGTGTGTGTGTGTGTAAATGAAAAAAACCCTCAACCTTACTGCCCTCAACTTAATACTGACTCACAGAGACCCTATAACACGGGGCAGAACTGCCCCTGTGAATTTTCATGATTGTTAATGTTTATGGGAGTAGAAAGCCCCACCCTTCCCTCAAGGAACTGCTAGTAGTTTCAAACTGCTGACCTTTAACGAGTAACCTCCACACAATCAGGGCTCTGTATAAGTGTGTGTGTGTGTGTGTGTGTGTGTGTGTGTGTGTACGCGACCACAGATAAATAGATTTTGAGCTCAGACTTAATCTAACCCCTAATCTAAGAACAATTCTTCCGATGTGGCCATGCTCAGTACTTGCCCCCATGAAGTGTCACTGAAGATATGGTGCTATAGCAAAGTGTGGTGGAGAAATCAGGTGATGCGGGCTCACTATAAGAAAGAATAGTGTCTGAGCTCTTAAAAGATTGTCTTAAAACAAGTGAGGTGTTAGCTAAATCCATGTGAAAGAAGCATATCAGTCTGTGTTATCAAAGTGCTATTAATCATATAATAAATTATTAGAGGAAGGAACTGCATTAGAGCATCAATTCTAAGCACCAAGCTTGCAGAAGGCTATGGGTGACAGTGAAAGGCCAAAATCCATTTGCAGAGACCCCACAAAGATTTATCCTCCTCTGAATTCTTTCAGATCATTAACCAAGGATGCTGGTAATCTTGCACTCCGGCAGAGCATGTGGCAAAGTGGGCTTGCCCCCTTCTCTCTCCAGCCAGCTCAGGAGGGGTGGTCTCTTAAGAGCTTACCTGGGTGTGTCCCTGATGGAGGGAGACCAAGGTACTGTGGCGAGTACAGCGGTCACATAGGCATGAGCCAAGCCTGATCAGTCATGGGCCTGGTGGACGCTCTTCTGTCTAATGTGATGTGTGTGTCCCAATCGTGGTCCTGTTCCCCCTTCTGTAGTCCCACCTGTGACTGGGATGTACTGATCTGCCACCAGTCATGAAGCTTTAACCGTGTCTTTTGTCCCGTGTCTTACTGAACTTGCATCCTGACCTCTTGTTAATGGCCTCCCTCATCCAGATGACGTGTCTGTGTTTTTGTTCCATTTAAGTCTTAATATATGTTTTCTTTAAATTTGAGATTTAGGTCTCTTTTGTACCCTAAAGCAACAGGTAAATGAAGAAAAAAAAAATTCCGTTTTTTAAAAATACTCCACAACTCAGAAAACGCTTCTTACGTAAAAACCTCAAATGTACACTTTCACTGAAGTTTTAACTTCACAACCAACCGAAAACTAAAGTTAGAGTAACATTTTTGAAACTGCTAAATCTCTCTGAACGTGATCACTCTTACTTCTCAGAGTGATAAGAGAAAGAAAGAAAATACATCAAAAGAATGGGGGTGGGGGGCGTGCTGGGTGAAAGTTTGCAGCTAGAGATGAAATGCAATTTTTTCATAAAGTTTTATCCCAGTCATTTTATGAGGGTAGAAAACGTCGCACATTAAGATTGCATTTAAGTGACATGCTGCTTAAGTTACTCTCAAGCATTGTAAATAAGCATAGCTTGGAGCTTTATTCATCAGGCCGGGTCAACTTATAGCAAAGGACAGACAGATCTACGAAGGGAACACTAACACCAGGCAGATAATCACTCCTCACAACAATCAGCCATAGGCGCTGAAAAGGGTAGCACGTGTCCAGGGATGAAGCCAAGAAGCCAGGAAGGGCTCGGGGAGCAGGGTGAGCAGAAAGGGGGAGTGTGCACAGAGGAACGGGGGAGGTGCTGGTGCATTGTGGAGACTGCAATTAAAGTCACAAAACAAAATGAGCATGAATTTAATGGTTGAATGGAAAGCAAATTCCTCTGCAACATTAAAAAAGTAAAGTAAAAAACAAAACCAAACTCCTGGCCATAGGATCTATGCCAGCTCATAACAACCCTACATGGCAGGTAGAGCTGCCCCTGTGAGTTTCCAAGGCTGTATCTGTTTATGAGAATAGAAAGCTGATGGTTTCAAGTCATGGACCTTGTGGATTACCGGGGCTCCTTAAAACAAAATAAGGATAACATTAAAATAAGTGCCTGGATGAAAAATGTTAAGAATTCTAAAGTTTCAAGGCTAGGAAAAATATCAAATCAAATTTACAAAATAGTTTCTTCGAAGTTGGTCATGATCTTTTTGCAATTAAAAATCCATAGATAACCTTAGGAACTTATGAAAATAATACCTGTGGTGGGGGAGGGGCTTATGTGGTTGGCAAAAACTGTCTAAATCCCACTGCCATGGGGTTGACTCACTCACAGGGACCCTATGTGAGGTTTCCAAGATTGTTGTAAATCTTTACTAGAGCTCTCTGGTCAGCCTCATCTTTCTCCTGCAGGGTGGCTGGTGGGTTTGAACTGCCAACCTTGTGGGTAGCAGCCAAAGCTTCGTGATACTATAAACCAAAACCAAACTCACTGATGGACTGCACAGGGCAGGGTAGTACTGCCCCTGTGAATTTCTGAGATGGTAACTTTATGTGGAACCACTATGCCACCAGGGGCGCTACAGTTTGTGTGGAAATATGGCAATCCTTTTTTTGGCTAGTCTGTATGAATTTGTGGCTGATAAACTGTTTCTTTACTTTCCTTACAAGTCTGAAACATTTATTTGTGGAGACATCTCCTCACCACTGAATAACCCTACTTCAAAGGCGCTGGCTCTGCACTGCACCTTGCTTCTGGGCACTATTATCACAAGCTTCGAACTGCTGGGTAAGCTGAAGCTTCCTGCTATTTATTGTCAGTTCGGTCTGTGATGAGCTGGTCTGTTTACTCGTAAATCACCCCAGCCAGATGTAGTTGGAGCTTTTAAGTAAAACAAATGCCATTGTAGCACAGACTTCTGTGTTGGGATATTGGTTCCCTTCTTCTGAGGATAAGATAAAAAACATTTTGATTTGGGGTTATCATTCCTTTTTCTACGGAGCCCCAATGTCGTAGTGGGTTATTGTGATGGGCTGCCAACCTCAAGATCACCCGTTCAAAACCACGAGCAGGAGAAAGAGGAGGCTTTCTGCTCCTGTCCAGATGTACAGTCTCAGAAACTCACGGGGGCAGTGCTGTTATTTCCTAGAGCATCGCTATGAGTTAGAATCAACTAGATGGCAGTGATCATCTTTTTCTATGAGACAATTACCACTTGGCAACATATCCGTAAGCATAGATGAGAAGTTTTGTAAGGTAAGAATGGCCACAAGGCTAGAAAATATTGGACGTTAAGGCCAGTCCCTCATATGACCACTTAACTTTTCAGACTCTTGGTGGAAAATGGACACAATCTATGCTCTACTGATCAAAGGTGCCTCAGTGGCATGATGTGAAGCTTTCAGCTGCTAGTCAATAATAGGCTAGCAGTTCAGACCCACCCCAGCGGTTCTGGGTAAGAAAACAACGTGAAGACGGTGTCTTTGAGGATTATAACCTAGAAAGTCCTATGATTTTCTAGCTCCACTCGTTCCTGTTTTGTTGGTGTTTTTTTTGTGGCGGGGGTGGGGGGTGGGGTGGGCATTACTATGAGTTGGAATTGACTTAATTCCACACCACACTCCTACAACCACCTACTACAAAGAATCAAAAGAGTATAGACTTATATAAAAGGATTGTGAATTCAGTATCACCATGATAGTGTGACATATATAAGTATAGTAATGCTTGAAAGTGCATAAATAAAAAAACATCGTGTCATCAATTCGATTCTGATTCACATCAACCCTATAGGACAAAGTGGAACCGCTTGCACCTGTGGGTTTCCAAGGCAGTAACTCTTTATGGGAGCTGAAAGCCTCATCTTTCACTGGTGGAGTGGGATGGTCTTGAATTGCTGACCTTGTGGTTAGTAGCCCACTGTGCATAAATAAACCAGAAGGATATTCAATTCAATTCACTGCCACCAAGTCAATTCTCACTCACAGCGACTCTATAGGTCTGGGTAGAACTGCCCCTGTTGGTTTCTACTCTGTATGGGAGTAGAAATCCCTGTCTTTCTCCCAGGAGGATCTTAGGACTCTCCTTATACATTATTTTTTGTTCTTCTACCTCCACCCCAACCCCATGCAGGACTCTGGAGGATCACTTGGCACCTTCCAGTTGGCTGGACTTTCTCTATGGCAAGTCTCAAGTGTCATCCTCTGGTCCTGGTTCTCTTTCACCAAGAGTCCCTTCAAGTAGGCAGAGTCAATCCCCATGGCTCTGTGCCAACAAGGCCTCACGGGCAGGTCTTCTCTGCATTTTTCACATCATTCCCAATTACAAGATGACATGCTTTGTATAACCACCATGATGCGTAATGAGAAATGAGCTCTCCCCTACCTTTGTCCCCACCTATCTGGCTGCAAGAGGCAGACACATCAGGACTAGTTGGAAGCTCACTGTGTACCATAGCTTCACCATGTTCGTACGGAGGGCAAGAGCACTGTGATGAGATCCAAGCAAAACAATAAAGAAAAGCAAACAAAACCAAAAGAGAGTGTCAAATGAGAGTGGAAACGAAGACCTAGATTCAAACCGAGTGTCACGGAGTAACTGCTAAGACGGTGGCTCAGGGAGAAGGTAGAGAGAGGAGAGGCACTACAGTCCCTCCCCTGGGTGTAAATTAGGCTGCCCCAGGTAAATAAGGAAAGCAAAAGGCCACAGAGCAACAAGCTCCTCCAGATCTTTGAAATGTGAGCTGATGTGGTCTGCACACATTCCATTTCGTGACCACATAACATCCAGAATCAGGTTTTACATTTCAGTTGTGGCCATGTGACAGCTGTCTGTCAAAATTAGGTCAAGGCTGTCCAGAGCACCACTGACATACAGCGTGCTCCTTGGGGCTATTTCTGTTCTGGGCTAGATGTTTCTAATCTAAACCTGTCCCAGATAAAGAAAATAAGACTGAAACACAATTATAAAAGAAACTGGGCTGTCTCCAGCCTCCCACATCACAGCACTTCTCCCGTAAGCAGAAATTAAAGATCACCCTCCGTCCTAGGCAACGTCAGAAGACTAGTGCAGTTGCTACTATCAAAGGGAGCATTCCCTCTGCTGGCCTCCTGCACACGCCAAGACCTGGAGAGTCCTCTTGCCCTCAGCACAGTCTATTATAGATGTTTTACCAAGATGCTTCGGGAGGCCTGCAGGGGATGAGTCATAGGAGTCTATCATATCCCACTAATAAAACTGTATACATCTCCTCAAAATGACGGGAATGTGAACTCATGTATGTTATAGGTATTTGTTTTCACGATGTCTTACAGTTTATGGTTTAGTAGCAATTGAATCAAAAGCTAGTGTTTTTCACTGATCGAGGGTCTCTGGAAAAACAAGCTTTTAAATGAAATCTAACTCCAGGAGCACATGGGTTACACACTGGGCTGCTATCCGTTGGGTCAGCCGTTCTGAACTACCAGGAGCTCCATGGTAGAAAGATGAGGCTTTCTACTCCAGTAAATATTTACTGTCTCCTGGGCCTCTACTCAAGTACTCCCTCAACATAAGAACACTGTGTTCTAATAACCCAGCATGCTCTAATAACCCTGTGATGCGCACCTTCCCGACATCATCGCTGAAGACAAAACGGGTGCATAAGCAAATGTGTTGAAAAAAGCTGGTGGTGTCTGGCTATCAAAAGATATAGCATCTGGG
>NW_022111321.1:19980002-19982544 GCF_000313985.2 Echinops telfairi
TTTTTGAAAATGATGATGGCAGCATATGTACAAATGTGCTTGACGCAATGGATGTATGTATGGATTGTGACTAAGAGCTGTACGAGCCCCCAATAAAATGATTAAAAAAATAATAAAGCTTTACTCTCTCAGAAACCCACTGGGCCGTTCTCCTCTCCCCTTCAGGGCTTGTTATGCGATGGGATCAAGTCCATGGCAGAGAGACAAGGCAGGTGCAAGAAGTCTCTGCTTTGGCAACTTTGGCAGCCAAGTCCTGAATAGAAGTTTAGACACTTCCACGAAAGACTGACTCTGAAATTAGAGCGATGGGTGAAAAACATCTCATTTTCCGTAGGCACCACACTCTGCTCCACTTCTTAGTGCACTGACCACACGCCCCCTTCTGTCCTGCGGACATGCCATGAAGCACCCTGAGCGACTGTCCACGCCACCACTGGTGGGACGCTGCTTCAGAATGGTCTTCACTTGAAAACCCAAAGCAACAACTCAAGGAACTGTGCCTTTGGGATATTTAGTCCACAACGGTTCGTTTTACCTTGGGGGCGGAGGGGGGTGGCGGTTAGGGAGATACACTCTTCAAAACTAAGAACCACTTTGGAGACCAAGGTGTAAGCAGAAAAGCTTGTCCTTGACTCTCCTGGATGCAAATTACCAGCCATTCTGTCCTGATGTCGGACTTTCAGAGACACAACGATTACTTTTCCTTTTGTCAGTCTAACGCAGGATGGTGTCCACACTTTAATTAGGAATATCTACGGAAGCAAGAGCTGATTTTTCTGGCCTCAAGATGCGTAAGATAGAAGGTGCACTGGCTTGCCAGAGTTCCAACTGGGTTTCCCACACACATGGCTTCCCCAGGAGACCCCTCTAAAGCAGAGGACTCAGTGCACCCCCACACAACTGTCAAATAGCAACCTGAGAGCAGGTGCGGGGAACACGGAAGGCTTTCCAATAGCAATCGAGATGGGATATTTCAGCATGGAGCTGAAGCTCGGCTGAAGAGCCCCTGGAAACACACCTGCTTTACATATAACATCAAAAAATGATAGACACCAACACAGTACGAATCAAACATATACCAAAATCTGGGTTCAAATTCTACTTCTGCTATTTTCACAATGTGTGCCCTGAGGTCTCATATCTTCTTCTGGAAAGAAAGCAAGCACCGGCCTCTTGGTGACATCACTGGTTGGCTAGGTTCCAATTCACCACAATAAATAACTACAGCTGTAAAGTGAGTCAACAGGAATAGCTTGGTTTCCCAGTGTATGCACGAGTCATGTTCACACCACACTGTGTAATACCTGTTCACTGGACTAGTCTATTACAGGTGCAAAACCACTAAGAGAAAGCTCGAGACATTCTGAGAATCATCCAAATGTGACAGAGACACGAAGTGTGCCCATCCGGGTGGGGACATGGTGCCACAAGCCTCCAATTGGCAAAATAGTCTATCTGCAAAGTTCAATGAAGTGAAACACACTAAAACGAGGTATGCCTGTACATATCCTATAAAATATAGATGCCGTATACTATAGGTAGATGGGAATTTTATTTAGAGAGGCTTTTTAATGCCCTATTACAAAATCTGAGAGCAGTGACTGTTTTAGTATTAACTTTAAAAAAACAACAAAAACAAACTTTTGTTACTTTATATTTACTCTCATCTGGTATAAAAGGATACTAGTGGCACCTGCAGACTTTTCAAGAGTTATTTTCATATACTAGGGGGAAAGGGTGTTCCAAAATGTATGGAAAAATTGAATTAAAACACAATAGATTCTGTTGCCATGTACTTTCTGAAGGCCCCTCATGCCTTCTTCCTGTGACTCAATTAAAAAATCTTCTAAGATCTATAGGCTATGAATCATGAAATCCATTCTACAGACAAGGGAATAAAGTCCCACCAGAAGTTCAGGGGCCACCCAGAGTTTACAAATGCCTTTCTCGATCAGCCTAATTCCATTTTGCCAACTCCATGCTCCTTCCAAGCCAGTAAATTAATTTCTGCAATTTACTTTGTGAAGAATGCTGGATTCTGGCTAAACTACAAGCACTGTGTTTTCCTCGGCGTTGATTGTAAAACTAAAGCTTACTCCACAAGATGCTTCATTCAAACCCCAGCACAAGACACACACATGGCCAAAGTCACCTCTGGGGCTGTTGGAGCAAGAGCTGCTATAAACAGATTCAGACCCAGAGACTGGAGAAAGAACTACAGAATGAAGTGTACAACAGCAGCTGCTACATTTTAAAATGTCAAGGCTATTTTAAAGTTTTTGTGCTTTGACTGACTCTCCGTGCCTGGGTCTCTTCCCTGCCCCCACACCCATCTTAAGAGTTTCCCATCAATCCAGGAAACCATCAGGTCAGCAGCACGCCTGAGTCTGACCCAACTAAGCCCTTGTTAAACTGATCCCAAGACGAGCTTTCATTTCACGTCACTGCTACTGCCCAAACATGGATAACTGCAGGGAAAACTCATGATCTGTGCGCTATTACGTTTTCAGGAACTATTATATCAATTGTGCCTCTTTTGAAG
>NW_022111321.1:19983156-19989503 GCF_000313985.2 Echinops telfairi
GGGGGGGTGTTGCTTCTGTTTCTTTTGCTAGACCTGCGTTGACTAATACCACTTGTCACAAGTAGCTATGTAAATTAATTAAACATTTTTTAAATTGGTAAATTGGATTTCAGTGAAATGAAGTGCTTCTGTTCTTTGAAAGACACTGTTAAGCAAATAAAAATAAAAACCACGGACTGAGAGGAAACCTTTGCAAATCACACATCTGATGAAGGGCTTGAATCCTCCATACATATGTAACTCCCAAAACTCAATAATAATGAAACAACCCAATTGAAAATGGGCAAAATATTTGACCGGCATTTGATCAAAGATAATTAAGGGATAGCACATAAGCTTAAATCCATTCGTAATTACCAGCTGCTGCTGCCTCAGTTCCAACACATGGTAACCCTGTGTGCTTCAGTTGAGCTCCAGGGGGTTTCCAATGTCTATGACCTTTGAAAAGTAGATCACCAGGCCTTTCTTCTGAAGTGCTTCTGGATGGACTCAAACAGCAGAAAGCTTAACCACTGGTGCCAGCCAAGGCCTCCTTCGTCAGTCATTAGACAAATGCAAAATCAACCCCCAATCTACCACTGTACATGCCCAAATCTGACCACGGAGACCTGGGGATGAAGGAGTTAAAGCACTTGGCTAACCAAAAGGTTGTCTGTCTGAGTCCACAAGCCACTCTACAGAAACAAGATGCGTCAGTGTAAAGATTCGTAAAGATTCACATTTTGGAAACCCTATCGGTCAGTTCTACTCTGTCCTATGGGCTCTCGGGGTCAGAATCAACTTGATGACGGTGGGTTTGGTTAGGGTTTACTGGGGGGATAGAGAAAAATGGGACACGAAGGCACTGCTCGTGCAGTTGTAAAACTACTTTGAAAACAATATTGATCAGTTTCATAAAAAGCTAAACTCCTAAAACATGTCCCAGGCATTTTCCACCTAGGTGTTTACTCAAGAGAGAGGAAAGTCTTCGTCCATGCCGATACACTAGTGCTGGTGGGTGGCGGCATCATCACAGAGGGCAAGGGAGGTGTCTGGGGGACCAGTTAGGGAGGGTTGTTGCAAAAGTTCACGTGAGAGATGGTGGGGGCTTGACTTGGAGCACCATGGCAGCAGTGAGGATGGCGTGAAGAAATTCAAGATACATTTTGAAGTTAGAGTTGACAAGTCTTTTGGATAGATTAGTTGTTAGGGAGCAAGAAAAGGAGCAGAGTTGAAAGAAGAATCTTAGATTCCTGGCTTGAACAACATGGACACAGTGGTACAATTTACAGATATAGGGAAATGTACAAATAATAAGCACTACCACTTCTGAGTGCTTATTAGATGTTAGGAGTCAGCCCTATTAGTGTAGTGGTTATGAGTTGGGCTACTAACCTTAGTGTGTGCAGTTTGAAACCACCAGCTTGCTCTGAGGGGCAATGATGAGGCTTCCTACTCCCATAAAGATTGACATTCTTGCAAACCCACAGGGAAAGTTGTATGCTGTCCTACAGGGTCACTATGAGTCAGAATCAACTCAATAGCAGTGAGTTTGGACTTTTATTATATGGTAATATTTTCCCATTCAATTTTCCCAACAAATACGAGAAGTACTATTATTGTTTCTACTTTGAAAACAAGAAACTGAAAAGTTGAAGTAACCTGCCCAGGTTTGAATGGTAATACCAACAAAATGCAAACCTGAATCTTGGTCCTCATACTCCAAATGCCACCCCACCGTGCAAAACGGTGCCACCGGACTAAGTGATAGACTTCCACGAGAACCAGCTTGAAAGGGGCTGTTTGGTTTGTTCTTTAAATCCTACTACTTTAAGGCCACCTCTGCCTCCTAGAGTAAATATTAGAAGGTAAGAAAAAAAGTACTGCTATACAAACATAGAAACGTTTATTCGATGAAAAACACCAAAGTGGGCAGCTCGTGTTTCTCAGTATATCCTTCATGTGTACGTACATACACTTCTGAGGATGGTGTTTCTATGCCTCCAACTCTTCCCTGAAAAGGTGTGCACTCTTTAAGTTATACCTTGTCCAAAGAGCAGCTTTTGCATCCTCGAAGGCCTTGACTTGTATTCCTTTTCAATTGTTGTTGAGTTTGGGGATCAAAAAGAAGTCAGAAGGTTTGTTCTTTAAATCCTACTACTTTAAGGCCACCTCTGCCTCCTAGAGTAAATATTAGAAGGTAAGAAAAAAAGCACTGCTATACAAACATAGAAACGTTTATTCGATGAAAAACACCAAAGTGGGCAGCTCGTGTTTCAAAGATCTTGGGTGGATGAAGCAAGGTTTCCCAGTGAAACTTGCTCATGGCTGCTCTTGCTACCCTGGAATAATGAGTGGGTGCATTATTGTGATGGGGAAAGTTCCTTGGTAAAACGTTCCTGTCCTTTCACTCACCAGTACAGTTTTTAATTATTTAAAAACGTCTTCCTAAGAAGTCCTCATGAACGTCTTGTGTTCCTCAAGAGCTAGCAAGACCAGCCCGGGGGAAAAGCACTGCAGAAAGCACTCTCATCTGAACTGAATTCTGCCTTCAATGCAACTGGCTCAGCAGATCCCCTTGGAAGTCATTGTTCTGATTGGACCTTGCTCTCTGAGATCATAGTCGTGAATCTAAGTCTTGCCCCCAGTTAGGATTCGTTCCATAAAATCTTCCTCACTAGCTTTGATCTTGTTTAAAAGATATAAGATCAGCTCCTTGAGCTAGCTAATCTTTGTACAACACTTTTGGCACCCGTTGAGTTAAAAGCTTACTTAAGCCCACATGCTCACTTAAAATAGAAAATGCTGAACCCCAAGAGCCCCCAACTTCAGTAGCTATAGCCTCAAATGGTCATCAACTGGTCTTCTTCACCAAATGGCTGGACTTCAGTCACAGATTCTTCATTCATAGAGTCTTCCCGCTCTTAGTTGAGAACTTCCCAACCTGCCTTCAAATCCTTGTTTCATTGAAAAAACAAAAACTTGTTTTGTGGGGGACAATATTCCCATGAACTTGTAAAGCTTCAATGATTTGGGAAGATGTCTGCTTGAGTTCGGTTAAAAATACATTAGCCCTGAACTCAAAGTCATTTTTTGCCATGGCACAAAAGTATCCTTTTTTAAAAACAGGCATTCTCACAAGACAAAGACAAGCCAATTGCAGAGAGCACACATTAGCCTGAACACATTTTTGCTATGGCATACAATTTATCCTTCTCTTGAAGTAATCTCACAAGACTGAAGACAAGCCGTTTACTGAGAGAACTTGTTTGCGGCCATTCACTGAGCTGAGACATGTTTTTTAACACCCTTGCTTGAAATAAACCTGTGCAGGTGTGAACTGGAAGCTTAGTAGCAAGTTTTTCGACCTACCCTCCTACTCCTCAAAACAGTTCCTGACTTTAACTTGTTGATTCCTACCTTGCAAATGAGTAAACAGAGACAAAAGTTAAGTCATTGAGGGCAAAGAAGATATAGTACCAGAACTGGAGCTCAAAGCCAAGTGAACTGAATTCTGTACAAGGGTCTATGCAGTAAGTGGATATCTTTTAAATGTTCAACCATCGAGTTACATTGCACCTCACAACCCAAACTACACATCATATATGATAAAATGGGGGCATTTTAAAAAGTTCGTGGAAATACAGAAGTAAAAGATAATGGAACCTTTCCATTAACTTTTTGAAGCTTTCCCCCACCCCCCACCCCATGAGATAAAGAAGTTGTACAAAAACAGTCCATCTCCTTCCTATGCACAAGTCTTTTCTATTTTACTGTACCTTTTAAGACTGCTGATTGACATTAGCAATTTAAAAACTGCCCCAAGTTTTGTTATTGATGTTCTTTGTAATCAAGTAGATCCAAGGTTTAGTTACCCTTTGTGGACCTTATGTGTGCACAACAGGACAGCACACCATAGGGTTTTCAGTGTTGTGACCTTTGGGGAGGAAAATGACAATCCGCCCCCACCTCCACCAAATGCCTTTGGGTGGGTTTGAAGCATCAACTTTTCTGTTAGTCGTGCGGTGCTTTGCCATTGGCACCCCTCCCCACCCGGACTGCTGACCCAATATTTAATAATATCATAACCACATGGTAGGCTTTTTAAAGAAATCGGTGTCACAGCTCTCTAAGGTTACTGAGCACCAAAAAAGAAAAGATGAAACATGACAACGATCAATCTGATGAATATTTAAGATACATGAAAGCTGTGCTCTATAAAAGGAATGGCTCCAATTCTATGCATTGTGCTCTGGGAATTATTTTCTCATTACTTTCTATTGTTGACCTGGAGGTCTGAAATAAAAAAGACACACACACTAACATTTAAAATAAGTAAAAAGGGCACCTTTCTAAAATAAATATTGAATGCAAAATAGAACCGTTCTCAACATCTCCCCCTGTCCCCCAAGAGGCTAACTGTTGGAAGACCAAATTGGCAAAGCTTCACTCTTTGAAAAAGGGAAAAGGGTGGTTTGGTAATGTGACAATCCACTGCAGTTTTGAACGCAGGGCAGCAATTTAAGGACCATACCAATCTGCTGTGTAAAAAGATCTTGGGAAAAGGGTGAACCAGCCCTTCCTTTATTGGACAAAATCTACTGATAATTTATCAAGCTACTCTTGCTCTCTACTTTTGCCAACGTGCTCAATTATCCTTACAAAAAAGGACGCGACTATTTAGGAAACTAGTCTTGGATTTTCCCCAATCCCTAAAGCTAAAAAGGAGGGAGGGAGGTTTTAAAACATCTGTCAATTACACTCATTTACTTTCTGAAATGTAGTGTCTATGTACTATTTGAGATGCTTGAAAACACACACACACACACATATGCACACACCCTTCCATCTCTGAACAATGGGAAAAGCAACAAGAACAAACTGCAGCTTCAATACATCAAAGGCTGAGTCAGCACTACAGCCTATATACATCATCAAGTCCATAGACACCCCTAGATGGCTCCACCGCATGCATGGTCAAGGTCCTTGGGAGCTCATGACATTCCTATACTCAGTGTGCCAATCTCACCTTTCCTTCACTGACCTTTAGACAACCCAGGATCCTGCGGGGGAGATTTATGAAAGGCAGTAAGATTCAGACAGGTAGGGCAACCTGAGTAACCCTCTAGTGATATACATGCAATTCTCCGAGCTATTTCTTATAGGAAGAGCTAGAGACTTTACTAATCTCAACCTGCTTCCAGAAAACTGGAAGGGCACTACCACGACACGGAAGGAAAATATCCAAATCTCTGAAAGTCTTGCAGCAGGGGGCTAGGAGAAAGAGACGTGGCTACAAACCTACAAACCAATCCTTAGCCCAGCAGAGGCCGGGCGCTCGAGGCCCACGTGCACTTGCTTGGAGAACTGTCCCAGTGAAACCTGACCCTGACAGGCATCATCACGCCGCTGGGGCGGCTGTTTATTGGCACAGAACGCTACAAGTTGTTGCCGCCTCCCGCCTCCCAGCTTTGACAGAAAGCACGCGCGCCACCCCCACGCCGATCTCGCCACCCCAATTTGTCATCTGCCCGGGAAGAGGACGACCAGAGGGCTAAGGCCCCTTGTCTCGGTCCACACAGTCCTTCAACCCCGACCCCGCTCATTTCTAGGCCCAATCAAACCTCCATTTCCCCATAGTGTCCACCGTACTCGTCCCAATCAGCATCTCCAACTCGGGTCACCACCTCGCAGCCCCAGGGTCCTTCCGGGCGCTGGGCACGGAGCCGGGGACCGGGAGACCGCCCCTCCTCCCAAAGACTGCGGAGCAGCCGCGCCGCTCGCGGCCAGGTGAGGGGCCGAGCCCCGCGGCCGCCGCAACCCCGCAGCCTACCTTACTGGGCTGGGCTAGCTCCGCCGGGCTGACCGCCGGCCCTGACGACCGCGGAGGTGACCTCTGCAGGAGGCGGCGCGCCCGGGTGATCTCGGGGGGCGCAGAGGGGCAGGGCACCCAGAGGGGCCAGTGAAGCGCGATCCCCCCAATCCAGGCACGCGGGATGGAGGGAGGAGCCGGGCTGCGGATCCCGCGGAGATGGAGGCGGGGGGCTGCGATGTCCGCTCCGACACGGATGAAGGCTGGCGATGCCAACAAGGCGGGAGGGTCCCGGGGCGATCGCTACGGGCCGCGAGCCCCGAGCGTTAAGTCCCCGAGGCGGGCGGCGGGCGCGCGCGGGGGACTGGGACTGCGGCTGCCAATCCCGCTCAACGTCCTCACCTTCTTGGCGCCCGAGCCTCCCGCGAGCCTGGACAAGCCAGTCAGGGAAGAGGAGCGCCCCCCTAGGGTCTCCTGCTGGGGGGACATCGCTTCCATGAAGACCTCGCGGCAAATCCCGCCCCAGGAAGGGGCTGCGCCGTCGTGGCCGGGGGGC
>NW_022111321.1:19990015-19994265 GCF_000313985.2 Echinops telfairi
GCGCCGCCGCCGCCGCCGCCGCCGCGCGAGCGCGCCTGCCTCCGCGCCAACGGAGGACTCGCAGGGCTTCCTGCCTCGCTCTCAGCGGACTGCAGAGGTTTTCCTTTCTCTCCTTTTTTTTCTGCCTCCCTCCCCCACCCCCGCAAAGAGGCCTGCGGATGGAGTGGCACGTCGCACAGTGCCATGGCGGTACACATTGGGCAGCCCGCCCGCAGCATCGCCTGACCTCTCCTGCACCGCCAAACGCGACCCCAGCCGCCTGGTAACGCGCGCTGGCATCTGCAGCCGCCGCCCGCGGCCCTGGCCGCCTTGGCACCGGCGGGTCCCACAGCTGTCTGCGGGCTGGGAGGCCAGGGCCGTTCAGAACGTGCAAGCCCGGTTAAGAAAAATGCAGGCAAAAGAGGTCGGAAATTTGGCTGAGCTCTTGAGAAGGCTACAATATGTCGAAGGGTTTATCCGCGATCGGAGCCCCAAGAACCTAACTTCCAATAAGCCCACATAGTAGCTTGTTGATGTTCTGATTTTATTCTTAAATCCAAAGAATAATCAGGGAAGAGGATTTGAAGCTGATCATCGGTTCACGTGAGTGTTGCTGCACTTTGCAGGACTGGCTGACTGGTGCGGATGATTTCGGTAGGTGGCATACTTCCCTTGGAGTCAGAAATGCATACATAGGAGATTCGTGAGGAAGGACATCACTCTATGATACTAGGTTGTTGAAGGGGAATTTGTTTTTGTGGTCGAGGAAAAAATCAAAATAAACCGACGTTCCTGCCAGATTGGGCGGTTTTCCGGCAACTTGAAGAAAAGTCAGATTCTGACCGTCTATGGTCTGCACCTGAAATGCTGGCCACAAAACACCTTGCGCACACCCTATCGTCCCCACCAAACCCTGGAATTGCTTATTACAGAGAACATGGAAAGAAAATGTTCCGGCCATTTTAGGAAGTGTGCACATCACGTTGTTAAAAGTAAGCTTACTAGGCTTTGATTAACATATATCTTGTTATGTGTCTGTATATACAGATGCATTTCAAGTGCTTTTAAAATTATATATGAGTATTTGTATGTTGGGGGGCTGTATGCTTACTTCTACATGCAACAGAATTTTGCATTCACCATTAAGTGTATCATGAATTTTATACTGCAAAGGGCTAGCCGTTCCTTTCATTAGTTGTTGAAATCATCCACTTATACCTTGGCAGTCTCAATTTCTTTATGAATCTCCCCTATGCTTAATTAAAAAAATTCTGACCCACTTATCTCAACGTTTCAGGTCATTATGATGTTTATGTTGTATTAGGCATCACAGGGGGCTGGAAGCTGCCAGGGAAGAGGACTCTGTCTTTTTTCTCACTACTGCACCCCACATGCCTAGAACAGTGCCCAGCATAGTCCTTGTTGGTTCCATGGCTGAGGAAACCAAAGAAGGTTCAGAGACAGATCCAGAAGATCCAAGAGGTGGTTCTTTTCCCAAGAGCATCCACAACTATCATGTGTTTCTCTTTTGACACAAATTCCTCGTGCTTCAAGTCAGCGTATTTTTATGCACCTATGGACAACTCAGTTTCACTTCTTCATTTGTATAAGTGCCGCTGTCAGGTAAGCCTTGGATTGCTAACCCTCAAGGTCAGTGGTTCAAAACCACCATCCTCTCTTCCAGAGAAAGACTCCCCTTAGAAATCCTATTTAGTGTCACCATGAAGCAGAATTTACCCCTGGGCAGTGGGCTTGGGGTTCATTTTAAAAGGACCCATGATGGCGCAATGGGATAATTGATGTGCTGCTAACTGCAAGGTCAGAGATTCAAAACCCAGTTCTTTTCCTCAAGAGAAAGATAAGGTTGTCTGCTCCCATAAAGGCTTACATAGAGCAGTTCTTCTCGGCTCTATAGAGCCACTGAGTTGGAATCAGCTCCATGGTGGTAGGGTGTGTTGTTAATTTAAAATTGATTAGTTTTACACAAAATCCAGGAACAGGGATGGGAATAGCAATACCAGAAGCGTAGGGGAGAAGGGTGGGGGGAGAAGGGAGGAAGGGGGAACCAATCTCAATGATGGACACATAACCACACACTCCCAGGGGCAAGAATAACAGAATCCATGGGGGAAGGGAGACAGCGGTTAGTGTGAGATATGAAAATAATAATGTATAATCTACCAAGGGGTCACAAGGGTGGGAGGGAGGGAAGGAGGAGAAAAAAAGAGGAGCTGATACCAGGGCCTCAATAGAGAGTAACTGTCTAGAAAAGAATGATGGCAACATATCTACAAATATGCCTGATATAATTGATGTATGGATTGTAATAAGAATTGCAAGAGTCCCCAATAAAACGATCTTTTTAAAAAATCCTAAAAGAATTTTTTCAATTGATTAGTTTTAATTTGCACCTCTCTCGTAACAAATTTTGAAGCAGTCTCGGCTTTGTAAAGAAATTGTAGTTCGCTCAGACTATCACCAGAACACAAATCTGATGACACCATTCCCCCACCTAAATCTTTCATTGGCCCCTGGTGTCTGTAAGAGAAATTCCCAAGGCCACAGAACAATATACAAGACTGCATATACGTAATCTGACACGCCCACCCACTTATTCTTCTCATCTCTTGCCCACCTTCAACTCTGCCCTGTTCTTCAAACAATTGGATGATTTGCACTTCAGAGAACTAACCGTGACCTTTAGCATCTTCATGACTTTGCACCTGTGTTCTCATTGCCTGGAATGCTGACTCTGTGGGTTTCACCATCCAGGTGGAGCTGTTCACTGTGTAAGGTCAGCAGTTGGAAAGCAGCAGGTGCTCCACGGAGAAAAATGAGGCTTTCTACTCCCGTATGGAGATCCAGTCTTGGCACCCACAGGGGCAGTTTACCCTGTCCTGTAGAGTTGTCAGGAGTCAGCCTTGACTTGACAATGTGATTTGGTTGGGTTGTTTGTCTGTTTTTTATTGCCTTAGAGTTACTCACCTAGTGCCCAGAGTGTAGTCGATGCCCGATATATAATGGTAGGAATAGGAAACAATCTTGAATCAATAATTAATGAGGAAAAATTCTGTGTCTTCATTTCTTCCCACCTAGCTATTTCCACCCATGATCCACAAACATAAATTGGACTAATAGGTGATATTTGTGATATTTATTGAACACCTTCTTCATGCCAGATACTTTCCAAACATCTTGCACGTATTAATTCACTCCAGTATTCATTATAATCCTAAGAGGTGAATTCTCTTACTACTCCATTTTACAGATGAAAAAAAAAAAACACCCCAAACACCAAACCACAAAGAATCTAAGAAACTTGCTCAAACACCTGATAAGTGGTGAAGCCTGTGTGCAACCTGGGAAGACTGCTTCGGCTCCAGAACAAGTACTCTTAGCCCTTGGGCATATTGTTTCTCCCATGAATTTTGTGGTTCCTTCTCTTTATAGTACGTATTGCACTATAATATCACAGATTGCATTTTTTGTCTTTGTTCCATGTACCAGGCACACAGATGACACTGTGAATGCTTTTCTTTTCAATGACTTATGTTTGAATGAATGAAGTATTAGAATCAATTGCCTTTACAACCATCCTTATGGCTCCAGGTGGTTTAAAGAAGATGCTCTGGCCGGGAAGAAAGTTCTGGATTAGTCTCATCCTTCCTGGAGACAGTAAAGCCAAGTTCTATACACTGCAAATATTACACTATAAAAAAAGTTGAAGCCAGAAAAGTGATGAAAAGGCAGTTGCGGGGTCTCCTGATCAATGTCTGACACGAGGAGGATGCATTGAAAATATTTCGAAACAAACCTTAAAGCAAAGTACTAAGAATAGTAACACTCAACAGCTGGGGGATACCAATAACAGCCCTTTAGCCAGAAGTAGCCTAAGAGGGAAGCCAAAACATTTTGCCGACCCTTGGATTGGATGACAGTGATAAATTTGACCATGAAAGAAGATGTTTGTGCAGCTAAGCCATTCAATGTATATTTAAATAT
The DNA here is from genome assembly GCF_000313985.2 of Echinops telfairi. Classification (NCBI taxonomy): domain Eukaryota; kingdom Metazoa; phylum Chordata; class Mammalia; order Afrosoricida; family Tenrecidae; genus Echinops; species Echinops telfairi. The sequence goes on from NW_022111321.1 coordinate 19,993,997, forward strand.
CCTGTGCCTGCCATGTGCTAGATAGAGTCGATCAAGGCAAGGGCCCCGGGTTTAAAGCTCAAACAAGAACCCAGTGGCCACACAGTCCCAACACCCTAGACCAGAGGTTGCAAACGAATGGCCTGCAGAGTGAATTCAGGTTGGTTCTTTGTCCTAGCAGATAAGCTTTCTTCTCCCGGCTGCCCCTTCCACATTTGTCTCTAACAGTCGATCAGAACATTTCACAAAAATGCAAGTTCTTGTGAGCAAGTCAAATGTGGCAACACTCC
>NW_022111321.1:19994810-20000650 GCF_000313985.2 Echinops telfairi
AGGTCCTCATTTTTCCCCTCCCTCCCTGCTCCCCCCTCCCTCATGAGCCCCTGATAATCTATAAATTATTATCTTGTCATATCTTGCCCTATCCGACGTAGAGACAGATCTGTTAACAGTGAGGTAGAGGAGCTTAGAGAACAAAGTCAGGGGAAAGAGTCTCTCTAGAAGGATGCAATGGTAATTGTCAAGAGAGAGATGGGTGAAAAATATTACCTGAATGTTATCCAGCAGAAAACTGTTGGTGACCTTATCTAGAATGGCGTGAGTGAATTGAGTGGGCTGGGGAGTAAGAATAGAGCCCTAGTGATGGAAGGGGTTATACATCAGCCTGCTAACCACAAAGTCAGCAGTTCAAAAGCACCAACTTCCCTGTGTGAGGAGGACGAGAATTTTTCCTCCCCCAAAGACTGACAGTCTTGGAAACCCACAGGGGCAGCTTTACCCTGTCTCATAGAGCCGCTGTGAGTCAGAACTGACTCAGTGGCAGTGAGTTTGAAGTTTTGGATTGAGAAGAAACAGAGGAAGTGGGAACAATACATGTGACAACCCTCACGGAAAGTATGGCTATGGCTGGAAGGGGAGAAGGCAGTAAGTGGAGAGGACATGGGTTTGAAGGGAACCCACTTTGAGTCGGCACTTCGTTATTGTTGTTAGGTGCTCTTGAGCCCTGTCCAGCTCACAGGGACCCTACATACAACAGAATGAAGCCCAGTCCTGGTGCCCAGGACTGCACCAGCCTGACAGTGATCGTTACACTTGAGCCCATTGTTGCAGCCAGGGTGTCAGTTCATCTCATGAGGGTCGCCTTTGATGCTCATCCTCTACCAAACCCGATGTCCTCCACGAACTAGTTTCTTCTGATAACTTGCCCAGAGTACAAGACAGTCTCACCATAGTTGTTTCTAAGAAGCATTCTGGCTGTGCGCCCTCCGGGACAGATCTGTGTGTTAATGGTCTTCCTTCTTCGTTATCCCAACCTTCATATGCATCTGAGGCAATTGAAAATATCATGGCTTGGGTCAGGTACACCTTAATCCACAATGTGACATCCTTGCTCTTCAGCACTAAACAGGTTTTGTGGAACAGATTTACCCAATGAACTGATTTGATCTCCTGACTGCTGCTTCCATGAGCATTGATTGTGATCCCAGCAAAATTAAATCCTTGACAACTTCAGTCCTTTCTCTGTTCTCGATTGGTCCAGTTGTGAAGCTTTGGGTTTTCTTGACCCTGAGTTGCAACCTATGCTGACGGCTGCTAGCTTTGATCTTCATCAGAAAGTGCCTAAGTCCTCCCTGCTTTCAGAAAGCTGGGTTGTGTCATCTGCATAGTGAAGGTTTTTAGTAAGCCTGCCTCCAATTCTGATGCCAATGTCTTCTCAAAGCCCCACTTCTTGAATTAATTGCTCAGCATAAATATTGAATAAGTATGGTGAAAGGATACAACTCTGAGGTACACCTTTTCTGATTTTAAAAAGGCTAGGAATCAGGATATAGCTCTGAATCCATGCATTCTGCTGCCTATTTGGCGAGGGTGGATGTGGTGATGTGCATTGGAAATGCAAGAGTTGGATGATTTCAACAGATGCTGAAGAATAGAAGCTAGCAAGAACAAGGCTGTGTGGCCCTTTCCTCTGAGGTCTGTAACCATCCCATTATATTGGGTGGTTTCTTTGCAACACATCTAGGATGCTGACTATTGGATTTATTAGGGAAAACATTTGCTAAAGGAACAAGATGAACAGTGGGGTACAAGAGTTGAGAATACTGGCAAGATGGTAATTGGTATTGTGGATCACAGACTGCCTGATTTTTCCTCACTCATCCCTTAAAAAAGTACTGACAACATCTTTCTCCTGTTTTTTTTTAATGATCTTTATTGTCTTCTCCCCCCACCCCACCCCCCTTGAAACTCTCAGGGACTCACCTTCACCTTCGCTGGTACTCTTTGCAAGAACACATTCTGTGATCTTGCCTAGATCCCGTGCATCTGGTTCTCTTGGGATCTCTATTCATCAGTTCACTGTCTGTATTCTAAACCTCTCTAAGGAACACTCAGGTGGACATACTTATCTACCTCACAAACACCTCAAATTTAAAAGGTCTAAGACTGAACTAATGAAGTTCCCATTTCCTTCCCCCACCATCACCAGTTTTCTGTAACTGCCACAGTCATCCTCCCCAGAGTTCAAAGACCTGGTAAAAATAGATTTCTCCCACTCCCCAAGCCCCTGGCAGCAGCCCTCTCTACTCACCCACAGTCCTTCCTGTACACAGAGGGTACAGCTGACCGTGAACTCCTCTCTCCCTACTCTTGCATATATGGGCTCTATCCCCTCTCATTCCCATAGCAACACCCACAGAAAATTTCAGAACCAAATTACTCCTAACGAATTGCCTTGTCTCTGTCCTCACCTTCCTCCAAACAGTAGCATAATGTACCAGCTTTCTCAAATACCTATTGTGTTAGTCTGGGTTAGGCTAGAGAACCAAATTCATAGACACTCGGGTATAAGAAAGGGCTTTATATGCAAGAGCAATTGAATACCGAGAAAACATCTCAACCTAGGCCAGATCAAGTCCATAAGTCCAATATTAGCCCATATGTCCGATACTAATCTATAGATTTCTCTTTAGACACATGAAACACATGCAATGATGCCGAATACAGGAAGATCACAGGCCAGTGGGTGGAACATCTTGTGGATCCAGTGGTGGTAGAAGCATCTCAGCACTGGTATGGGTCTCCACATGGCTCCTCCAGCTCCAGGGCTCTGGCTGCCATCATGTGGCTTGTCAACAGGAACATAAAGCAGAGAGTGAGTTCACAGAATCCTCAGGAGAAGGCCACGCCCACAAGGAGGAATCAGGCTGTGAAGTGATTGACTAAGGCTAAACTCCCACCCCCTTTGCTCAAGTTGACAGGAGATACCTAACTGCCACACCCAACATACAAAGGCAGAGCCTGATGCTCTGAGATAGTGAACTGCTTATCATAGGTATTAAGTATAAAATACATAATCAAATTCAGGACACCAAAACCCATGCTTTTAACCACAATTCTTGAGAGTACTGTTCCACCCCCACCCCCCTTATATCCGAAGAGCATAAAAAATAGCATCACTGTCCGATTTCATGTGAGATAAAACCAGTGAGCCTATATGACCCTAAATTCTACGTAGTCCACATTCAGTTTGTCTGCTAGTCAGAGGCTTGGTTTAATATTTAAAGCATATTTTACAAAGCGACTTGATATTTTAACAAGAGAAGTAAAAAGAATGATAAATGTCTGTTTTCTGTCAAAGTGTATGTTGATTTTTGAGCCAGATCAAATTAATTAACGAATCACCATGTGTCATTGTGTGTCACGTGCTGGTTCTTCTCTCTCCTGTTTTTAAGGGTAAACGAATCTGTGACACCTCTCTCATCCACAAATCGCTTTGCATTTCTCCTCTCTTGTCCTAGGCATTTTACCCACTTGCGTGCTTGTCAGTTCTGTCTACGTGTTTATGTTATAATCCTCTCCAGAGATTTGTGGAAATGGTCCCTTTGACTAGACTCCTAATTCACTATTTTTTCTGCTGCAAAGTTGATCATTGCCTATGCTGCTCCGGTAGAAACAGGGAGCTCAGTTCCTTTAAATGGTACAAGTGCCAATAAACTGTAGTAGATCACTCAGCTAGTACCATACTTTTACACAAATAATTTGCGCAGAATACATTTTTGCATATCACAAATCCCTGTACTTTATTACTTGAAGCAGGATCTTCCTTCTTTCCTGTGTTAGTCTGGGTAGACTAGAGAAACAAATCCATGGACATACATAGGTATAAGAAAGATTAATATTCCAGAGCAATCAAACATTGGGAAAACATCCCAGCCCAGTCCAGATCAAGTCTATAAGTCCGACATTAGCCCATATGTCCGATATCAATCTATAAAGTCCTCTTCAGACTCATGAAACACATGCAATGGCATCGAATGCATAAGATCACAGGCCAGTGGGTAGAAAGTCTTTGGATCCAGTGGCATTGGAAACATCTCAGCGCTGGCAGGGCTCTCTGCATCAGGGTGGGTCCATGTGTCTTGTCAACTGCTATGTCTCCCAGTGTGTGAGCAGAGAGTCTCCCACCTCCAAGAAGGAAATACCAGGTTTCCCAGAATTCTCAGGAGAAGGCCACGCCCACACAGGAGCCTCATTGGCTGTGATCTGATTGACAGACTAGACTCTACCCCTTCACTCCTAATCCTCTCAAATTGACAATTATATAACTACCACCCTTCCTTCCTTCCTGCCTGCCTGCCTTTTTCTTCCATCCTTCACATGTTAATGATTTCAACTTGGGTTATTTTTGTCTGCCCTGTGGTTTAATGCTAAGCCTTTGCTTGGTGCCTGCTGACATGGAGGCTTGGTTTTCAGGAGCAGATTTTCACCAGCCCCTCTCCAGGCAGGATTCCTTCCTTGCTCAGCAGTTGCTATTCCAATGCAGGGAGAAGTTACCTTTGTCACCCAGCCCCAGCTCAGAAAGTGTGAGAGTCTATGCACCTTGGACTGGAGAGGCCACGGAATAAGGCAAAGTCGATGCAACACAGCCAAGTGCATCCCACCCTGCCACCCAGCTGGCCAGCTGCTGTGCTCAACCTGTTCGAATCTCCAGCCCAGAAGAACTCAATGGAGTGCACGTGCGTTATTTCCATGGTCGTGCTGTTGGGAATAATAATAATACAGTAAGTGGTGAAGCAGCATTCCATTCTAGTTCTGACCCTGGAAAGCAGGAGACATAGTCTTATCTTTTAAATCCTATTTAAACTGTAAATTAAAAGCAACTATTGCATATTTAAAGGCACTCTGGTGTTATAGTGGGTTACTCACTAAACTGCTAACCTCAAAGCCAGCAGTTCAAACCCACCTTGGGAGAGGATGAACCTGTCTACTCCTGTAAAGATTTAGTCTCAGAAACCCAAAGAAGCAGTTTTACCCTGTTCTATATGGTTTCTATGAGTCAGAATCAACCCGATGACAGTGAGTGTGTTCTGTATTTGAGGTACCCGGGTGAGGCAGTCATTAAAGTTTCTAGCAGCCAACCAAAAGGTCAGCAGTTCAAATCCACCAGCCACTCCACAGAAGAAAGATGTGCCAGTTTGCTTCTGTGAAGATTTACAGCAGTGGAAGCTGCAGGGGACAGTTCCACTTTGATCTTTGGGTTGCTGTGATTTGGAACCTATTTCTTCTTCTCCTTTATAAATAATTTATTGATTTATAACAATCCATACATCATTGTATCAAGCACATTTTTATATATGTTGCCATCATCCTTTTCAAAACATTTTCTTTCTACTTCAGCTTGTCTTTTTTGACCTCTCCGCCCCACCCTCCCACCCTCATGATCCCTTAATAAGTTATTATTATTTTCATATCTTACATCATCCTCTGTCTCCCTTCACCCACATTCATGTTGTTCCCCCTCAGGTTGCGGGAGCGCATTATACACCAATCATTGTGATAATTTCCCTCTTTTCCCCCCTTCTTCCCCCATTTGTTCCCCTACCCTCCCGTTATTGCTCCTGAGGAGTTTATCCGTCCTGGATTCCTTGTGTCCAGAGCTCTTAGCTGTACCAGTGTACATGCCCCGATCTAGCCAGATTTGTAAGGTAGAACTGGGTCATGATAGTGGTGTGGAGGAAGCATTAAAGAACTAGAAGAATGTTGTGTGTTTTGTCAGTGCTATCCTGCTCCCCAACTGACTCGTCCCTTCCTTGTGACTCTTCTGTGAGCGGATATTCAATTGTCTACAGATGGGCTTTGGGTCTCCACTCCGACCCTTCTTGTTTGCATCA
>NW_022111321.1:20000959-20010571 GCF_000313985.2 Echinops telfairi
TTTTTTAAATAATGCTCTGTCAGACATTAGGATAGAATTTTTACATTTAAAGTATATTTTGTCAAAAGCGTGTCATATCCAATACAGCATCCTTATGCTCCTGGAAGAAAAACCCCAATATTTCACAGTCCAATACGTTAGAGAAACCCTGCTAGTGTCACAATGCACAATATGATAGATTCTGCAGTTAAAAACGAAGAAAAAAAAATAACGCATTCCTGCTCAAATTCTGGTTGATGCTTTGTTTTGCTTTCCCCGCTTCTATGTCCTTACCACGATGAATCCAGACTTAGTAGGGACATTACGCATTAGCCGTTGCACAATGGCTTTTTAGGATGTAGGGAATGGGCGAATGAGGCATAACCCTATTGCGTGGCTATCCTTCCACAGGCGTCTTTGCTGCGGCACACTTCACTAAGGTCTTTACAATGTTAAAATACAGCTTCTGTCCATGATGCTTCCCTCTTGAGTCATCATGTCAATGAAAAACAAAACTCACTGGCATCCTGTCGATTCTGACTCTCAGATGGGGTGGAACTGCCCCCCGGGGTTTCAGAGACTGTAACCCTTGATGGGAGCAGACGGCCTCCTTTTTCTCCCTCGGAGCAGCTTCCTACCCTCATTTCCCGTTTCTCTTCACTGACTGCTAACTCCTGAAGAAAGTGGTCTCTCCTTTTCCATGACCTTCTAAATTCCAGGCCCTGTCCACAATGTTCCAGTGACCAAAGGTAATAGTTTTTACAGTCAAGCCAGGGATGACTCTTTGTGGCCTTCAGCCCACTCCTCTCCTCTTGAGTCATCTCACAAATGTAGATCCATTACTTAACTCGTGGTAACCATCACACTAGGCACTGGAAGTACAAAGTAGGTTTTCAAAGGGAGGTTTCTACCCTCCTAGAGCTAGTATTTCAGTAATTCTTCTATTTCTGACTTTTCTATGTCACCTTTTCTGAGCCTTCTTTTCCTGTATGCATGTTTAGTATGGGCAATCCCAACATCCTGTCATTTAATTCCTTTCTATTTTCCTAACACACGTGGGCATGCACACATTATTGCTCTTGGAGAGAACCACAGCTTTAGATTGTACAAGTCATTTTGAAATAAGAGAATTTCTAATTTTCACTAATACTGGATAGAACAATTGGGCTATTTTTATGCCTGTTGAACTTGAGGATTGTTCTATGACCCTTGGATTAAATGGAAAGGGCTTTCCCTTCGCTGTGATAAATAGGTTTGAGTTGAGAAAGGAAAGGCAGAAGTGGGTCTCAAAGGACTGAGTTGTTTAATGAGCAAGACTACCAATTAGCAAATAATTATAGCCTGTTAAGAAGTTACGAGGAAGATGGTGAATCAAAACTTTGTCATAGAATTTCTCTCCCAAAGTGCACTACAAAATAAGCAAAATAGCTTTTAAGAAAATCACTTCCAGCAACAGGTCAGAGCATAACCTAAACCAGCAGTTCTCACACTTGGTTCTCAAGCAGAGGAACCACCTTGAGAGCTTTTCACAATGATGACAGTTGAGTCTGTTCACCATAGATTCTAATTTAATTTGTCTGGGGTAGAGTCCAAACATCAGGACTTTTGAAAGTTACGGCCAAGGTTAAAAACCACCAGGCAAAACATTTCAAAATCTGGTTACTGAGGTGGGGAAACCAACATTCTGAAGAGTGTCAAAGAAGATTTTCACTGCCATCAAGTTCACTTAGACTCCAGCCACCCCAAAGGACAGGGTAGAATTGCCCCGGAGGTTTCTGAGGCTATAAATCTTTATGGGAACGGAAAGCCTCATCTTTCTCTTTTGGAGTGGCTGGTGGGTTTGAATTACTAACTTTGTGTTTAGCAACCCAAAGCATAACCCACAATACCCCAGGGCTCCAGTTAAGAAGAGTAGCAAGGGTTTTAGACTCCTGACTTAATCACCCTTGAGTCCAAATCCTCTTTAAAAAAACACCTCACTGCGAACAAGTTAATTCTGACTCACAGCTACTCTCGCTTAGGAGAAAGACGGGTAACATTTTTATGGAATTAGAAAGCCTTGTCCGTCTCTTACAGAGGCAGCTGATGGTTTCACACAGCTGGCCTTGCTGTTAGTAGCCCAACGTGTAACCTGCTATACCACCAATTTATGAGTTGTCCACATTTATGTAATTTCCCCTAATAACTCTAAATTTAGAAAGAGGTGAAATGTCTAGTGTCCATTTCTTTCTTCCCTCTGTTAAGGGATGAGCAGAAACTAATGCTGGGAACAGGTGACAATGAACAATGGAGCCACCCTCTCTGTAGCAGAGGAAGGCTGCTTAGCCACAAACAAATTCAGGAAATGACCCAAAGCTCGAGGTCTTTCACTACTGTAATGTTGTGCCATCCTCCACCCCAAACAGTGGAGAAAGCTGAAAGAGAACATATAATAGAATTCCAGAAGAGAGAGCAAGATTATGAACAAGATGAAGTGAACGGACCTGAAAACGATGCAGCAGTACTACAGCACAACATGGACTTATGTATTGCATGCCTCAGATAGTGTCCAACTCAGATGGAAATATAATTCAAGGAATAGACAGTAATTCTTCACAAATGACTTCTGCAGAACAACTTAATAACCAGTGTTCGGTGAACGGGCACTCAGAGATGGGATGACAGAATATACTGAGAAGGGAGTGTGCATACCTAGGAAAATAAAATGAGAACCCAAACCAATGTCATTATAGCACAAAGGAGTAAGACCCAAAAACATAATCTAGAGATAAAAAAAACAAGCATTCGTATGTTCCTGAGAAGGCGAATGCAGAGCTCTTAACACCAAGGTATAGCCTTACTGAACTTCAAGGTTTCACTATAGTGCAAGCTACATTATAGCAGGGAATTTATTTTACTCACCACTGTATTGCTAGTGCCTACTGCAGTGTCTTGCAAATTGTAGGTGCCCAGTAAATAGGAAGTGAGTGGATGTATAAAAAGCAAGATTTCTTCCTTTATTTAGGTATATTAAAAACAACCTCACTGCCATCAAGTTGGTTCCATGGGGCTTCCTTTGCCCATAATGAGTTACAGTCTCAGAAACCCACAGGGACAGTTCTACCTTGTTCAATATGATTCAAGTATACACATATTTTTATTACCTCTAGAGAGTAGAGTTGAGGCTAGTTTCAGATTTACCTGTAGCCATAAGGAAACAGATGAATGTCTGTAAAATTCTGAGGGGAAAAAGGAAATATTATACCCAGCCAAAATAAGATTCTGATATACAGATAGCAAGCAGACAATATCAGACAGTACAATGTCAGGAGCATAGCGTTACTAAAAGCATAAATGCATCCAGTTAAGAGATTAAAGAAAACATTCAGGAATACCTCGGGGATATTGCGGGTTCCATTCCATTCCACAATGAAGTTTATATCACATCACAGTGAATCACAGGGATTTTTTTTGGTTTCCCAATACATGTAAAGTTATGTTCACATTTAAGCTGCTGTCTATCTAGGAACACTGGTGGTATAGTAGGCCTGTTCAGTTAATTGCTAACTACAAGGTCAACAGTTCAAATCCACCAGCCACTCCTTGAGACGAAGAGGAGGATGTCTGATCTTCTATAGGTTTAGTCTCAGAAACCCAAAGGGGCAATTCGGTTCTGTCCTAAGAGTTGGTGTGAGTCAAAATCAACTTGATGGAAGTGAATTTGATAGTCTTGACGTATACAACAGCATTAGGAAAAAAGTTTGAAATATTGTCAGAATTACTAACGCGAGGCACAGAGACATGAAGCAACACATGGTGTTGGAAAAATGGAACGGTTAGAGTTTGTCGATACAAGGCTGCCACAAACCTTCAATATGTGAAAAATGCAGCATCTCTGAAGCACAGTAAAGTGAGTCATGCTTGCACAAAAGCCATAGAAAAAGACTGATGGGTGAGCAATGAACTATAAGATAAAAATTTAACAATTATGAGACTATGGTAACAGAACAATTTGGCATATTTTTATTGAATCTATATAATTTGACAAAATGCTAGGGTTACCCTTAAAAGTAGTGTGAAAAGAGCCGTATCAAATTTTTTACACACAATCAAACAAAAACATGGCTGAAAAGAATAGGCCATCAGAAGTGAATGAAATAATTGGGAAGACACCATGCATTGGCTGGAGAAGAGTGACTCTTCGTAAGATTATCTACGTCATTATGGTGGCTTTGGCAGGCTGCAGCACCTCTAGAGGAAGTTCGAGAAAACGGGAGGTGAGCAGGTGAGTGATAATTCCAGAGGAATTAAGGAGTTGAGACAGTGAGTTTGAAGAAACCTGGAAATCATGGTGGATAACTTAAAATGCCTTCAGGGCTAGCATTTTGGAGAGGGGCTATCAGACTTTGCCTATACTCTAGAGCAAACCTTTTCTGTAAAGGACCAGGCAATAAATAAATGTCTCAGACTTTGTAAGTGTGGTTAAGTCTTGACTATGTAAAGATAGGAAACTAAAATACTATTTAAAAGTTCAGAGAAAGCGAGAAAAAATAAGATGACTAAGTATATATGTGTTCTTTAAAGCATGGTATCAATAGATTTTTGTCTAAAATTGATCATTCTTTTACATGAAAAATTGATATTTCAAGTAGCAACCTCTCATTGTAAACTAATATTGTATTTGACTTTGATTTAAAACACACACACACACACACACACACACACACACACACACACACACCCTGCACTGCCATAAAGTCAATTCCAACCCTATTGGGCAAGGTAGAACTGGCCCTGTGGATTTCCAAGACTAAATCTTCATAGGAGTAGAAAGCCCTGTCTCTCCTTCAGAATGACTGATGGTATCAAACTGCTAACCTTGTGCATAACCACTCAAACAAACAAACTCACTGCCACAGGGTCACTTCTGACTCTTGGAGACCCTACAGGACAGGGTGGAACTGCCTAGAGGCAGTTTCTGAGACTGTAACTGTTTACTAGAGTACAAAGCCTCATCTTTCTCTCGAGGCACCACGAAGGTTTCAAGCTGCTGATCTTAGAGATCACAGCCCAACACCTGATCACCACCAGGCTTCCTGAGTAACCACTATGTCACCAGAACTACCCCATAAGAGCAAAATGCCTCGTATTTCTCCTGAGGGGTGGCTGGTGGATTCATACTGCTGACCTTGAGGTTAGCAAATCAACATGTAACCCACCAGGGCTCATTTTTGACCATGACAGCTTCTTCAATTATTAAAGACTGTCTTTTAAAATAAAATTCAAGGGAAATAAATTAATGCTCTTTTCATCCACCCATTATCTATCCATCCACCTATATCTCTACATCCATAGACAGATTCATCCATTTATCTATAGTTACCATATATAGTGAATATAAGCTGACTTGAATATCAGCCAAGGCACCTAATTTTACCACAAAAACTGCCTTTAAAATATGCTGAAAAACTCGGCTTATATATGAGTATATACGGTACATAGGAAATGTCTAGAGTTAAGATCCTGTAATATTAATACTAGGAATCCTGGTGGCGCAATGGTCCGTCCACCAGTCAGCTACTGACTGAAAGGCCAGTGGTTTGAATCCGTCAGCTGTTCCTAGGGAGAAAAGAGCTGGCAATACAGCCTAGGAAACCAGGAGCCGGCTCTGCTCTGGCATCCAGGATCGCGGTGAGTCAGAATCAACTCAAAGGTGCACAATCACAAGATTGATACGACCATTTTCTTGGCATTGGAGTTTAAAGTGACTTTAAAGACTAAAATTCCTACCTCCTTTGTTTCTTTATATTTAGTGTATCATCTTAATTTTTTTGTTTGTTTAAAAGAAAGGCCAAAACTCAGAATCTACTGTGTTAAGATATTAATAATTCTGGGTATGGGGGTCTTTTATTTGCCATGCTCTTGATTTATTTGTTTTAAAAAGTAGTCAAGTATGTGTTTGAAAAAAATACCTTTAGAAATTAATAGACAAAAGCACTTTCAAATAGGCACACTACTAGTTCTATTAAAAGGCACATTATATAAAAATTCCACTTTTCAGAATGTATTTGAAGATGAATTTTGTCTTAAACTAATTAAAAAAACAATACAAAAAACCAAACTCACTGCCGTCAAATCAGTTCTGACTCATAGCGACCCCACCACTTAATATTTAGCTAAGTCTAAGACATAGACATTATTATTATTCCTACCTTAAAAAATAAAGACCTACAAAATGAAATTGCTTGCTAAGGTGCATTAGGGAGAATTCTAAACTAGGTTGAGCGACCCTTGAGTTCTTTGTATTTTTCCCCTTATTTAATCCTCACAATAATTCTATGGAGGATTTTTTTTTAACCCACAGATTTTAAAAAACTGAAGTATTAAAGGTTTAACTCACATGACACACCTGGGATTCAGTTCAGGCCTCTGTGCTTTTACCGCTTGTGAGCTTTCTATGGTACCATTATAATGCAGCGTGCAGGTGTGTGCCCACACGTATGCTATCAGAGAAACATACTTTTACATGAACTTAATAATTAATTGATTATTATCCATTCTCCTTTTTCTCTTACCATTTTTAAAACATTCTATACAGAGAAATATTGATTCCTATGATTTTTTTCACTTATTAGCCCAATTTTGCAATCTAGTACATGAGCTATACGCTATCTTCATTAAACATCAGAATTGAACTTCGCAGCTATAGAGTATGCTGATTCTAAACATGTTCCAGAAACAAAAGGAATTGGAGAAGGACAGTGTCAAGATTCCTACAATTTAACTAAGTACTATTGTTCTACTTAATTTTTAAGCCTATAAACAATCTTTCTTGAGTAAAATTTAACAAATTTAGTAAAGTCTGGTTTCTCAGCCTATTCAAATGCTTCTTCCTCCTTTTGGGGGACCACTTTCCCCTTCTCTCTCTCCCCCCAAAGGTGTATTATACATTTCAGCTTTAGAATGAAAGGTTTCCAATTACCTTCAGACTGCTAGACCTGCAGATGTTTCACAATATGAATCTGTGACACCATAGCCAAGTGCTTCCAATAAAAATAAGAATAAACCAAACATACTACCATCGAGTTCCTCCCAACTCATTGACCCTGTAGGCAGAGGAGAACTGCCCTTTTGAGTTTCTGAAACCATAACTCTTTACAAGCCAAGAAAGCATCATCTTTCTCCCGTGGAGCAGCTGGTCCTTGCAGACTGCAGCGTAATTCATAACCCGCTATGCCACTGGGGTTGTCATGCTTATGCCTGTCAATTGGAAAGCAGCAAGTCACCTTGGAGGGCAATTCCTTTGGTATGCATTCCGTGACAATCACAGTGTTTGAGACCAGTGCAGAAGTATTTAATACTTAAAGTAATGATGTTCCAGGGATAAACAAAATGGTGAATATAAGTTTTTAATCTTTGTGTAAGAGGCCAAACTACCAGTTAGTAATTTATGCTCTGGCTTTATCCCACTATTATGAGCTCACTTTCTGAGGTAATGGGCCATAGAAAGTAACTTCCATTACATTTTGAATTTCACCTTTTGTTTCTTAGAGAGAATGGAGTGTCTTATAAGAAGGGATTTCGAAGTTTAGGTCCTCTGAATTTTAAAACCACAAAATTAATTTCTTTAAGTTCTTCTAGCATAATAGCAAATTTTAGGTTAGCCTGTAAGGAGACCAGCACACAGATAATCCCAACCTGCTGATGATCCAGAAGTAATTAATAATTCATATTTGGCTTAAGAATTGTTGATTTTGTTTTTCACACCAGTAGAGTGCCTTTGCTAATTATACCATATTTAGTTTAATGTTCAAATTGATGTGAGTTCCTAAAATAGGGAATGGTGACTGGCTGATTTAGGGAGGTCTAGGATTAGAGCTTCGTAAATAGATCTTTCTCTGAGTACAAAGCTCTTAAATAGTAATTAACCTTGAATCTGTTTGCTTCACTACTTTCAGCCTTACAAGTATGAAGTGTCACCTTGAAGAGACTTTTAATAGTTGATTTAAGGAAAAAAATTCTGAGAATTTGTTCATTATAAAACGACTGAGAATGAGACCTGACAATATTTATCTGGAGGAAGAACAAAAATCTAGTCCACATACATTCTTTCATTTCCACAAGTTTGTGTGCACTGGTTTAGCAGCCACTTCAAATTCCTGGCATTTTATATGTATAATATTGCTGTCAAATAACCTTTGATGAATTTAGCATGTGATTTAAACCAATAACTTATTGACCTTTAAAAACTTAAGTAAAATCTTTAAGCATGGTGCAAGGACTCTCCTACAAACCATCTGCATGAACTAAGGGTGGAGCTAAGAAGAGGGACAGTTCATTTGACATCAGAGATAGAAATTTGCTTCCTGATTCCACCTCCCAACTGTGAAAACACGGGCAAATTACTGAACTGCCCTGAGCCTCAATTCAGAGATATTTAATACGTACTTCAAGGGTTTGTTGGTCTGGTATTATTTGAGATGGATGTAGGTAAGACTGTGCTGTATAATGTGAAGCACGACACAAGTGGTATTTATTATTATCTACAGTTTGATATAGACATGCACTTCCCTGAACCCCAGCTCTAGGTTGGGGGCCGTAAGTTAATTCTGAGAGCTCGCCAGCTCTCGCAGGCACAGGATGAGCAGCACAGTACAGGCTAGGTTCTCCAGGGAGGGAGGGAGAATCATTCATCTTTCCTAAGCTACGCAAAAAGGCCTTACAAAACCAGAGTAGGCAAAGTGAAGGGGAACAATAGGAATCCACTCCCCTGTAAATTACACCTGAGGACAGCGCTCTTTCCTCTGTGAGGGCATCATCATGGCACCAAAGACGGCCTTCCTCCATTCCGGTGATAGCATACCGCAGTGTTAAATTCCCAGCGACATCCGAACGCCAACACCGAGCAGGAAGGAGAGTCTGGGAGGAGAGAAAATGCTATGTTGACACACAGCAGTGCGTTAGTAATCAGTTGAGAATGGGAGGGAATAAAGGACACAAGAATGTGTAATAGGTTTGGTGTTTTTTTAGCAAATTAATCTCTCCCTCTATAATGTGCTTAAGCATGTGGCATTGCTTAAGGGCTGGCCCCCATCGGGTCAGGTGATCAGACAGAGCCTTTTATTTTCACACTGTGTGTGGCATGGAAGCGAGAGAAATACACATTCATTTTCCGGGAACATGTGATGCAGTACAGTGGTATGCAGTTTCTTTTACATCCTTTGGCTAGGAAGAAGCATTAGGCACCATCTACGCTGAGTCCATGGACAGACTGAGAAAATAATGCTTTGCAGAAGAAAACATCAAACGAAGATCTCTCCCATGTATCATATACTGTATTGCTCTAGGCATACTGTTGCCCTGTAGGGGGATATTAATGAAGACAAGATGAAATTACAGCTGCTAGTGCATTTTTATGTTATCAGCAGGATTTAGCTTAACCAAATATTAGCTCTCTTTCCAAATGTTAAGGGGATAAACAACTAGAGATGTTGGGGGATTCTGAATTTATCGGGTGATGATTTACACTTATAAGAAGGAGCCGTGGTAGCTCTAAGGTTCAGGCACTCAGCTGTGAACCCACAGGTCAGCAGTTCCATCAGTCCTCTTCTGGGAACAGTGACAGCCTTCAAAACAAACCCTAGCAGTACAGTC
>NW_022111321.1:20012746-20020023 GCF_000313985.2 Echinops telfairi
TAGTGAGGGCAAATTTTTCTAACTTCAGAGGGTCACTAGGAGTTGTCATCAGGAAGTTGGACATAGAAGTCCGACACTGATAAACTGAGGACTGCTTTGATAGAGACACCGAGCTGGAGGCAAATGAGCCATACTTATCCCATGAACAGTCATCATCTGAATTTGCTGACTTTCAGGAATCTCGATCTACTTGGAAAGAAGGAAGGGGTGAATGGAAGAAGGGGAAAGAAAGAACAGTGACAGAAGGAAGGAAGGATGGAAGAGAGGAAAAACAGAAACATGGGAGCAGAGAAAGAAGGGAAGTAAGTGTACACAGCATTGGTTTGCCTAATCTCTAAGTGGTTAGTGTGTGAGGGACTGTCCTAAGAAAGGACAGTGGGCAGACAGGTCTGCAGCCATCATGTTAGTTAGAAACGGCACACAGTGGAGAAGAGTCATCCATCAAACACTTTTAATCCTCTCCTGTGGTCCACGGGGAAATGGGTGTGAATCCCTTTTGTCACTTCTGTGGTCTCCTTTCCTAAGGAAGGAAATGCATTGTAGACGAATAATGTACTAGCCTCGAAGAGCATGCATGAGAAGGAAGGGATGCAAAATTAAATTTCAAAACCAGCGCATTTCCCCTAACTGCAGATGGATCGAAGAAGGGCATACACACCACGATAGTGTCTTGTAGAACATTAGAACACCCCCCCCCCCACCCTAAAGTGGTATGGCTTCCGTGCTTCTGGTAGTTTTGTGCTATTACAAGTCTATTCACTGCAAAATAAAGATATTTTGACTTCCGAGGCATTGTAATTTTCCATTCAATTCCAGCCTGGCATGTTAGACTTTCCTAATCATTCCCCAAGCCTGTCTACCTGGTAAATTGTACTGTTCTTTTCCAGACCATTTGGATTTTTGAAAGGAAAAAAGTTACAAAGGTTGATCATCGATCAGAGCATTCCTGACCTCAAATCGGAAGGTGGCAGCAGTGACGAGAAGAAACCTTTAGTGTTATATTGTCCTTCTAATTGAGGCCTAGTGCATTTTGTCCTTGTGACCTACAGGCCTTGTGTGAGAAGACTCTAGTCACACAGATGTCTGGGGAGCCGACTACTCAATGCACATGTTTTTGATTGAATAGATTCAAAGTAACTGTATTTTCCTTAGCTCGTGTGCATGTGAAAGCTGATAATACATAAGGAGGACTGGAGGGAAGCTGATGCCCTTGACTAGTGGTGGTGACGAAGAATATTGGAAAGACCATGGACTGCCAGAAGAACAAAGCAATCTGTCTGCAAGAAGTACAACCAGAATACTCCTTAGGAGCTGGCTCCCCGGCCTGGGGTCGGGAGATACCAGTCCCTGGAAAAGGACGGCATGCTTGGTAAATAAGGATCAGTTCAAAAGATCCCTGATGAGATTAATTGACCTGCTGGCTGCAACAAGCTCAAGCAACACTGGGCACAACAATGCAACAACATGGTATTCTTTTGTTCCCGGGGCCACTATGAGTTGGAAGTGACTGGATGGCCCCTGACAGTGACAACACATTTTCGTCATGGGTACTTGATCCCTTCAAATGGATCACCTCTGTGTGGAGCTCTTCCTCTTTCCCATTCTACTGATTCCTCTCCCTGCCCCACTTTCAATGTCCAACCTTTACCCAAGGTCCAAATTTATTTGAAGGAACCCTGTGGTGTAATGGCTAAGCGCTCAGTTACTAATCAGAGCATTGGCTGTTCAAACGCACCCAGTATGACCTCTACACTGGATAAAGACCTGATCATTTGCTCCCATGAAGATCATAGCCCAGATCAAACCAAAACCCCATGGAGCCATTCTACCCGGTCCCATGCAGCCACCATGAGTCAAACTTGTCTCCATGGCACTCCACCACAACAACTTGCTTGACTTCTGACTCTCTCTTGACCCCCATATCAAATGAGTCATAGAATGCTGTTCCTTCTCCTGTGGGACTCTTGCAGATATATGAGGGGACTTTAAAGGGTTTGTGGAAATTTTTCCGATGAGCTTTTGGATGCTCTTTTGTATTCCATCTACCACCTGCTCTTTTTAGCCTCTCCTCTCTTCTACTTCAAGCCTCTGTCTCCCTCTCTCTTTTTTACTCTGGTCCTAATTCATTGGGCATTTGGAGTGTGGGAGACATGCATTCTGCTAAAACTTTGTTTTTGTGCTTTAAAAAAAAGTTTTATTGGTATATATTATTCACACATTATACAATTCACTAGTTTAATCATATCAAGAAGAGTTGCAGCATCATCACCACAATCAATTTTAGAATAATATTTTCATTTCAAGCTTTTCTCTTGCCTGAATTCCTACCATAGCTTCTAGTTAGTCTTCATACTTCCATTTGTTTCTTTCCTGCGCCAGCCTTCCTACATACTTCTTAAAATAACACCACCTTTGTGGGGAAATAGACTCTAAGGTGCTGGGATCTGTGGACAGGAGATTTGTTAGCAGGGCTCCTGGGGACAGCTGTCAGGGAGCAAAGGAAAGCAGGATCACTGGTGCACAGAGAGAAGTGCATTACACTATTAACAGGAGCCCCAGATAATACCATGGAGAGCTCTCAAGGGCTGGGTCTTCACAGATCTCCACAATTGAGGTTAGGGGGCTGGGTCCTTATACTTCCACAGTCTAATCATTGGCCTTGGGCTATGCAGAATTGGATTACCCAGTTTACAATAAATTAGTAAGTATAAGAAAGCCCATTGTGTTAGGCTGGGTATTTTAGAGAAACAAATCCACAGAAACCCACGTATAAGAGAGAGTTTTATATGAAGGTTAAGTGCGCATCAAGAAAACACCCCAACCCAATGCTGCCCAAGGCTACAAGTCCAACAGTAACCCATATATCTGACACCAATCTACAAAGTCCTCCTTAATCTTACAAACACACACAATGATGCCTACTGCAGGAGGAAAGCCAAATCAGTGAACACGTAAGCTTTCAGTTACTAATCAAAGCACTGGCTGTTCAAACCCACCCAGTATGACCTCTGCACTAGAGAAAGACCTGACAATCTGCTCCCATAAAGATCAATCCCATAGCCCAAACCAAACCAATCCACCCCTTGCCAACTTGGCACCTGTACATAATTCTTTAGCCTCACAACTGCAATTAAGTAACACCTACACCTTAATCCTATAATCTTGTGGATTTGTTTCTCTAAGGTACCCAGACTAACACATTATGGTACCTTGGTACTGGGGAACTGGAGAAACAAATCATAAGATGGAGAGTAGATCTTTGTTTGACCTCTCCCTCATGGCAGTTTTTCTTCTTTGTCTAGCCAGAGGTCAGATAAGGCCACATGTGCACTTTTTTTTAAGCTGCTTAAAATCATGATATTCCTAAGGCCAAAGTCAGCTTGATGGAGCTTGGTAGTCATTTCTTAGTGTCCTAAACTCTAAAATGGGCCTGGATCCCCCGGTTGTTGCAAACAGTTGACCAGAAGGTTGGAGGTTCAAGTCTACTCTGAGGCATTTCAGAAGAAAGGTCTGGAGATCTACTTTCTATAAGTTAGCTGTAGGAATCCCTATGGGACACAGTTCTATTCTGACACTCACGGGGTCCCAAGAGTCTTAGTAGACTCTGCAGCATTTTTTAAAAATGGGCCTATGTTCAAGCCTTTAAGACCCCAGACGCTATGTCATTTGATAACCGGGCACCATCAGCTTTCTTCACCACATTTGCTTATGCTTATGTCTTCAGTGATCGTGTCAGTAAAATGGGCACCCACTGATATGATTTTCAGTTCTTTGATGTCTGATAACTGGTCCCTTCTGCACCTCGTGGTCAGACAGGCTGTTGTGCTTCTTCCATGTGGGCTTTGATGCTTCTCAGCTAGATGGTCGCATCTAGCTCAGAAGCAACAAAACCCACATGGAAGAAGCACAGCAGCATGAGTGACCATGAGTTGTCGAAGGGATCAGGTATCAAGCATCAAAGAACAAAAAATATTGTAAAGGTGGGTGAGTGCAGAGTGGAGACTCAAAGTCCATCAGTAGGCAACCGGACACCCCCTCGCTGAAGGGTTGAGGGGAGGAGGAGAGCCAATCAGGGTGCAGGGTAGCAACGATGAAACATATAACTTTCCTCTAGTTCTTAAATGCTTCCTACCCCCAACTATTATCATGATCCCAACACTACCTTACAAATCAGGCTAGACCAGATGATGTACATTGGTACAGAAAGTAAATGGAAACACAGGGAATCCAGGACAGATGACTCCTTCAGGACCAGTGGTGAAAGGGGCAAGGCCTGGAGGGTGAAGGGAATGTGGGGTGGAAAGGGGAAACAGATTACAAGAATCTAGGTATTGCCTCCTCCCTGGGGGAGGGACAGCAGAGAAGAGGACGGGGGGGAGATATTGACAGTGTAACTTATGACAAAACTATAATAAGTTGTGAATTATGAAGAGTTCATGAGGGAGGGGGTGTGGGGAGGGAGGGGGAAAATGAGCAACTGATATTAAGGGCTGAGGTGGAGGGCAAATGTTATGAGAATGATGAGGGCAGCGAATGTACAAATGTGCTTGACACAATGGATGTATGTATGGATTGTGATCAGAATTATACAAGCTCCCAATAAAATAGTTTTTTAAAAAATGGTCCTATGCTTATTACATGTGGTATGCAAGGGATATTGATTCTATGTTTATTGAACAATCACAATGTAAGGTTTTACATGAACTTTTAATTTCCTTAGTTTCTGGATCTTTGGTTTCACTGACTAGTCAGTTGTTTTCTGCCTTTTATTAATGTTGGAATATGAGGGGTTAGGCAACAACAAAAATATGTCCAGTTAAGATAATTAAAATACAAGGGTAGGTCAGAAAGTGTTGCTACTAGGCCTCTAGTTCATGCACACACAGATCTTATTGGGAAGGGATCTTAATAGATTAAGAATGCACTTAAATAGGTCTCTGCCATCCATGGATGGCTGCAAATGAGTTGTGTCATGAATATCTTTCTCCGCATTTCATTAAGGCGCCTTCAGAACCAAGGTCCCAGAAGCACAGTGGCTTCCAAAGGAATTTGCTAGACTGGTTAGATTCAAGGCAGAGAGGTCAGCTCCGAAGGCTAGGGGGCCTGTTTTCTTTCAGAATCCCCAAAGGGTAATCTTGATTGATTTTCTAGGACAATACAGGATGATCATGGAGGCCTATTATGAAGAAGTTTTCAGAGGATAGAAGTTTTCAGAGGATCATGGAGGCCTATTATGAAGAAGTTTTCAGAGGATAGGCCTATCATGAAGAAGTTTTCATAGGAAGTTTTCAGATGTTAAAAGAGGCAGGAGAATTCTGCCAAGGAACATTTTCCCATCACAACACACCTGCTCATTCTTCAAGGGTAGCAATGGCTGTTGTGAAATAATTGAACTGGGGAAACCTTACCCCTTTCACCCTAAAGCCCAATGTCGCCCCTTCAAGTTTCCTTTTATTCCCCTGATTCAAAGAACATTGAAAAGGAACACAATTTGAGCCCTTGCTCAAACCGTCTTTTTATATACCCAAAAGGATATACAATTCTTCAAAGAAGGATTAAAGAGATTGGAACACTGAGTCCAAAAATATATGGGCCTTGCTGGAGGATATGTTGGGGAAATAATTGCTTCACATGTTGATGCTTTCATTTAAGAAAGGGTTCCATGATTTTGAAGTAATACTTTTGGCTTATCCTCGTAAACTAAGCATACTTCATGAATATTCATTAACTATCATCTGTTTTCATCTTTTAAAGGGTAATTTAACACAGAAGGCCATATGATTCTTTGTTACCTTTGTTCAGTGCTGTTGAGTTAGTCCTGTGCATTAATATACCCTCAGACTATTCTACTAAGAAAGAATAATTGGAACACTGACCCCTACATTGTAGGTCATCCTTTGGAACACTTGGCAACAGTGGCTCTAATCCAACCACAAGATCCCATAGTTACAGTCCACTATATTAGGATCCTTTCCTAATGATCCTATCCTAATGAGCTTATGTGTAAAACTTTCAAACATCAGAGAGTGTACTATTTCTGTAAGTACTCCAAAAGGATAAATTAGTTATTTTGGAGCCCATATCTCATAGTCTTTATGATTACTATTTTAATGTTAAAAGAGATGATGATGTGCAAACACTATGAAATGCTGAGGAGAGAAAAGCAAGAGACACAGCTCCTGCTCACAATCTAGTGAAACAGCCACACAGTGTGTTAGGTTGGATGCTCTAGAGAAGCAAAACTAATGACACTTCTGTGTGCTTGCATAGAGGTTTAGACCAAGAAACGGCTCACACAGTTGTAGAAATAGGTAAATTCAGTCCTGCTCGAGTCAGGCTTCTCCTGACTCATGGAACCTGATGAACAGGACACGAGATGGCAAAGTAGACTGCAGAAGTCCCAATTACGCCAAATGAATCCACTGGTAATAGTCCGTTGACAGCTCCTTGGGTCCATTGGTGACACGACAGGAGATGGAGGAACTAGGCACAAGATCCATTTTGGGCAAAAGGTGAAGGACCAAAGAGGATTTAATTCTGCTTAGTCTCTCTCTTACACAAAAAGGCTTATGATACCAAAAAGCTCAAACTCTCTACCATCAAGTTCATTCCAATTCACAGTGACTTTATAGGACTGGGTAGAACCACCTCTGTGGGTTTCCAAGACTGCAAGTGGAAAGCCTCATCTTTCTTCTGAGGAGTAGCTGATGGTTTCAATCTGCTTACCTTAAGGTTAGCAGTCCAACGCATAACCCCTACACCACCAAGACTCCTGTGACATAAAGGAGCTTTCTTCAGGATGTGACCCACTAGATAGGTTGGCTCTGTTCCCTGCCCTTACCCAGGAGTATCTAGTTGACATAATCCCTAACCATCACAATGTTATAAGCAGTTAAAATGAATGTGGTAGCAACAATGATAATATGTATGTAATGCACACATACTCAGTCAGGATACACCAAGGATTGAGGAGGGGGGGGGGATGGACCCACTGCCATTGAATTGGTTCCATTCAGAGTGGAACCCATATAGGAGTTCTGAGGCTATAAAAATTTACTGGAGCAGATAGCCTCATCTTTCGCCAAAGAGTAGCTGATTGGTTTGAACCATTGACATTGCAGTTAGTAGTCTACCACCCACAGCATCATCAGTGCTCACTCAGGTCAGGCAAGACTTTCTAGGCACAAAGAACAGCATGTGCTCCTGGCCCACCAAGTCCTGAGGATGATATTCCTACTCAGAGCAGCCAATGCACAGAATGGACTGTAGGGCTGGCC
>NW_022111321.1:20020406-20025835 GCF_000313985.2 Echinops telfairi
TGGGATAAACATCCAGAGGTGAAAACAATGGGACTGATCATTCTGGAGGGACACAGAAGAGGTGTAGATGGGGGGAAAAAAGGGGGGATGTCAACAAACACAGCGACAAGAGAACAACAAGTGATCTAAAATCAATGTCAAGGAGTGCAAGGAGGGCAAGGAAGGCATGGGATGCCTGGTGAGGCTTTGTCAAGGGCAATATAGCTGAGAGAAATTACCGAACCCTGAATGAAAGCTGAGCGTGATAGTGGGACAAGAGGAAAGTAAAAGGAAACAGAGGAAAGAACTAGGTAGCAAAGGACATTTATACAAGTCTAAATACAGGCATATACATATATAAATACATTTTTATGTAACAATAGGGAAATAGATCTATGTACATACATGTTAAGTGTTAAGGTAGCAGACAGACATTGGGCCTCTCCTCAAGTACTCTCTCAACACAAGAACACTTTGTTTTAATAACCCGTCATTCTGTGATGCTCACCTTCCCGACAAGATCACTGAAGACAAAGCGGGTGCCTAAGAAATTGTGATGAAGAAAGCTGATGGTGCCTGGCTATCAAAAGATATAGCATCTTGGCTTACTTCGCTTAGCATAATTTCCTCTAGTTCTTCTTATGTGGGGATGTGCTTCATATGTTCATCACTTCTTTTTAGCGATGTAACCCAAATGAAGGCTGAGCATGATAGTGGGACAAGAGGAAAGTAAAAAGAAATAGAGGAAAGAACTAGGAGGCAAAAGGCATTTATAGAGGTCTAAATAAAGTCATGTACATATGTAAATATATTTCTATATGAGGAGGGGAAAATAGATCTATGTGCACATAAGTATAGGTTTAGTATTAAGGTAGCAGATGGACATTGGATATTCCCTTTAAGTACTCCCTCAATGCAAGAACACTTTGTTCTATTAAACTGGCATTCCATGATGCTCATCTTCCTGACATGATTGCTGAAGACAAAGTTGGTGCATAAGCTAATGTGGTAAAGAAAGCTGATAGTGCACGGCTATCAAGAGATACAGTGTCTGGGGTCTTAAAGGTTTGAAGGTAAACAAGCGGCCATCTAGCTCAGAAGCACACCAGCCTGTGTGATCATGAGGTGTCAAAGGGATCAGGTGTCAGGCATCAAAGAACAAAAAAATCAAATCATCGTGAATGAGGGGAAGTGCAGATTGGGGACCCAAGACTCATCTGTAGGCAACTGGACATCCCCTTACATAAGGATTGCAGGGAGGAGACGAGCCAGTCAGGGTGCAGTGTAGCAATGATGAAACATACAACTTTCCTCTAGTTCCTAAATGTCATCGCCCCCCCCCCCCATCTATGTTACAAATCTGGCTAGACCAGAGGATGTACACTGGTACAAATAGGAACTGGAAACACAGGGAATCCAGTACAGGACCAGTGCTGAGAGTGGTGATACTGGTGAGGGAGGTAGGGTAGAAAAGGGGAACCAATTACAAGGATCTACATATAACCTCCTTCCTCCCTGGGGGATGGACAACAGAAAATGGGTGAAGGGAGATGTATGGAGGGGGGCGCAGAGGGAGGGGGAAATGGGGAACTTATATCAAGGGCTCAAGCAGAAAGCAAATATTTTGAGAATGATGATGGAAACAAAAGTACAAATGTGCTTGACATATAATGGATGTATGTATGGATTGTGATAAGAGCTGTAAGAGCCCCCAATAAAGTGAAAAGAAAAAGAAAAAAAAGAATGTGCAAATAAAAGTCCCTACTATTTATGGAGGTTAGTACAGGCTAATCACTCACATACATTTTCTCAACTTAGTCTTATAACTATGCTGTGAAATATCTAGCCATGCTCATAACTTTCTGAGTCTCAGAAAGCTTAAGTAACTGCCTTTCAGTTCAAAAACAATCACAAACTCTCTGCCCTTGAATGAGTTCTGACTCCTAGTGACCCCATAGGACAGAGTAGAACTGCTCCTGTGGGTTTCTGAGACTGTAGCTCTATTTGGGGAGGAAGTCTTTCCCATGTGAAACAGCTGGTGATTTCGAACTGCTGACATTGAAGTTATCAGTACAACTTGCAATCACCATGTGAAAGCATGGATTGGAAGCCAAGGCAGATTGACTTGGTCAGAGCCCATAGTTTCCGTAGGTACATTATATTATTTAAGCATGGCGTGCTAAGGTTTTTATACAGCTAACGAAAATCCATAAGGATGCTAAACTAACTTTCTCTTTTCTGAAATAGGCAGTTGGTCTTCAGGTTAAGAAACAAAGCTTTGCATTAATCACTACTAAATGCATTCAGTTAGCACAGTGTAGGGTAACCAGTACTCAGACAGATGGTCTATCATTTTAGCTTCCTGTACAGTGGGGGAAAAGTTATAATGAAATATTTGCTCTGTTGTCAACATTTGTACTTGTTTTAAATAATTATTTCTAAAAAGTCAACAACCATCAATAAACTCTAGTATCCTAAACAAATGACCCCCAAATGTACTTTTTCGACTCGCACCGTGGACATCTGGCTCCGGAAGGATTAAAGGTCACGAAACTTGCGGCCATGAAGCTCACAGCCAAGAACTCCCGTGGGGCAGGTCTACTCTGCGTAGGGTTTCTCCCAGTTGGAATTGGCTCAGTAGCCCACCACAGCAGTTTGGGATGACCCCTAGAGCCAGTCCCCAGACCTCCCTCTAAATCAGATGCTAGTCCATCAATGAGTCCCTTTTAATCAAGTGGTTCTTTTCTCATTTCTTCAGACCTCTTAAGTCTTGTCCTGAAGCAAACTTGCAAAGTGACCATGAATGTCTAATTTCATCATGTGTTTCACACTGCTAACTTTAAAAAGAATTCAATAGACATATTTAGAAGACTTTACTCAACAATTAGAAAACAGAAAAAACAAACTCATTACCATCGAGTTGGTAACTCTGTAGGACAAGGTCGAACTGTCCCTGTAGATTTCTGAGATTGCCACTCTATGGGAGTAGAAATTCCTTTCTCTCTCCAAGGGGCTTAGGGTTTTGAACTGCTGACCTTGCAGTTAGCAGCACAAAGTGTAACCATATTAGTAGAAAGGGAAATAAAAATATGTTCTTAATAGATGCAAGGAGGTCACTCGATAAAGAGATTATTGGCAAATTAGGAATAGCAGAGGCTATATACTCCAACTATAACAAATAGTGAAATATTAGAAGCATTCTTTTTTAAGCTGAAAGAAGATAGTGCATTATTAATTCTCCTAGAGTTGTACAAAATGCCACAAAGTGGGTAGCTTTATTTATGTACTTAAATAGCTGTGTTGGCATATACTTTGCATATCACACACTTTAATCATTTGATCATATTAAGGTATGTGCTATCATCACCACAATCAATTTAAGAACATTTTCTTCCCATACTCTTTGTTGTCAGCTCCCCATACCCCCCATCTTCTCCTGCCATGACCCAGTTGCTATCTTTACAGATCAGCCTCTCTTTGATTTCATATATAGAATCACACAAACAGGAAGCAAACAACAACACTGGCTAGACAAAACATAGAAAAACTCCAAAAAAAAAAGTAGAAAAGATTAACAACTGAAATAACTTTAAAATGGGCCTAAAGAGACATCAAGTAACAAGAGAAGAATATTGAAGGCACCAGGGACTGTTCAAAGGACACCCGACAATAAGAGTGGCAATACCAGGAGGGGAAGGGGAAAGTGGGGGAGACAGAGGGGGGAGCTGATCTCACCGATCTACATATAACCCCCTCCTCGGGGGATGGACCACAGAAAAGTGGGTGAAGGCAGACATAGGACAGTGTAAGACATGAAAAAGTAATAATACTTTATAAATTATTAAGGGTTCACGAGGGAGGGAGGGTGGGGGAGGGAGGGGGACAATGAAGAGCTGATACCAAGGGCTCAAGTAGAAAGCAAATGTTTTGAGAATGATGAGGGCAACAAATGTACAAATGCGCTTGACACAATGGGTGTATGTATGGATTGTGATAAGAGTTGTATGAGCCCCCAATAAAATGATTTTTTTTAAAAAAGGACAAACTGATCTATGTTAGAAAAAGTATGGCCAGAGTGCCCCTTAGAGGTAAGGATGGCGAGACCTCGTTTTACATACGTTGGACATGTTGTCAGGAGAGAGGTCAGTCCCTGGCGAAGGACATCATGTTGATAAAGTAGAGGGACAGTGAAAAAGAGGCAGGCCTCAATGAGGTGGACGGACACCGTGGCTGCAACAATGGGCTGGGGCACAGGCACAATTGTGAGGGTGGCACAGGACCGGGCAGCGCTTTGTCCTGTTTTGCATAAGGCCACTACCAGTCAAAACGGACTCTATAGCATCTCACAGCAACACTAACACATCTGCCCTCAGGGACCTTACGCCGCTCTGACTGATAACAAGGCAGTTCACCTTCCCTAACTATGGTCAGAGGGAATTCACCAGAGGCTTAATCCCTGTGGGGACCTATCTCCCCTACCAACTTCAGGGTGTCTGCCAAGCCATGTTCTTCCCTAAGTTTCTGTGGGAGACGGTCCCTTCTTCCAGTTTTTCCTAGCCTCAGGAAGCCTTTGGCTTTTGATGAATCTGAGTGCACAACGTTCATGCTTCCAATACAGTAAGTCAGTCTGCTAATTGACCTCCAAACTCCTCAAGGTGGCATAAAATGGCCCCTGTTTCCTTCTAAAGCCGTATGTTTAATGATTTCTTCCCTTTCCCCCAACTCCAGCCATCTGATCCTACTTTCTGTTTCTCCAACTGAATTCTCTCTCCAGAGATTTGAATATTTGATTTCGTTATTCCTTGTGCCCAAATTAGCCTTTCCTCATACTTCTAGCCACCCCTGCCCCTTCACACCTTGTCCGGTGGATCTTCTTCATCTTTTCAGGTATCGGGTTAGATGTTATCTCCTCCAGGAATGCTTCCTTGATACGCTGGTCTGGTGGTGGGCGGCAGGCCTGGTGGAGCTCCCATACGAGCACTCATTCTCCACCGTAACTAAACGTACTTTATTGCTTTCAACCATTGGTCTTGAAAACTCAGGCTTTTTACAGCAGCAAAGCAAGCAGTAAGTAAATATGTGAAGCAGGTTCAGTGCAAGAGAATAAGAAGTGGTGAGAACTATGTTATCTGGAAATGGGTGCTCTGTCTAAAAGTAAGCACC
Source organism: Echinops telfairi (assembly GCF_000313985.2). Taxonomy (NCBI): domain Eukaryota; kingdom Metazoa; phylum Chordata; class Mammalia; order Afrosoricida; family Tenrecidae; genus Echinops; species Echinops telfairi. Next base: position 20,025,549 of record NW_022111321.1, read on the forward strand.
TACTACCTACCTCCAGCTGGTAAATGCTATGTGGGGATCAAGGGCAGCGAAGCCAGATGTTTGGATTTTTTAAACTAAGTTAGCATCTAGAGTTTCGTATTGAGAGCGACCAACTGAAAATTGTACCAAGTCATTAAAAACATTTAAAAAAAATAAAAAAAAAATAAAAAAAACCATTTCATTTTATTTTTTTCTCTTTCCTTTTAAATATTTTATTAGGGGCTCATACAACTCTTATCACAATCCATACACACATCAATTGTGTAAAGCACATTTGTACATCATTC
>NW_022111321.1:20026578-20028375 GCF_000313985.2 Echinops telfairi
AATCACATCAAGTCACAGAATTCAATTTCTTTTCACTTTCGGACTCTAAAATCTACTTACCTATCGCTGGTTGTTAAGACCCCTTTTCTCCTTTGCTCTAAAAAGCATGGATATAAAGATGGCAATTTTCTTGGCAAGATCTCCAAGTATCACTGGCTTTCATTCATTGAGGAACTCAAACTCGTTGGAAATAAGATGATGTTTTACAATATCTTCATCTATCTCATCCATTTAATTCAACCCTTTTCAACATGGAGTTAATATTCCTTGAAAAGAAATAAAACAGAAACTGAGCTCTATTTTTTCTTTGTTAGCCATTAACATTACACCAGCATTCCCAAGTTAGTGCCTAAACTCATTATTATTATTAATAATACTCCTAGCTTAATAAATTCCAAAGAATGATCCCATACTTGGCCCGGAAGAGTTATTGCAATTTAGCAGAGGAGTGTCCTGGATAAAACTTGAGCGAAAACCAAATAGGACACATGGTTTCATTCATTTATTCAACAACTATTTATTGATCATCTGTTATATGTCAGGAATTACACTAGGTATTGTGGACCAAGTTAAATGTTTCTGGCTTGAAGTTCACAGTTTGGGAGATGGGGAGGGACTTGGGTGAGTAGTTGGAGAGGTGAGATAATCATTAGGTGGTGATTGTTAGGGACCAGAATGAGCTGTCGTAAAATAATTTATTTTTCTTCTAAAGTGTTATTGGGAGAGTATGTCAAGGAAAGCTATACATGGAATATATCTGGGCTTTAACACAGCACAATAATATCTTTGTACTCAACATGGCAAGCAAAACTGAAAAGGCATGGTCTGAATGATAGACTAGAGATGTGAATTTTATAGTTTCTTAATATTAGAAGAGTGATTAATAATTTGGTGCTAACATGAAGGGATGTCTTTCAAGGCTCAATGGTATTCTGTCTTGTTCTCTGTCTTCTTCAATAAAACCTAGTGAAGATAAGGAAGGCATGCTCATGAAATACATGGACAATGTCACAGTGCTGGAGAGCTAGGGTGAAGGGCAACATTTAAGGTTTAAAGCTATACTAACAGGCTGGAAAAACCAGCTTAAATAATACGAAATCTAATACAGAGAAATCAGACTTTAAAAAGTCCAATCGCATTATAGAAAAGACTTGAATAAGCTGTCATTCACAGGACAGAAAGCTGCAATTTTTAGTTGACCAGAAGCTGAATATTAGCTAATTACTTGAAATGTCCAGTTAAAATCAAAGTATTCTTATGCTACACTAACAAAATGATAATATAAAGATCTGCTTGTATATGCTGCAAATTTAGAAAATGCCAAAATATATTAACATTATTTTCCTTTTGGGGGCAAATATCGCTGTTATTTATTTACTGAGTGATTGATTGATTATTTTCTTGGGGGCTTTTTTTCCTTCTTACTTTTATTGGGAGCTCTTACATCTCTTATCACAATCCATGCATTCATCCAGTGTGTCAAGCACATTTGCACATATACTGCCATCATCATTTTCAAAGCATTCTCTTCCCACTTGAGCTTCTGATATCAGCTTTGCATTTCTTCCCTCTCCCTCCCCTGCCCTCCCTCCCTCATGAACCCTTGATAAGTTATAGATTATTATTTTCATATCTTATATCATCCTCCATTGCCCCTCACCCACTTTTCCATTATTTGTCCCCCTGGGAGGGAGTTCTAGATTGATCCTTGTGATCCATTCCCCCTTTCTTTCCCTCCCCTCCCCTAATCCTCCTGGTATCTCTACTCTCCTTGTTGGCCCTGAGGGGTTTATCTAT
>NW_022111321.1:20028913-20098069 GCF_000313985.2 Echinops telfairi
AATCGTGTTGGGAAGGTGAACATCACAGAATGCTGGATTGTTAGAACAAAGTGTTCTTGTGTTGAGGGAGTACTTGAGTGAAGGCCCAATGTCTGTCTGCAACCTTATTTCTTAACATATAGATATGAGTACATAGTTCTATTCCCCTCTCATTATATATATATATTTACATATGCACATACCTGCATTTAGGCATCTATAAATGTCCTTTGCCTCCTGGTTCTTTCCTCTATTTCCTTTTACTTTCCTCTGGTCCCACCATCATGTTCAGCCTTGATTTGGATTTAGTAATTCCTCGCTGCTACATTGCTCTTGATTAAGGCCCACTAGGCCTCCTATGTCCTTCTTTCCATTGATTTGAGTTCACTTGTTGTTCCCTTGTCCCTAGGTTGGTTCCCCACCCCCTTCCTTTCTCTCACCTCACCTTCTCCCACCAGAATCATTGGTCCTGTTCTTTTCATCCCCGAATTATTTATTCAGCCTATCTTATCTAGATAGACATACAGATACATTAATAAGTGCAAAAACCAGGCAAAGCCAAATAAAACAACAAAGAGGTCAAAACCAACAAAACAATAACAACAACCAAAACCAAAAACAAAATAGCAATAACAAAAAGAAAGCCACTGACAAAAATGGAAAAGCCTATAAATAGTTCAAGGTCTGTTTGTTGGCCTTTACAAGTGTTTTCCAGTCAGTCTGATGGGGTGCCACACTCTGCCTCCAAAGTCTGTTTTTGGTATTCTCTGGGGATTTCATCCCTTTGCTCCCCTTGCTGCTCTGTTGCATGTCCTTAGTGTTTTGCCTCAGCGTCAGATTGTGCCCTATTCCTGCATTGTGTCTCCAGTGTTGTCCCCCACGGTGCTATGGTTTAGTAAGGGACGCCGTGTCTCATGGTGGGGCCACCCCTATGGTCCTTTCTGTGTGTTGTCTGCTCTGAGCAGGAATATCGTCCTTGGGGTTTGGTGGGCCAAGATGTCCTCTCCTCCCTCTCCATCCCTTTTTGTTTCTCCCATGTGCTCTGATATGACGTGCCTCTCTCCCCAAGCTGTAGCCCCAGTGCTGTCCTCTGAAGTCTGAGGGTCTGTGTGTGTCCACATAGTTGGGACTGGGTCAGCTCCACAGACCTCTCTACTGGTTCCCGGGTACATGCTGGTATGTTGTATTCATGTCTTGGTGCATCAGGTTGAAACCTGGTCTCTCTCTCCCTCTCCTGTGGAGATATAAACAATACCCTTTCCTTGGGTGGGTTAGTGTTCTTGGGGGCTTTTACAGATATTATAATGATCCCGAAATTTATTACATCAAACTAACTAATACAGATGCTTCCATCATCATTTTCAAAACACTTTCTTTCTACTTGAACCCCTTTATATCAGCTCCTCTTTATTCCCTGCCTTGTGAACCCTTAATAAATTATATATATTTATTTATTTATATTTATATCTTACACTGTCTCATGTATCCCTTCACTCACAATTCTGTTATTTGTCTTCCTCGAGGGGGTTATACATCCATTCTTGCTTTCAGTCCCCCTCCCCCTCCCCCTCTTCCTCTACCTACATGGAATAAATACTCACATTACTATTTTTGAGGAATTTATCTATTCTGGATTTTATGTGTCCAAAGCTCTTACCTCTACCAATGTACATATGCTGGTGGAGTAGGATTTGTGAGGTCCAACTGGGGCCATGATAGTGGGGGGATGAAGCATTAAAGAACTGGAGGAATGTTTTGTGTTTCCTTGGTGCTACACTGCACCCTGGAAGAATCATCCCTTCCATGTGTCCCTTCTGTGAGGGAGTTTCTAATTATCAACAGATGGGCTTTAGGTCTCACTCTTACCCCTCTCCTTCACAATATGATTGTTTTTGATCTTTTGATACCTGATTCTGTGGACACCTTATGATCAAACAGGCTGGTGTGCTTCTTATGTGTGGACTTTGTTGCTTTCCTACTAGATGGCCACTTGTTTAACTTCAAGCCTTTAAGACCCCAGATGCTATATCTTTTAATAGTCGGGCACCATCAACTTTCTTCACCACGTTTGCTTATGCACCTATTTTGTCTTCAGCTATCATATTGGGAAGATAACACACAGTGCCATGTTATTTAGAACAAAGTGTACTTGTGTTCAGGGAATTCTTAAGTAGAGGCCCAAAGTCCATCTGCTACTTTAGAGCTTTAATATATATATATTTACCATATAAATACATAGCTCAATATCTCTATCTTTATATATTAATATATTTACATATCTGTATTTTACCTCTCTATATAGTTTTCACCTCCTAGTTCTTTCCTCTATTTCCTTTCACTTTCCTCCTACCCCACCATCATGTTCACCCCTCATTTGACTCTCAGTAATTCCTCTCTGTTACATTACAATTGATCAAATACCCCCAGGCATTCTACACCCTCCTCGCTGTTGATTTTAGATCCCTTGATGTTTTGTTGTCCCTGAATTTGTTGGCTCACTACTCCCCACCTCTCCCCTCCCCCGCCCCCCCAACACACACACTTCTTCCTCTTTGATGCTTTACCCAGAACTGTCGGTCCCTTTGTTTTCTCCTCAGGATTGTTTATCCTGCATATCTTATATAGCTAGACATAGGACTGGAAAAAAATCCTATACATAGTTCTAGGTCTATCTGCTGACCTTTGTGAATGTCCCACAACCAGGTCAGGTGCCAAGTATTGCATGCCCTCAACACCACCCCCACCCCCACCCCACCTCCTGCCAAGTCAGAAGTCTATTTTCAGGCTTCCTCAGGGACTTTGTTACTTTGCTCCCATTGCTGATTGGTTATAGCCCCTTCATGATGTTCCCTACTGTGTGTGTGTGTGTGTGTGTGTGTGTGTGTATGTGTGGTGTCAGACCAGACACACATCCCACCACACTGTGTCTCTGGTGTTGTCCTCTGTAGTGCTGAGGGCCAGTGAGGGGTCAACATGTCTCAAGCTGGGGCCTGCCCTATGGTCCTTTCTGTCCATTGGCTGCTCTGAACAGAATCATCACCTTCAAAGCTTGTTGGGCTAGGATGAGGTCTACTCTCTCTCTCTCCCCCTCTCTCTCTCTTTGTTCTCCTGTGGACAGGACAGACAGGCCATTCTCCCCAGTCTGTATCTTCATTGCTGTCCTCTGTAGCACATTCTTCTAGAGGGGTGGTCAACATAGCTTGGATTGGGGCTGGCCCTGAACTCCTCTCTGTTAATGAGCTGCTCTGTGAAGGTATGTTGCCCTCAAGGCTTGGCGCACTGGAATGAGGTCTGGTCTCTCTCTCCCTTTTCTGTGGAGACATGAATAATACCTTCCCAATTGGTGGATTACTGCCCCACTCCCCCAATACCATTGTCTGCTCTTTTTTCTCCCCTTCTTTTCAGTTGGATGCCGTATACATCCCTGGGTTTGGTCTGACCACTACAGTGTGCTGGCATCTTATCCAGAAATTATGTAGTAAGCTACTTGTCCTCTATGCCCATTGTGCTGGGTTTGGGCTTACCTCAGTGGAGTCATGTTGTACTTGTCCTTTTGTGCTTGACTAAGTGCGCTCAGCATAATTTCCTCTAACTCTTCTCTTGAGAAGATATGCTTCATCCATGTGTCATTGCTTAGGTATGCGTAATACACCATTGTGTCTATCTACCAGAGTTTTTAAAATACATTCATGAATTGAGAGAAATTTATGCTGCTTCCAATTCTTTGCGATTGTACCATGATGAACATTCGAGTGCAAATGTCTTGTCATGGTCTGTTTCTTACTTCTTCTGGATATATGCCCAATAGGGAATTGCTGGGTCATATGGTAGCTCAGTTTCCATTTGCTTTAACTATCACCAAATCACTTTTCATAGTGGCTGTATGTACCTACAATACCACCAGCAGTGGATGAGAGTGGCTATGTCACCACACACACTCCAACATTTCTTGCTTTCTCAGTTTTTGAATTGGGCTATCTTTGAGGGTGGTAGATGGTATCTCATATTTGTTTTAATTTGCATTTCCCTAGTGGCCAATGATCAGGAACATTTTCTTATATGCTTATTGGCCATTCTGGTTTCCATCCTTGTGAAACTTCTGTTCAGGTCTTTTGCTCACCTCCTTAATGGACTGTTTGTCTTTTTCTTATTGTAGGCTAGCAGAGTATTGTAGATTTTAGTAATAGCACTTTGTCTGACATCTCATGGTTAAAAATCTTTCCCTCTCTTATTACTCTCTTCTGATATACACAGGTGTTTTATTTTTAGTATATCCCACTTGTTGATTTGTGCTTCCTCGGTGTGTGTGTTCTTCCCTATTTCTAATAGCCTCTATAAGCCCCGTGCCAAGGTTTGTAGGGTTGTCCCAGTTCCCTTATTGAGGGCCCTAATCATTTGTGATGAGAGTGTGTTAAAACTACCTTACAAGACGTGGAGCTGCCTTACAAGATGCGGAACTTCATTGCAAGATGCTGCATTACATATCACCTATGAACACAAGTGACTCCGTTTTGAGAGAGACTAAAAACCTAGTAAAAAAAATTCTGAATCACTGCAGACTCACTTAAAAGAAATAAACCTGGTAGGTGTACCAGGGTGGCACCTAGAAGCTCCCCAGACACATCTGGGGAATCCTTATAAGACTTTGGCGAATGCCAGAATGACATCAAAGCGCCAGCAAGACCACCTATAAAGGCCTGGGTAGAGAGACTGGACTCAGAGAACTGTGAACCAAGGAGGAGACATCAGCTCCTGCTCTCTCCAACTCTACCTGGGCGAGTACACTGATGAAGGCAGTGCCTAACGGGACTGATGCGGAATTAATCTTGTGTTACCCTTATAGCCAATGACTTAAGATAACTTTATGATTTAACTTTATCATTTTATTTCTGGATTTTCTGTTTCTTTCCATTGGCCTGAGTCTCTGTCATTCTACCAGTACCACGCTGTGTTTGACCGCGGTGGCTGTATAACATGTGTTGAAGTCAGGTAGAGCAAGCCCTCTCTCTTTCTCCTTCTCAAGGAGTCCTGCGCTAATTCTGGGCTTCTTCCCTCTCCATATGTAGTTGGTAGTCAGTTTTTCCAGTTCTTTGAAAAAATATGCTGATGTTTGTATTGAGATAGAGTTAAACTTACCTAGTACCTTGGGTAGGATTGTCATCTTTACTATATTGAGTCTTCTGATCCACAAGCATGGGCTATTCTTCTACTTCTGTAGGTCACTTTTGGTTTCTTGTAATATTTTTCTGTAGTTTTCCCTTTACAAATCCTCTGGGTTTTTTGTTTTTTTTTTTTGGTCAGGTATATCCCTAGATATCCAACTTGTGCTTGGCTGTTGTAAAGGATACTACCTTCTTGATCTCTTCCGTGATCTTATCCAATGTATACAGCAATCCAATTGACTTCTGTTTGTTGATCTTTTATCCTGTCACGCTACCATATTCCCCTATCTCTTCCAGTACTCCTAATATTGAGCTTTCTGGGTTTTCACTATATTAACATTATTTTCTTAATGATTCTATTTCACACTAGATTGCGAGATCCTTAAATGTAAAGACTGTAATAATGAAATTATTTGCATATTCTTAGCATGTAGCTCAAGTAGCCCCTGGGATGATATAAGTGGGAGGTCAAGTCCACTCAAAGGCCTGGTGATGATCCACTTCAGAAAAATGAGGCATTGAAAACTCTGGAGCACAATTCTACTGCAACACACACAAGGTCACCATGGATTCAATGGCAACTGGTCATAATATTTAACTCAGTTTTTGCAACATAGCGAATCCTTGTTAAATAATTGTGCAATATCTAGTAAGCAGTAATTATGTGTAGAGGTTGTTCTTAACCAGCAGTTCTCAACCTGTGGGTAGCAACCTCTTTGGGGGTTGAATGACCCTTTCACAGGGGTTGCCTGATTCATAACAGTAGCAAAATTACAGTTATGAAGTAGAAATGAAAATAATTTTATGGTTGGGGGTCACCACAACATGAGGAACTATATTAACAGGTCATGGCATTAGGAAGGTTAAGAACCACTGTTCTAAATTCTTTAATGTGAGTAATATATTTAACTCTCTTACTGAACCTATTGAGGCTATTACTATTATTGTTTCCATTTTACAGATGAGGAAACTGAACCCTCAATAAGTGACCTATGAAGTAGGGAGCCTAGAAAAGCAAAATGCACCAAAACTTAAAAAATCTCGATATTTCAAATAGTTTCTAACTTCTTCTTTCAAGACTTTTTCCAAGATCTGAGTAATTGTATAAAATCATATAATACAAACAACAAAATTTTTTAAAAAGAGAGAAATTCCAGCTAAAGGGAGAAGAATGTTGTCTTGGACTTGACACATCCTTGTGGTGACCCATGTGTTTCACAATGGAGCTGTGCTTCCCAGGGTTTTCAGCCAAATCCTTCTGGGGCACCACTGAGTCAGGTCGAACTCCCAACCTTTATTTAGTTACCAAGAGCTTATCTGACTTCGCCATCCAGAGACCTTCAGGGGGAAAAATGGTGGGAAAATAAGGTGATTAATCACCTGGCTGCTAACTGAAAGACTGAAGGCCCAAATTCACCCAGAGGCACCTGCTGATCTACTTCTGTAACTCTGCCTCTGAAACCTCACGGAACACAGCTCCACTCTGACACCTACGGGGTTGCCACGAGTCAGAGTTGACTCTACCAAGCAAAGGAAACACCCAAACCCGTCACCTTGTAGTAGATTCCAAGTCTTCATCGTCCTGTTGGAGTAGAACGCCCCCAGAGAGTTTCCAAGACTGAGATCTTTACAGGAGACTGCCTCATTTTTCTTCCATGGAGCTTCCGGTGGATTTGAACCTCCAACCTTCCTGTTAGTAGCCATACTCTTAATCATTACACAACTCGTGTTCTTTAGTTGGCTCCAAAGCAAATGGTAAATAAGACAGACCCATGTTAAGGTTAGTAGGAAGTCTAAGGTTAGTATGACACTTCCGTGATTGTATAATCCCATATTTACTGTTCCCTTCTCTCCCCTTTTTCCTTTGTTTTTGATTCTTGTCTACACTTTCCACCTGACACTTCATAATACACATCTAGGAATTTCATGGGTAGAATTTCTATCTTCTCAAAAAGGTTGTGTTTTCTTGAGAGAGAATTCTTGTCATGCCATTTTTTCCTTATTCTTAGTGCTTAATATAATGCTAGATTCACAATAGATTCTCTGTAAACACCTAATGAATTAAAGTCACTTTTAATTATTGTGGGCTTTCAATGATTCTACTTGCAAAATTTCCCATCTCTTAATTTTTTTTTCTGTTTCTTATTCGGTCCTCATGCTCAAGGCAGAATTAATTATTCTTCTTCATTGCTTCTGCAAAATAAATAAATAAACATTTCTACGTGAGCATGCAGAGTTACTGCTAAATGTCTGTTTCCCCCTATAAATTGTGTGCTTGTGAGGACATGATTTATGCTTACACTTCATTCTGAAGTAAATTCCTAGTAAATATTGGGATTAGTGACTATTTGGAGGCAAGAAGGGAGGGAAGGATTTTTTTCCTTTTGACTGTTTGATTGCTGATCATTACTAACACCAGAAAGATGGTAGAAGAAAATGTTTCAGTGATGAATCTTTGCATCTTAATGAGAGTAAGGGAGGGAATCATTGAAACTACTTTCTATAGTGAGATTTTGTAATTTATTGTATAGTTTTCTTTCCTGGACTCTCTTCCTAGGAACGTCCTAGTAACTATGAGTAGGAAACCATAAGCAGTTCAGATGCTAGACCTAGGGCTGAATAGCTACAGGCATGACCAGGAGGGCGATCTTTGATTCTCTGCACTCCAGACTCATCATCTGTAAATGGAGTTAATAAAAATAACCTACATCAGAAGGCTGTAGAGTGAATTAACTAAATAGATATGATTTAGAAATAACGTAGAATGGTGTTTGGCACATTGAAAATACTATATAAATGTGTACTATCATTGTCATCCTGGCTTTGAAAGACTGAATTTCTAGTCTTGAATTGCAAAGTTTGGGATACCAGAGCCTTCTGCACTTCCTGGAGCAATGCTGGCCACAAAAGCAAGACTCACACGAGATAATGAAGTACGACATGATTGCAAAGTCAAGAATGTTTGACCTCTAGAAACACCCAAAAGAACTTCGTTTAGATTTGCCCTGTGCTTGAGAGTGTAGCTGGTATGAGGCAGGCAACGTTCCAATTAAGAAGTGGTTCAGGCTATAAAGAGGAGGCTGTGGAGCTAGAAGGATGGTCCCATGAACACCCCAATTCAACAGTACCAGTCCTGACAGCTGGATACAGGAGCTAGCTCTAGGGCCAGAATCCAAGTTTACAAATTCCTTAAGTGGTAGTGATGGAACAAAGGCAACTGAAACCATGATACAATTTTGTTCTTCTTAAAAAAAAAGTTTTATTGGCATATAATTCACATATACAATTAACTTGTTCAATCATCCTAAGAAGAGTTATGCAATTGTCACCACTGTCAAATTCAGAACATTTTCTTTTTTCTTGTTGTCATTGTTGTTAGTCCCCCATGTCTCTCCAATTTTGCCTACCATGAACGTAGGTAATTCTTAATCCAATTATTGTCTCTATAGATTTACCTAACATGGGTTTCATATACAGATCATCACACAAAACACAAACATGAAGCAAATAACAACGACAAAACAAAACAGATTAAAACCTCAGTTGAAAAGAACGCAGAAAATATTTTAAAATGAAACAAATTTAAAATGAGTCAAAGGAAATCACATTTTAATCTAACTACATCTGGCATAATTGAATCTATAATGCTCTCTGCCTGATAGCAAGGCTATTTACATTCCTGAATTGTGGTCAGAGGGAATTCATCAGAGGCTTAATCCATTTAGGGACCCTGCAAATGCATTTTGGGCTTTTACTGTCATCCATGGCCTTCTGTAAAACAGGTGTTTTGAATTTAAGCTGTACTACTGTTCCCTCCTTCAGATTTGGATTTTATTATTTACGATCATTATATCACATAGACTGATGTGCATCTTCCTTGTGGACATAGTTGATGCTTTGCTTAGGTGGCCGCTCATTTTAAGACAAGTCTGAAGGGGTTCAGATGCTATTGTTTTAGATAGGCAGGCACCCTCTGGCTTCAGCACCACACTTTGCTTTAGCACTTGTAATTCAGTGATCTCTTCATGAGGGCAAGCATTGAGCATGGCCATGCCATAAAAACTAATTTTCTCAGATTAACTGCTAGAATTAAGTTCAATCTCTAAATCCACTTATATAGCAATGGTTTATATATATCTCTAGTTCACTTTAGAGACATCATTACCATTTTATGATAGAGAGCATTATAAATCACACTCACCCCCCTTGAGGAATAAGGTAAGTACATTTTTTGTTTTTGACATCTTAACTTGGAATACATTGTTTGGAATTCCATAAAAATTCGTATCAATGTATTTTTCTTTCATTGATTCACCAATGAAAGGTAGAAAACCTTTTGATAGCCGGGTACCATCAGCTTTCTTCACCACATTTGCTTATGCATCCATTTGTCTTCAGCGATCATAACATGGAGGTGAGCCACAATGATTTGATTTTTTGTTATTTGATGCCAGATAACTGATCCCTTCGGCACCTCATGATCACACAGGCTGATGTGTTCTTCCACATGGGCTTTGTTGCTTCTGAGCTAGATGGCCGCTTGTTTACCTTCAAGCTTTTAAGGCCCCGGAAGCTATATCCTTGGATAGCCGGGCACCATCAGCTTTCTTCACCAACTTTGCTTATTCACCCGCTTTGTCTTCAGCGGTTGTGTCGGGAAGGTGAGCATCATAGAATGCCAATTTAATAGAGAAAAGTATTCTTGCATTGAGGGAGTACTTGAGTGGAGGCCCAATGTCCTTCTGCTACCTTAATACTAAACCTATAAATATAGGCACATAGATCTGTTTCCCCATCCTCATATATAATATTTGCATATGTACATGTCTTTATCTAGACCTCTATAAATGCCCTTTGCCTCCCAGCTCTTTCCTCTCTATTTCCCTTGACTTTCCTTCTGTCCCACTATCATGCTCAGTCCCCACCAGGGTTTCAGCAATTCCTCTTTGTTACATTACCCTTGATCATGCCCTACCAGGCCTTCCACACCCACCTCACCACCAATTTGGATCACTTGTTGTTCCCTTGTCCCTGGGTTTGTTAACACCAGTTCCTTTCTCCCAAACCACCCCCTTTCCCATGTCCCGCTGGAACTGTCGGTCCCATTGTTTTCTCCTCCAGATTGTTCATCCAGCCTGTCTTATTTAGACAGACCTGCGGAGATACTAATATGCACAAATTCTGTAAAGAAACCCACAGGGGCAGCTCTGCTCTGTCTTATAGGGTCACTATGAGTCGGAATTGACTTGATGGTAGTGAATTTGTTTTATTTTTTAGTGTAACATATATTTAATTGAGCTCTTTTTGTATGCACTACATTCAGGATTTGGGACTCAAATAAATTAACATATGACATTGTTCCCAACTTCAAAGAGTTTACAATTTACTATAGTACTAAAATGCAAACCTGCTGCCATCAAGTTAATTCTGAATTAGATTCTTGTTATTGCTAAGTTGCCATCGACTTTGTTATGACTCATAGCACCCTGCACACAACAGAATTTTAAAAATGTTGATCCTATGCCATACTTAGAGTTGTTGTAATGTTTGAGCCTATTGTTGCAACCACTATGTTAGTCTATTTCATTGAGGGTCTTCCTCTTTTTCCCGACCCTTTACTTCACCAAGCATGATGTCTTTCTCCAGGGGTTGACTTCTGATAACATGTCCAAAGTATGTAAGACAATAATGAAATACACATTCTTGTGTACTTCATTAAAGATAGATTTTGTCGTCGTTGTTGTTATTCTTTACCACTGTGATACTTCCAATATTGTTCACTAACACCATAATTCGAGTATATCAATTTTCCCAAAGTCTCCCTTATTCATTGTTTAGCTTGAGAGCCCAGGGGACAGAAGTGATTACTTATGATGGGGTTAACCACATGCTTGGGTAGATGAAATCTCATCTAATTTAATGATATTGTCAAGGTTGTGATTTCCCTTGGATTTCTGTGGGTAACTGAGCTTCAGACCGGCTGCTCACAGTTATGTAGAGAGTAAGTAAGTGCATTTAAATTTGAATTCAGATCTCCTGGAGCCAAAGACTGCATTCTTTTTTTTTTTTTTAATCACACTTGTGTTAGGCTGGGTTGGAGAAACAAATCCAGAGACACTCATTTATGTGTAAAAGAGAGCTTTATATCAAGAAGTAATTATATATCAAGCAAACATCCCAGCTCAGTCCAGATAAGTCCATAAGTCCAATACTACTCCATACGTCTGCTAATAGTCCATAAATCCCTCTTCAGACGCATGCAGCCACATGCAGTGACGCAGAATGCAGGAAGATCACAGGCTGGTGGGTGAAAAGTCTTGCAGATCCAGTGGAAGTGGATGTATCCCCAGGGCTCTTGCCATCCACGTGGCTGGAAATGGCTCATCAATAGGAAGGTGAAGCAGAGGGAACAGTGTGGCCTGCCTCCAGGGAGTAAGAGAGAAAGAGGCTGGCCTCTGAGAGACATATATCTCTGTCTCCCTCCAATCAAGCTGGGACCTGATTGACAGGTTAAACTCTGCCCACATGTTCCTACAAAAAACCTAACTATCACAATACCTCACTGATGTTTCCAATCTTGCAGACCTGTTAGCTTTCACTGTAAAAACAAAACAAAACAAATCACTAGTTGCTACCGAGTCAGTTCTGATTCAGGGTACTCCTATGTGTGTCAGAGTAGAATTACACTCTAAGGGTTTCCAATGGTTGGTTTTTCACAAGTAGACCCCTTTCTCAAAGGCCACTCTGGGTGGACTTCAACCTCTAACCTATCAGCAGTCAACCACATTAACCATTTCCATCACCAGAAATTCCCAGCTTTCACAGTAGGGCTCCCGAAACCCCACACATTCCAGGAGGATCAGTGCCTTGTACTTAGATCGGCCTAGACCTGGACCTACCCTGATGTTACTTGTAACATGAATGGGGACATCTCATTGTATTCATACAGCTTGGTGACAAAAAAAACCCCCAAAACCCATACTAAAGAAATCTAAGTTCATAACTAAAGTCCTCTCAATCAAAATGAAGTATAAAAGCCCAGCAATGAGCCCTAACCATGGGCTCTGCACCTTGACCTCACATAATGCCCCTCTATGGGCAGTCCCCACACACATCTATCTGTAGCACTGCCCGCACTGCGACAGGCCGATGACGTGGTTTTCTCAGGGAGAGTAAATCCAGCCAACTGTGTGTCTGTTCCAGAGCCATCCGTCTGCAGACTATGTGCAGCACTCACCTTAGGCAGCTCATACTTCTAAGTGATGCCTAGGCAAGCTGCCAATTGTTTTTGCTTATCATTAATGTGTGCTCTGAGTTGGGTTACCATGGTTACAGGAACTCCAGCGTCGGCTTTAACTCAGATCAGGTCTTCCCTCTTTGTGACTACTGCCATCAAACCCAGTCTTCATCCCAGTCCGGTTCTATCAAGGCCAGAGACTACACCCTTAATTTCTAAGGGCAGGTTTTTTTTTGTTTGTTTTTTTTAAGGGAGCACGATTAAAAAAAGTTTTATGGTAGACTATACAAATTAAGTGAAATGCTACTTCTTGAAAATAAAAGACCCCTTCACTCCTCCTGGGAGCTGCGGACTGGCTTCTGGGGGGATCATTTGTCTCTGGTGGTGAGTACATTACCTCCAAGGGGAAAATTACTTTTCATTTCTCCTGCAAAGCAATCAGCATTTATCAGAATTACTCCCCGTCATCACTCCATGGTGGGGATCTCCACTACCATGATCAGTCTCAACTTTGGCTATCATTATGCAAGGCGCACATCACCACCAGCCCGTGAAATTACTTCCCAGGTTAGCG
Organism: Echinops telfairi; assembly: GCF_000313985.2. Taxonomy (NCBI): domain Eukaryota; kingdom Metazoa; phylum Chordata; class Mammalia; order Afrosoricida; family Tenrecidae; genus Echinops; species Echinops telfairi. The sequence continues at coordinate 20,041,866 of NW_022111321.1, forward strand.
GATGACCTTTAGGACTGTGCCTTCAGAAAAGTGCCCGAAGAAGCCTTAGCTCATTCTCTGGACCAGATACCTAGCAGCCTCTGCCTGTGATAAAGCCGGCATTTATTTGCAAAGGGCTGCAGCTAAGATGCCGAGAGCTTCTCTAATACTAGCATGGTCTTCTCTAATCTACCATCAGTGCCCCAGCGGCTGCCATCTCAGACCACATTTCCTCCTTTTCTATTCCCACAAGGGGTGAAGGCTTCCGTAGGCCACTCCTCTGCTCCTCTGTTCCACAAGCCCCCTTTCTCCTGTAAGTCTCCCTGGACATTCCATTTTCTTCCCCGTTCGATCTGCATCTAAAAAGTGAGGGATCCACTCAGAACAATGGGTCGCGGATCCCATGACCAATCCGTTGGTCCCAACAAGTATTTGCTCTTTCTCACTGGACATATTAGTTTGATTCTTATGCGGTAGCTTCATGTTGTTCTTGATGGGAAGGATCGGGGAGAGTTGGTTCACTCCGGGCCTTTAAAATGGAAACCCCTGATGCCAGCTTCGGTAATTCGGAACTGGAGTATCCACCCGGAGCACTCTCTTCCCTGGGGTAGTCCTGCACAGGACCCTGGGGAAATCAAACAGCACGAAGATCCAGTCGGAGCTGGACAAAGCTAAGACCGCTCAGGGAATGTAGGCACGTTTTTGCTACAAGCGTGCATCTGACCACCTCCCTGCCTGTAAAGTCGCCGTATCCAAGAATGGAGTTGGCTTAAGAAGGGTGCAAAGAAAGGATGTCCTTGCTTGACAAATGGCAAGCTCCCCAGGGGCAGAGTCACGGGAGGAAACCCAGAGAGGCAAGAACAGGTAACAACGATGATTTGTCTGCAGCCTGGATTCATTTGGGAAAAGTTTAAATTAGCCCTTGTGTGGGTGGGCATGTGCAAATTTGCAGACTATGTTGCATTAACTGTTTATTTACTTTTTCTTTTGGAATTTGGCGTGCAGCCTGGCAGTTAGTCCCTGGCCAACACAAAGCTAAAGTAGGGCGTCAAGACAGTTTGTTTTAGACAATCAGCTGCCTCATTCAACCGTTCTCTCCACATTCATGATACCCCCTCCCAGAGATGCCCCCGAGCTATTATGAACTTGGCTTCTCTCTCTCCAATTTGCTCTAGAAGAAATCCGAATAACTCCTCATTTATTCTGTTAAGAGATATCATCCCAGTGGAATAAGGAAGTCTTTTTTATTCAACACGATTAGAAAAATGAAACATTCCATATAAATAAATACTCAGATAAATGAAAATGACACTTCTAAGAGCCAATTAACAAAAATTAATTGGTTTGGATGAAAGCATTTAAGAATGCATATATGTCACTGGGCTTCATGGACTGAGACGCTAAAAACAAACATTAACCAATTGTGTAGCATTTTACACGTGGTCAAATGTTTTCATATCTCTTTGATGCTCACCTTTTTTTAGATAAATAAATTGTTTATTTATCTTAAAGCTCTTATAACAATCCATACATCAATTGTATTAAGCACATTTGTACATATGTTGCCTTCATCAGTTTCAAAATATTTTCTTTCTGTTTGAGCCCTTGGTATCAGCTCCTCTTTCCCCCCCATTCCTCCCTTCCCCCCCATGGACCCCTGATAAATTATACATTATTATTATTTTCATATCTTACACTGTTCACTATCTCCCTTCCTCCATGTTATTGTTGTTTATCCCCCTGGGGAGGCAGGGGGAATTCTGTGTCATTGTAGTCAGTTCCCTGTTTCACCCCCTTCTCCCCCTACCTCCCCCTTACCATTATGGTATCGCTACTCCCATTGCTGTTCCTGGGGTGGTTATCTGCCCTGGATTACATGTGTTTCTACCTCTTATCTGTACCAGTGCACATGCTCTGGTCTAGCCAGATTTGTGAGGTAGAACTGGGGTCATGATAGTGGGGAGGAGGAAGCTTTAAAGAACTAGAAGACTGTTGTGTGTTCCTTGGTGTTGTACCGCACCCTGGCTGCACGTTCTTTCCTTGTGACTCTTCTCTGAGGGAATGTCCAATTAGCTACAGATGGGCCTTGGGGCTCCACTCTGACCCCCATCATTTGCATTGTTATATGTTTGCTTTGGGTCTTCTGATGCCTGATACCTGATGCTGTCGACTCCTTGTGATCACACAGGCTGGTGTGCTCCTCCCATGTGGGCTTTGTTGCTTCCCTGCTGGAGCTGCTCACCATTTTCAAAGGAAGATGGTAGGCTCATGGTTGTGTTGTAAAAATCCACACTCATCGTACTCATTCTTTATCATGTAATTAAGAAAGATTGCTAAGTGGTGCAAACAATCAAGTGCGCCACTACTTTGCCAAAGGTTGGTAGTTCGAACCCCTTCAGCGCTGGCTTAGAAGACAGGCCTTCAGATCTGCTTCCAGAAGATCAAGGCCTGGGAAACTTTCTGAGGTAGTTCTATCCTGCACATTCAGGTCCCCATCAGTCAGAATTGACTAAAAATGACAGTGCTGTGGTTCGTGTGATACTGGTGACAATGCACTGATGCACATGAAAAGAGCTTTCTGAATATAAAAAAAGAAATATAGCCTGAAAGGCAACTTCGCTCACCCACCATAGCCAAGGTGAGGCAGCTTCATTCAGGGATGTCAATATTGGCCCCCTCCTGGCAAGCCATATAAAAGCCATATGGAATATGACTTACCTAAGATCATGTCTTTCCACAATGCCAGATCTTTTTTGTCCAATATGATAACAAACCAAAAACCTTAATTCACAGAGTCCTGTCACCCTGCAAGTTAAAGGGAAGATAGGCAGACATGGGGCAGCCCCCAAGTTAAACTTATAGCACACCAACTAAAGATCCCTGGGTTTGCGGTTTGTGGTTCTATCAGATAACAGGTGAAGTTCCTCCTCCTGCACTCCTGACTCTCAAAGGGCTGGTAAGATGGGGACCCAAGGAGCAGGTCCTTGGTCACACCTGATTCAGCAGCTAACCAGCATCTGGGACCCAGCCTTCACTCCCAAGAGAGATTAGCTGTTCGGGGGTTGGAGTCATCTTGGCTACTAGAGGTGAGTAACGCTTTCTTTCTAGCGATGTCTTAATATATGCATCGAGCGCTTCTCCTGCACATCACTACATTGGGTCTGTCTCCTTATCTAACCGACACATAGACCACAAGTTTTCATCAGAATATTTTTCTACATCAGAACCAGTGTCTTATGCCCATTCCTGACTATGAGCATTTTATTTTTATACATTATATATATGAGTATATTTTTCCATTTCTTATTAGCACTATGCTTTCTGAGTCTCTGTCCTGGCTGCCTTGTGGAGTCACTGTGTTTCTCGTTGCAGAGAACCTGCAGCTACCAGCTTGAGCCTTCTAGCCTGTTTGACCCTTCCTTCAAGTGACTGTCTCTCTTCTTTCCCTTGGTGGACTGGGAAGTCAGACGAATTTGCCTATTAATATAAGGTTTTAACATAAGACCAAACAATCTATCCATTTATTTCAGTTGGGTTCTCAGACCAGCTGCATCTCCAAAATGCAAAACTTTAAAATACCCCTCTTCAATGGTGTTCTTTCGGGACACTGACCTTCCTCGGGGAGTTAGGGAGTAGAACTACTCCAGAGGGCCTTCTGTAGGGAAGCCAGTTATCCTCTGCCGTGCTCTGATTGGACCCACATGTATTACTTACAAGTGTGCCTCCCTACCCACCTGAGATTCTCACGAGCAGAGACTCTCTCTCTATTTACTTCCATCTTCCTTGCACCTAGCTCAGGGCCCAGTAAAGAGCAGGCATAAAATCAATGCTAATAAATAAATGAGCCAATGAGTGCATGGATTGGTGCATCTTTAATGCACAGATCAGGGATGGACTAGAGAATGCTCTTGCTGAGTTGCAACTGTCAATCACATTTTCAGGAATTTTCTGACCTCTTTACTAAACATAATGATGTAAAAGTTTAATTATACAGACCATTACATTGAACCTAAAAGTTAAGGATAAATAATCAAAATTCATTCTTTCTCAATTATTTTGCTACATTTTACCATGTTCTTGAGGTTGTTTAATCTATGGTGCACATTTTATTCCCAATCCTGAATTTCTGTTGGTAACTTGAAATGGTCCCTAAAAATCTGGCTGCTATCAAGGTGATACCACCCCTTTGATTGTGGTTGCTGTCAGGGGCCACCAAGTCAGTTCTGACCCACAGTGACCTTGTGCACAATAGAACAAAACACGACTGTTCCTGTGCTTGAGCCCACTGTGGCAGCCATGATGTCAATATATCTTACTGAGGAGCTTCCCCTTTTTAAGCGCCCCCTACTTCTCCAAGGAACTGTCTCTCCTGGCAACATGTCCAAAGTATGTAAGAAAACGTCTCACCACCATTGCCTTGAAAAACACCCTGGACCTACTTCTTCCAAGACAGATTGTGTGTCATTTGAGCAGTCCATGGTACTTTCCATTTGAGCAGCACCACAATGCAAATGCACCCAGTCTTCTCCTATGTTACGTATTCCGTATCCAACTTTCACATTCATGTGAGGCAATGGGAAATACCATGACTTGGGTCAGATGCACCTGACGTCTCAAAATCATTGACTTCTCAGTACTCTCAAGAGGTCTTGTGCAGATTTGCATAATGAAAGTCTTCTTTTGATCTCTTGACTGCTGCCTCCACGGGCATTGACTGGACCCAAGCAAGACCAAATCCTTGACAACTTCAGCCTTTTCGCCATTTATCACGATGTTACCTATTGGTCCCGTTGTGAGGGTTTGGGTCGTCTTTACATTGAGATACAATCCATACTGAAAGCTGCCCCTTGATCTTCTTCAGCAAGTGCTTCAATTTCTCACGGTCAGCAAGCCAGGGGTGTCATTTGCATTTTGCAAGTTATTAATAAGTCTTTTTCCAATCGTGATGCCACGTTCTTCATATAATCCAGCTTCTCTGATGATTTTCTCAGCATACAGATTGAATCAGTCTGGTGAGAGGAAATACCCCTGACATACACCTTTCCTGATTTGAAGTCATGCAGTATTCCCTTGTTCTGTTCTCACAACTGCCTCTCGAGCCATGGACAAGTTCCTCAGGAGCATAATGAAGTGTGCTGCAATTCTCATATTTCTAAAACGTATCGATAGTTTATTATGAGCCATACAGCATCCTGTGATGATACTGAAACCTGAGTTAATGTAAAACCTTTAGATGTGGCTCCCCCAGGATGTGAATTCCAAAGTAAAAAGTATATAATATCTATATATCCTGATGGCAAATCAGACTCCATCAGGGCAGCCTATGTTGCTGATTTGCCTATGATGCTATCTTGAATAAACTTCTCTGTTTCTAACTTGGAGTGAGTGAGTTAGATGTATGAACTCTTATTGGTGATAACAAAGTGATCCGTTGGTTCTTTGAACTAATTGCCTCCATGTGTCTTTATTCTTCCCCACTTTCCTTTGCTTTGGACAAGGAGAACCCAATAGATGGCTTACCTTCGGTGGCTGCTCACGAGCTGTGAAACCCATCTTCTGGTTTCCTTCCCCCTTAAATCTTTCCTTCCAATCATAGTAAATGCTACTAGTGATCCTTAACTTAGAACAAAATGTTTGCAGCCCTAGCTCATTTCTCACGTTTCACCCTCTACATTTAATCCATCAGAAAATTCAATTCATGTTACCTTCAAATCCGCCCCCCCCCCCATAGCCACTCCTCAGTGCCTCCACCACTGTCCCCTAGTCTCAGTCACCTTCCTTTTTCCTCACCTGTTCTAAGTCTTTCGGCTCCAGTTTCACCCACTCTGAATCCCTTCAACTTATTCTCTGTGCGTCGTTTATTGCGATACTTTGAATGTATAAGTAATATCTTGTCAATCCCCTGGTTAATAATCTCACAACACTCAGAACACCACCTAAATTTCTTTCCAGTGGCTACGAAGCCCCACCTAATCTCGCCCTTACTTCTCAGACATCAGCTTCTCCTACACTCACCCTTATTCACGATGCTTCAACCACCGGGGCAACCTGGCTTTTCTTCAACCTGCTGAGTACTGCAACATTCCACACCTCTGTTCCCTCTGCTGGAGTACGCTTCTACTAGATAGACCCTAACTTGCTCCTTGAGCTCATTCTGGCACCTTCTTAAGTGTTTCCTCCTCCAAGAGGCCTTTACTAACTACTCTACAGAAAGTAGGCATCTTGTCCTTCTCCGCGGACCATTACCTGTCTCCTTATTGCTTTACTTGCCTTGATTTGCCATGTTGTCATTAATTGCCATTGGACAGGCTCCAAGGCATGGTGGTCTTAGGGATAACAGAACCGAATGCTGCCTGAGCTCCAGTTCTGACAACGCGCAGATTCCACAGTCAGCGCTTGCTTCAGTTCCAGTCCAAAACATATTCAGTATCGACCAAAGTGGTTTTGCCTCTTTCTCACTGAGTGTTATATTACCTCAAGCTAGACTCTCTTGACATTGGTTTGGTTCTGAGTAGCACATGGATTTGGACATGTTGTCACGGTTCGGTGCCGTTGAGTCAGTTTGGACGCATCATGACCCTAGGTACAAAGACTGAATCACTGCCCCGTCCTGTGCCATCCTCACAGTTGTTCTGTGTCTGAGCCCATCGGTATAGCCTCTGCGTCAGTCCATCTTGTCTAAGGCCTTCCTCTTTCTTGCTGCTCCCACTAATTTACAAGTGCGATGTCCTTCTCCAGGGACTGGTCTCTCCTAACAACATGTGAAATGTATGTGAGACGAAGTCTGGCCAGCCTTGCCAGTAAGCAGGATTCTGGCTGTGCTTCCTCCAAGACAGATTTGTTTGTTCTTTTGGCAGTGCATGGCACTTACGTAGGAATTGGGAAAGGAAATTGTGGACCTCAGGGAAGTATGACTCAGGAGAGGAGAGCTGTCTCCTCACTATCTTTTTCACTGACCTATACCAGCAAGTTCCTCGCATGCCTTACACCAGAATTAAACAGCAATACAGTACATAGTCAATAATGTAAGTGAAGTATAGATACTACCACCTGTCAGTTAGGGTGTCATTCTGTAGTGGCCTGCAGGCTGCTTCAATGCTGGAAGTCAATGTCACTGATGTGTCAAATACCAGCAGGGTCTCCCACAGTGGACAGTTTTCAGCAGAGTTTCCAGACGAATGCAGAAAGGATTGCAAAGAAAGGCCTGATGACTTACTTTTAAAAAATCGCCAATGGGTGCCTTCTGGAACACAGAACCACGCTGGAAGATGGGCGTCCTCGGTCGGAAGCTGCTCCCAACACGCACTAGCTGCCAGGCACTCTCAAACATACCGATGATCCGGAAGGTGGTTCAGGTCCCTGCAAAGCTTCATTCCATCGTACACAGAGTCGTCACAGTTGGAGTTGACTCTGTGGCAACAAACAATAACAACAAATATAAAGAACAAACGTCTGTATGTGTGGGTCTTTTTACATAACAAGAACTATTGGTAACAGGGCTGGTATTACCAGCTTCACTCCGTGGCAAGAAACAGAAGCTTCCTTTAGAAGACGAAGGAAGGTGAATGGTGGAGCGGGGTGGGGGGCAGAATGGAGGTGGGGGTTGGGGTGGAGCTGCACTGCACTTTGTTCCCTGACTTGCTGCCACATGTCTTCACAATTGCAAGCGAGTCATTGCCTCTGATTTAAGAACTTGAGAGGTGACCCCACAAGCTATTTGACAACTCTCCGCTGCCCCCCGCCCCCCAGCTGTTAGGCAACTATAGAAAACAGACTCTGTTCTCCATCTTCACTTAGCATCTCCTTCTCATGTAGGCTGTTTCTTTCCCGGAGGTGTTAGTGAGGACCATCCTTTCCACTGGAAGGGGCCGCTTTAAAAGTCCACATTTGTAGGCAAGAATGGGATTCCTAATCCACACAAGAGGATATGCACCGAGTTATGTTTCCAGGAATGGAGAGAGGGCTGCTCTCAACTATGCTCAGTTCTCTTACCCAGAAGTCTGCAGTGTGGGTAAGCCACAGGATCTCTTTCAAGACTTCGGCTTGAGGTCCACGTTTCTCACTGACTTGCTTTGTAATGTTTTACAAGTCATTTCACCTCTTCCCGCCTCACTTTTCTCTAACCATCTCCTGGGCTGATGGTGAAGATTAAAGCGGGGGGAGGGGGTCGGGCAGCGCAGGAGGAGAAGGGCAAGAATGAGAAAATGAACCAACACACTAGCAGATTGAAAGGTATAAAATGTAAAGGAGGATGGAGGACCATAAGAGGAAGAAGAGAAATTGGGAGTGAGGATGAGATACAATAGAGGGATGGGAGTTGATGAGTGATTTGAACTATTGAATGTAGAGTTGATCATCTGAAATGTAAACTCCACATCTAATTCGCAATAAACATTCATTAATAAAAATAGACAATGCAGTGCATTTTAAGGAAGTTAAAATATAGATCTAGGTACTGCTATTTTTAGATCTCTATAAGATAGTCACAATAGCATTGATTAGAAGCTGATCAGTAAATATGGCAACAAGTGGAATTTTTATTTGGTGCAGAGCTGGGTGGATCCTGGGGGCATGACAATCACACTGTGAGGAAGAGAGCGCCCCCCTCCATATGGGCTCCCCAGAAGTAGACTGAACGGAGGATTAGAGGGCAGATCTTTTCTTGGGGAGGTGATTCCATGAGAAAGGGGACATGATACAGGAATGGAAAGAAAGTAAAAAATTGTGTCCTATTAAACCAGCTAATAAAGCTCAATGGGAAAAAGATAGGAAACAGAATAAAACACATGCATTTGTATTATCCCACTTGAGGGAGGGGGAGCTGGGCAATATATACACCCATTCCTGTCCCTCCTTGTGTGAAGATTGTTAAAGGTTTGAAGGTTAATTTCTGTATTTCCCAGCCTGCTTTGTACGTGTGTGTGTGGACAGGGATGGCAAGTCTTTTGAGATAATCCTGGGACACAGACCTGTGAGGAAACTGTTGGGGGCACACTGGATAGGATGCTGATGGAAACTTCTACAAAAACTGTCTGTGGTACTGGGACTCTGCCAATTACCACTGAGTATTTTCACATACAGTTCTGTTACTGACGATGAGCCCATGCTCAGGGTTCTGTGTTCTGTGCACACCTAGCTGTGTGCTGAATTATAAACCCCTTGAAGTTGGGAATTGTGGTTGGTGCCTCTTATAATCTTAGTGCTAGGTTTTGGGCTCTGTTATTAATTGATGCTCCTGAGCTTGATGATCATGATAAAAGCTTTTACATCTAGCAATTGATGACTGAATTAAGAATTCCATGTGTTAGGTAGCCAGATAGGGGGTTGTTCCTCTCCGTGCCTAGGGGCCCCCTACAGGAAGATAGAAGCTGATAAAGGCTAAAGGGCATGTGCTAATTCAGCCCTGAGCCAAGGTGAGTGGTACACCTGGGTTGGCCCCAATCTAGGCCAGGTGGGCTTAATTCATTCAATGGGGTCAACAAGCACCATCGACCATGGCTCCCAGCAGAAGTCCCTAAAAAAGCCTGAACCGGGAGACCACGCTCTCTTTTCCAACGGCTCCTCCAAGGTCCTGTGCGCCTGGGTCTCTCTCTCTCTCTCTCTCTCTCTCTCTCTCTCTCTCTCTCTCTCCCTCTCTCTCTCCCTCCTCAGGCTGGAACATGGGTGTGCAGTACCATGAGGGTGCTTGTGCTCAGTTTACTGTAGTGCCTGAAACTTCTTCTATCCATCACAAAAACCCACTTATATCACAAACCAGGCTTCGGAGTGAATTCATTCTCATGGGAAGCCAAGGATGGAGGTATTTCTCACCCGAAAAATCTCACATACTCTTGCTCTCTATGACCTAATCTAAATCTGAGTTGTATAATGATTGTATGAGTTACTCATGAGCAAGTATTGCTGTTATAAGCCAGATTCTACAGATGATAAGCTTTGGGCTAAGTTATGAGGTTGCTATTGCTAGATGCTGTTGAGTTGATTTTTAACTCACAGCCAACTCATGAGACAGTGTAGCACCACCACTTTGTATTTCTTAGGCTGCAGTCATGTCAGGAGAGACAAGTCCCTGGAGAAGAACATCATGCTTTGCAAAGTAGCAGGACATCCGAAAAAGGAGGAACACCTTAGACAAGATGGATTGACACAGTGGCTGCAACAATGGGTTCAGACATAAGAACGGTCATGAGGATGGTGCAGGACTGGGGTTCTGTTGTACATAAGGTCCCTGTGAGTCAGAGCCGACTTGACCACAGCGAACAACAATCTCTGGGGAGAGGAATCCTGGTACAGAGCAGTTGAGCATCTCAGCTGTTAACCAAAATGCCGAAAACTTGAACCCGCCAGCCTCTCTGTGGGAGAGAGACGCGGCAGTCTGCTTTGATAAAGAGTTATAGACTTGGAAATTCTATAGAGCAGTTCTGTTCCGTCCCATAGAGTCACTCTATGAGTTGGGCTTGGTAAGAATGGGCTTAGTTTTGGTGGTCATCTTTTGTTAGGTCTTTCTCCTTGGGAACCACTGGGGGAGTTGAAAGCACCAGGCTGTTGATTGGCAAGCAAGAACTTAGCTGTTGCTTTGCCCAAGTTCATTCAGGGCACCATGCTGTATCTGAAGGGCAGACATAATGGGTCCCTTGGATCCAGAATGCATCATCCACCAACAGTTTACAGTAATGACAACGGCCAAGAGTTGGCCAACTAAAGGATAATATTTTTAACAATGCCTGGAAATCAGAAGCAGAATTCCTTTTTATTTAGTAAAGGAAATTTAATATAAACTCTAAAATATGATTATATACACTTTAATTGTTCTTAAATTGTTTTTATAGCACCGTTGCCACATTTCCAGCATTTCAATGAAAACTTGAGGGGAAAACTCTTTCTGTAAAAAGTTTCTTTTCTTACTAAGACAAATAAATAAACAAAGATGAAATTCTGCACATGCATCTGAAACCCAGATAAGAGTTCCTTTGTGGCTCTCACTAATATAGAAAAATGTATTTAAATTCTCTCACTTCCCTTTTCCTTTCAAACCTGATCCAGTTAGCCTTGGCTCTCACCCTCTCCTTCTCGAGTTATAAAGCCAAACAGAATGTTTGTACTGAAGGGACAAGTCTGTGCGGTGACTCAGAGGAAATAAGTGTTTATAAACCATTTTTCCCTTAAAGCCTCAGCTCAAACATGGCTGTGGCCCAATTCCAGGTTGGACCGGGCAAAGAGTCCCCCCAGTGTGGCCCAGGCAAAGCTGCACACTGGAGGGTCCCAGCCAGAAACAAGACCAGGGCTGCCAGTGATCCCCAAGGTTACCCCTGCACCCTGCAGACCTTCATTTCCGAGAGTCAAACAAACAGAAGATATGGATGTAGTTAAGCCATGCAAAGAAGCCTTTGGGCTATGTTAGAATAGAGCATCCTCTCTACATTTCTTTGTAGTAGGACCTGGCTGCAGCTTTCTGGCTGGCTTCTCTCTCTCCAGTAATGTAAAGGAGCTCTCTTGGTTAGCTTTGTCCTAGGCCCTAGGGCACATCTGCCTGGGAGGCAAAGGGTTACAGGTTGGTTTAACTCGGAGTCAGTTCCGATTTCGTTTTGAATCCCAGTTTACAATTCCTGCTTTTACTTGACGGGCATTTACTAAGGACTTGTTTTGTGCCGGGCATGGTTCTACGTGCTGAGGAAGAGGGACCAACAGGATAGTCTCCTGGCTCTTTCTTCGGATCTTATGAAAAAACAGCCTGGAGCCCATATCTGACCTCCTGTGGCTTCCCTGTGGCTGGGAGGCAGAGTTCAGACATGCCTTCACCTTCCATCTCTACCTATTCTGATGCCAACTCTTCATCACACGGTGCTCTGCTTCTCTGCTGGGCTCCATAATCTGTTGCAATGCCCACCCGGAACTCACAGAAAACGCTCCCAGTAAGAGGGCTGATGAAGGAATGCAGGAGCCCTGGCGGTTGTAGTGGTTCCGTGTTGGGCTGTGATCCTCAATATCCGAAGCTTTAAACCACCAGCTGCTCTTTGGGAGAAAGACGGGCTTTCTATTCCTGTAAACGGTTACAGTCTTGCAAACTCACAGGGGCTGCTCTGAGTCAGCATCAACTGGCTGGCAATGAATTTGATTATTATTATTATTAAGGAACTTATAGGTTCCTACAAGTCAGGATCATTAACAGTAAGGATACATTGGTCCACAGTTGGGCTTCACAGCAAGTCTCTCTCTGATCCTCAGACTCTCTACTCAGTGGTCCCTTGGTTTCTGCCCCTGCAGGGAAGGGAGCCTGCCTTTTGCTGTGCCCATCGTCTCCGAGTTCTGCTCCTCTGCTCTGTCTCACGGTCTCCTTGCATCAGCCTCCACAACTCCCTTTACCCACTTTTCTGTTGTCTGTCCCCCATGGACGGGGTTATATGTAGATCATTGTGATCAGTTCCCTCCCTTTCTCCCCCATCTTCCCCTTCCCCTCTGGGTATCGCTACTCTCATTATTGTTCCGGAGGGGTTTATCTGTCATGGATTCCCCATGTTGCCAGCTCTGATCTGTACCAGTGTACATGCTCTGGTCTAGCCGATTTGTAAAGTAGAATTGGGATCATGATAGTGGGAGGGAGGAAGCATTACAGAACTAGAGGAAAGTTGTATGTTTCATTGGTGCTATACTATACCCTGACTGGTCTCCCCAAAGCCCATCTGTAGGCAACTGAGATGACTTTTATACCCGGAGGAATGGCTTTGATGGAGCTGTGCTGTTTGCCTGTCAGCAAAGCATATCCCTAAGGAAACAAAGGGTAGTCATACTTCTGAGTAAGGTGGAGACTGAACATACATCCTACATGAATCCTGCCTATTAGTGGAGCTGAGAAATTTCTCCCCAAAGACATTATAACCACAGGTATAGAGGCTAATATTTATGAACTTCCCAAATGGAATTATGACTAGAAGAGTAATATTGAGTAACTGACTACATCTTACCTTATATTTCAGTTGGAGAAGAGAGAGAGGGAGAGGGAGAGGGAGAGAAAGAGACTCAGAGACACAGAGAAAGAGTATTTGACAATAATAGGTAGTTTTAAACATTCAAACCAAGTTCACTGCCCTTGTCCATGCTGACTGTTATTTACCCTGAAAGACAGAGTAGAATTGTTCCCTTGGGTTTCTAAGACTATAAATTTTTACAGGAGCAGACAACCACCCCTGTCTTCTGTAGAACAACTGGTGAGTTTGAACTCTGGACCTTGCTGTTAGCGTCCCAGGGCTTAACCTATCATACCACCAGGGCACCTAGACAGTGATACTAACCCCAAACCAAACATACTCCCACAGAGTCTATTGCAGTTCATAGTAAACCTATAGTGGTTTTCAAGTCTATACAAATTTACAGGAGCAGATGCCTCATCTTTCTCTCATGGAGCAGCTGGTAGGTTTGAACTGCCTACCTTGAGGTTAGCAGTTCAATGCTTACACACTAGTGCTACCAGAGCTTTTAACATAGAGTAAGAAAGAAAGCCTACTGCTATCAGATTGGTCCTGATACATAATTACCCTATGGGACAGAGTCCAGCTGTCCCTTTAAGGTTCCGAGATTATAAATCTTCACCGGAGCAGATAGCCTCATCTTTCTCCTGTGGAGCAACTGATGGGTTCAAGCCACTGACCTTGAGGTTAGCAGCTCAGTGCATAGCCTACTCTCCCACTCCTTTTAGAGCAAAAGTGCTGTGAAAATAAATGTGGGCACCAGATCAGGGAACCAGGAAAGGCCTCTCTGCAAGATGTTAAGGATCTGGCTTCTGTGAAGAGGTGACACTTAAGTTAAGAGCTGAGTGACAAGAAAGAGGCAGCCAGGGTATGAGCACTCTGGGCAGAGGCATACACTAAGACCTGAAGCTAGGAATCAGCTCAGCATGTTTGAGAAGTGAATAGTGATGGCTGGACCACTGAGTGAGGGCAGCGTAGTAGCAGAGGGATGTGGGCAAATATCCCTGGTTGAAGACGCCCAGCCATTCTTTGAGGCTCCTCAGGAACCTAGGCTGACCTCTGTGTTGACCTACGGAATGTAGCAGAAGGGATGTGGTGCAAACTCTGATCCCAGAATGGTGTGGATGGCAGGTCCTCTGTGTCTATCAACTGGCAGTTTAGCAGGTTGCTGTAGTGACCACATGGAGAGGCACTCAGGATACCAGAGAGGTGAAGGGCCCAGTTGAAAGCAGCATCCCCACAGCTCCTGTAAAGATGCCAGGTACCTCAATGAAGCCATTGTGGATCCCTTCACCTGCCAGCTGAATAGCACGAAAGTCTCCAGTAAATGCTTCACAAAACAGAAGAGCCCGCCCCAAAGTTGTGATATACAAAATCCGTGGGCATAACGCAGTGGTCTTGTTTTAATGGACTAAAACCAATGTTATAGAATTGAGGATTAAATACTATAAAGTTATTAGTATATTGCCTAGCTCAACAAAAAGCCTAACTCAAAAAACAAGCTAAAGGCTCAACAAATGGTAGCTGCCATTGTTACTGTTTGTCTGGCTCAATTTCCACCAGAACTGAGGAGACTCCATCTACACTCAAGTTCATCCCAGTGAGTTCAGGAAGTCTTAGTGGAGTCATTTAGTGCTCATATACTCAGGCAGTCCCTGAGTTATAAACTAACTCCATTTCTGTGTCTTTAAGAATTTGTCTTTACAATTGACATATGGAATGTCATAAGAGCTGTAAGAGCCCCCAATAAAAATGATTGAAAAAAAAAAGAAATAATTTTTCTTGGCTTTGAACCAGTTGTGCTTGGTTCCGTCATGGTCCACCACGCATCATGAGAACAGACTCATATTTCTAGGTATGGAGAACTGGAAAGAAAGCCCGAGTGAGAAGGAAAAAATCACTAATTGATGCCTTGCTAGAAACTTAATCTTCCTTTCACAGAAGAAGGGGGGCTTACACATTGCAACCAAATCTTTTGCCCTTAGATTTAGAGCACATTGTGAAGCAACACTGCCCTACTCAAACATGACAGCATCCTGTTCAAAGATGGTGGCCAATTTTACTGAGTTGCATGTGTTACTCTCTGTGATGGGTAGGTTTATTGTGCCAACCTGGCCAATGAACACATGTGGGATTCATTGAAGGGCGGAGAGATAAATGGCTCAGTGAGCCTCACCTTTCTGTTTCTTGCTCTCTGATGCTGCCTTAGCTAGTTCTCTGCCTTAACTTACGAGCTATACTACCTGTGTGACACCCAACCTGTGAACTGTGTTGCTGCAGTGTGAGGTTCCTTCAAGACCTGCTTCGCCACACTACTGGAGTATACATCGCTTGGGCTAGGGACTGTCAGACCCTGTCATCTGGCGGACTGTTGGTGACCTGCCTTGTTGTTTGCTGCTTGTGCTGGATTGCCTGAAGTGCTCTACAGAGGACTCAGCTGTCTGCTTCCTTGACTTGCACCTGGAGGCCCTCAAGACTTGTATTAGCTGTCTCATGAAAAGGAGTTGCACTGAGCCATTGTACTGCTCTATAGACTAATTAGCTGTTTATTTCTTATATATCTATCTAGATAAATTTCTATCTAGATAAATATATATAAAATCATAAGTGTCCTTCTTTTGTTTCTCTAGAGAACCCTGTCTAACATACTCTCCTACAGGCCTGTTAATAAACCTAATCTCGCTTATCAGGCTCCTGAATGAGCTCACTACACCTCTCCCAACTCACCCCTTTCAGGGCTTCAACTGTGATTTTTCCCATCCTGGGTACTGAGCAGAATCTACCAAATTATAACACCTCAGGTTTGTTCCTATTTTGCTTTGTTGGTCTTGAGAGAATCAATTTAAAGGGCAAGTAGCAATTGTCTATAGGTCTATAACCTGGGGCCTGCTATCCCAGGGGATGCCCATCATTACCACCAGGGTTTGTTGCCCTTTTGAATTCTCCTTAATCTCCCTCTCATTTCTTACCTTGGTTCCATGGATCTTTCAAACTGTCAAGCATAGGAGCCTGACTGGGTGTGGCCCAAGACTCCACAGTTCTCTGCTGGGGCTTCTGTGCTCTCTCCATCTGGGGGATGCCAGTCTGCTGCCTCATAAATCGCCAGCTGTTGTAAACTACAGCCATCACCACACTCTGGTGTAAAACACTCCCCACAGGGGAATTCCTTGAGCTCTCAAGTTCCTAAAACACTTTCAGTAATATTCGCACTGTTATGGAGTCCCTGAGGATGCAAGCAGATCCTAGGGATGCCTCCCCAAAGGTTAGCGATTGGTGGGCACTCAGAGGCAACTTGGAAGAGAGGCTCTGTGAGCTGTTTCCCCAAACCAGCCATGGAACATGGGCATTGCTGATGCTTACACAGCACGGCTGATGTAACGGACTTCAACAACTTGTCCGTGTACAAAACCTTGAGTTGGCAAAGGCTGCATTATCTGTATTTTTAATAACAAGAAAGAAGCACACTAAATGCCACAAAAACCCTACGGGGCATACCCATAGTGAGTAACACGCGTGAGGCCACTGCGAGTCAGTCAATTCCAAGGCACCTGGGAGTTAGGGATCATTAACCAATTCCAAGGCAGCTGAGAGTTAGGGATCATTATTACCATAGGGTTCTCAGTCCTCTGAGGAGGCTTGCCACTGACCTCCCAGATAAGCTCTCTACTTGGCATCAGCCACCTCACCACGTGCCCAGCTTCCACTTCCCTCATTTGTCTGTTTGCTTCCTCTTCTCCCAAGCGTGTTGGAAAACTACTCACATCCTTAGAGATAACTACATGCCCCCTGCCCCCCACCAAAAGAAATGTTGTTGGTAAAATATAAAGCAAAACTGCCCTTTTCTCTATCCCCCTTTCAGAGAGTCACGGTGCTCGTGGTGAGCATATTGAAGACAGACACTGTGCTTAGACTCTCACACCGTCTCTACTTTCACATCTAGTTTTATAATTCATTGCCATGGCCGCACAACTCACAGACGATACTCATGATTGAGGGCCTTATTAAAGTTACAGTGCGGGTGAGAACTACTCAGGATACAGGTGTTCAGTTAGTACATGTTACAAAGTTCTTTCAGGGCTGCTAATACATGTCCAAGGGCATTCCCCTCCAGTGTAAGCCTCGATCCAAAATTGTTCAGCTCAAGATCTGTAGGTCAGTGAACTTGGCTTCCCCAAGGAAGTGCCCAGAGGCACTCTGCCCCACAAGGCAGCCTCCTGCCCAAGCTCTCAGCTGTACGTGCTTTGTGGGCTAGGAAGTCCACCGCTGTCTCCTGCTCCTGCACATCTGCTGCTCCTCGGATGTCGAAGCTGTCTTCTGGATCCAGGAGGATCACTGCGCAGGGATCTTGGAGTCCAGAAAACAGGCTCCACTCCTAGCTCTTGCTGGGAGTGAAACCCCTCCCCTCTTGATTCTCAGAGGGTTAATTTTAAGCCCAGAAGGATGGCAATCCTAATAAAACTGGTTAACAATTCTTACAGGTGAATTTTATCAGTGGCTTCCCTCGACACCCTCTTACCCAGACCGGTGCAGGATAAAGTCACTTGGTGGGAGTTACAGAGACTTGGGCTAGAAGGGCCACAGTAATTAATTCACTGCCCTTGAAGACCCATCCTTGCAAGAAATATTGTTTCATTTGGCTTAATATAGTGGTAGTTCACATATCTATTTAGTCATGGAACACTGTTTTAAGGATTTCTATGAAGAATCAGAGTTCAGTGAAATATTGTTGCATATATTCTGTAGTTTCTTCCTTACTTCTAAGAATGGCAAATTTTCTTTAGATACTACCTTGCTTCTTTTTTTTTTTTAAATCATTTTATTAGGGGCTCATACAACTCTTATCACAATCCATACACACATCAATTGTGTAAAGCGCATTTGTACATTCATTGCCCTCTTCTTTAAGTTATAATAAATGCCAAAGAAGTATCAGATTATAGGTAGTCCACAATTATAGGGTCATTCTAATGTCTGCCCAAAGTCAATTACGGCATTAATCAAATATATATTTTTAAACGTTTCATAATTATTGTTTTTAATATCACATCTTCATAAACAAACTTTACTTGTCTTTAGGGATTGGAAATATAAATTTACAGATATATTTTAATGCCTCTGTGTACATTCATTAAAATCCAAACAAGTCTCTGATATGAAGAAGAGAAGAAGAGTTGGATGATGTTGGCATTTGGTTAGTTGGTTCTGACTCACCTGCGTTATCTCTGGGCACGAGGATGGCATTTCCAGTCAGAATGTGAATGAGAGTGCTTTCTTCCTGTGGCTCAAGATGACATCTCACTGCTTCTCAAATCTGCCTGTTGACATCAGCAAAGCAACCAGCCTTTGCATTTATGGTTTCCAGCAAATGATTCAAGCCGCTGGTTGAGCTTAAGGAGCTGAATCTGTCTGGTAGTTGTTTGTACAGTAAACTTAACATTGAACCCCCGAGAATGATAACAGCATCAGCAGCAACACTGTCTGGTGCACTTATGTGTACTACTATCGATAGGTTGTGCAAAACACAAACGGAAACAGATGCTGTCAACGTGCTTAGTTGATAGTCGAATATGCTGTCAGTTGGGACTGTGGGTACTTTTGTCCTTGGGGGCGTTACTTCTATTTTATAGCGAGCGTCAATTGCCTACTTGTGAACACCGCATCTGTCTGTGATTAGCTGTATTGTTGCTGGGTGCTGCGGAGTCAACCTTGACTCAGCAATTCCCTGTCTCAAAGTCAAACCCACCCAGAGGGGGAGCCCTGGTAGTGTAGTGGTCATGAGCCGGCTTCAGTGAGCAATCTGAACCGCCAGCTGCACCATGGAGAAAAATGAGGCGCACGACCCTTGTAAAATTAGTCTCAGAAACCCACAGGGGCAGTTCCACCCTGTTCTGTCGGGTCACTGTGAGTCAGGATTGACCCCCAAAGCAGGTTTTTGCCCCCATTGAGCCATAGGGTGAACTCAGTCTGTCCTTCCTTGACTTTGCCTCGCGGAAAAATTGCTTTCTCTCTCTGAGTGTCAGTTTTCTGACATGGAAAGTGACACTAACAGCAACACTAGCATCTTCCTGATCAGAAACGCTGTGATGATTAAACGGCGCAATGCACATATGTATAAAATGCATTTTCCCCTTTCTGCTCCTGATGTGAGTTATGATTGCATTATTATCATCGTTCTTATTTAAAACAAGTGTCGATTGTCTGGGTCTCTAGATCTTTCTTTCATATACAGAATTTTCCTGTGAGAGCACGGATCAAAAGCAGATTTGTGTAACTTGAGCTGGAAGAAATCACCTTGTTCTTATTTTGAACCAGCACTGCTCTATAACTGCACACGACATTAGGACAGGTCGGCACAGGAACGCAGCGCTGAGATCTGCTTGGGAAGTGCTGTCACTTGTGGCTTTTCTTCTCTCATTCCTAAATCTGCGTCACATATTAAGGCAATTGCATCTACTATTTTGTTAGCACTAATGCCAACTAGAGACATCCAATATCGATAGTACTGCTTAACAGATAACTATATGTGCTAATTATAGTTCAGCCATTACACATCAAATATCCCTGACAGACAAGTGATTGGAGAGGTGGAAGCTTCATTTTAGCCAGTTGTTTATTCGGAAGTGCTTAGCATTCTACAGTTAATTGGCTTTCATTGTTTTCAGGATTGCTGTATGTGGCGGAGTAGAGAACAGCATTAATCTCATTTTCTAAATGAGGCCTTCAAGGCACACAGGGATTTCATTTTTCTGTTTCTGATGGCACGCTCATTCTCAGAGGCGGGGAAAATGTGGTTAGGACCTTGTAAGGATTGCAGGTGCGCATTGCAGTTGAATCAGCTCCGGTGCATGCTGACTGATAGAGGGTAACAGCACATGGTACCCGGTCCCGTGCTCGCTTTATGAGTTTGGGATGTTTGAGTCTATTGTTTCAGATCCATCTCCTCGAGGGCTCCCCTCATTTTTGTTGGTCTGCTCCCAAGCATCATGTCCTTCTCCAGTGACTGGCCTTAAGGCTCGTTTGTTGGGGCAGTCAGTGCCAGCCTTGGAGAATGGGAGCAGAGCTCTTTAATGCCAATCATCTAGGAGTGGGTCCTAGAACAAAATCGTGTTTCCGTTAAGGAAAGATGAGTAACAAAAATCAGGGCTGAATTACCGTAAATTGGCACAAGCTAAAGTTGAGGGATTCAAAACAACAGCAACAATATATGCTACATAGATATTCGTTGTGTCAATTTTTTTTCTCTGTGTGGAAATCTCCTTTAAATTCTATGCTTCTTTGCATGGGAAAAGCAGATGAAGTGCTCTGTTCAGCATTCCATATAGTGCCCTGAAGTAGCTGCCCCAATGGGAAGGATTCCAGTAACCAGGAAAAACATTAAAATCTATGGCAAATGTATGTGATAGAATGATTTAAACATAAGCTCTCTTACTTTGGGAGGAGCCCTGATGGTAAAGTGGTTCTAGTTTGTGCTGCCAAGCTCAAGGTCAGCAGTTCTAAACTACCAGTTGCTCCATAGGAGGAAAATGAGGCTATTATGCCTGTAAAGAGTTTCAGTCCTGGAAACGCATAGTGGGAGTTCTCTGTCTTACAGGGTCACTATGGGTTGGAATTGACTTTCAATGGCAGTGAGTTTTTTAAAATTGCTTTAGAAGCAATAAGCTCTCAAGTAAGTTGTTTTACAATCAGGAAATAAATTTCTAACAAAGTAGAGGGAGTCCTTACAGAACTGTTGTTATTGTTATTATCATTCCTCTTGGCTGGTTTTCTTGGCTGCCCTTTCCCTGTCCTTGAATAGAATATGAATTCTTTAGGATGGATCTGGAAGGGAGTGTGTCCTACAAACTACTGGTACACAGGGCTGTGCCTCTCTTGCTCATCACTGTGTGTATAGGCTTGATGATGTGTTTTCCACAGAAAAATGAATTGTTTTAATTCCACAGAGAAATAAAATTGTTTAATTGAATTAATTGAATGAATTCAGGAATTAATTGTTCAGTGAATGAGTGAGGGAATGGATAAATGGAGTGTTTTCTCCTTGGATTTCCTGCCCAAACCCAAACCAAACTAACAGCATTGAGTTGATGCCCTCACAGAGACCCCACAGGACAGGACAGGACAGCCCCGTGAGCTGTAAGTGTAACGGAGACTGCAACTCTTTACAGGAGCCTCCTGCGAAGTGCACGGCGGTTTCAAGCTGCTGGCTTTATGGCTATTGCCTAATGTGTAACCACTACGTCACCAGGGCTCCTCTTGGTTTAGCAAACGTCAACTATTTAGAGTTCAAATTACTGGATACTTTTTTCAGTCCTCCATTCTGCTCTGCACCTACCACTATGATTCGTGGAGCTCTGTGGGTGTTGCAGAAGACCTGTGTGTCTACTCCACGGTGGGTCAATGACTGATTTTTTTTTTTGCAAGTAGACCACCAGGACTTTCTCGGAGGTGCCTCTGGCCAGACTTGAACCACCAACCTTTCAGTTATCTGTTGAGGGTCGTAACCATAAGGACCACTCAGGGATTCAGTGGTCTTTCAAAAAGTTCTTTCACAAAAATCCACTTGAAGCTCTTTTCAAGAGCAACTCTTGTCTCCAATCCAATATAGGACGTGAACCTGAAATGATGTTTCCTTTTTCCTGTTCATTGCTGTCCTTCTCAAGACAGCCTCCCATGCTGCCAAAAGCAAGAAGACAAGTATCTCAAAGGCAATGCAGACAAATTGCCTACTGCTACTTAATGAAAAGGAAACAAAATTGATCTTACTTTGTACTTTTATATAAATAAAAATATTTTTTAAGCCCTCAGGCCAGCAAACTTCCCTAGAGTAATATAAAATAATTGCATGGAATTTTTCTCTTAAAAATAAAAAAAGCAATATAAACTCTTTCATATTTTCTCTTCTTTTGAGCAAAATCAAACACAAAATAAATGTTTGCATATATAACACACATGGATACCTATCGTTATTTTGGAGAGAATCCTTTTGGAAAAAAGTATACTCTAAGATTTAACTCAAAATGAATTAAAATGAAATAATCCAAATATTGTTATTGGCAATATTTTTTTCCTGGCTATTTCATAGAGCCAAAAGAGTGAAGAAAAAAGCCCCACGGGACATGCATTTGTTAGTAATTTACACAGAGGGGAGCTGGTAATATTTTTCCTACAAATGACTTTCTATTTGGGAGATATCTCCTATGGCTTCTAATTCAAGCCATGTGTTCTGGATTGAGTACTGGGAGTGACTTGCAACTAAGGTGCATGAAGGGCAGGGCATGTGTATATCCAAGACCCTTCTAATCATACAATAGAATTATGAAATAAAGAGAGAGGTGTGGTATTGGGCTTGTCCCTCTGATACTGACTCATGGAACCCCTGCATAATAGAACAGAACTGGCTCCTAGGGTCTCCTAGCTTGTCATTTCTGTAGGGACAGGTCTCTGGGTCTTCTTGCCTGTGTAGTGGTTGGGGGATTTGAGTCACCCACATTTTGGAAGGCAGCCAAACATGTATCCATGGCACCAGCAGGACTTCTTCCCTAGTGGTTATGGGAGGATTGATTTTTTAAGAGTGGGCTGCAAAACGTTTGTGGGGACATGGAATGAAAAGCTGACAGAATAGTTCCATGAAGTTTTTGAAGCCTCTCCTATAGCTCTGCCATCAACAGGTTGCGTGAAGATAAAAAGGCACTTAAGATCTCCTTTGGTTGACTAATTTGTAAAATAGGAACAATAGTAATAACCTTGGGTCTTGTCTGATACAAGATAGATCTAATCCACAGGCAGATGGTCTTAACAAGCAAACTGACCTTCTCACAGTTCAGGAGGCTAGAAGTCCAGGGCGCCAGCTACAGGGGAAAGAACGTACAGCTTGGTGGGTTGGACCCATCCTGGGGCCTTGCAGGAGAAAGCTCTACTGGTCTTCTCCTGGGGAGATTCCAGCCTAGAAAACCCTCCCGGCAGTTCGACCCTGTCACATGAGGTTGCTCTACATCAAAGTGTGACTGGGTGGCACCTCATACTGACAGCAGCGTCTGGGGGAGTAGACCAAGCTTTCTCTCAGGGAGCTACTGAGTGGGAGCACCAGGTGGGTTAGAATCCTTAGCAGTTAAGCACTCAAGTGCTGCTCAGTGGCCAAGGTTCCTTTATAGATAGTGATAAAATATTATTGCAAAAAAGTTAGTGCACCATATATGGCTGCGCCAATTTTAGGTTTTTAATAGGAAAAATGTTGCAAATAACTCAAATGGTTACCCACCCCTCTTCACCCAAATGGGTAAATATGATGTGGCTTATGTACAAGATAGAATACAACATTATATGCAATATTGAAAATAAGTGATCTATATCCATAAGCTATAATACAGCTTAATAACAGATATATAAAATCAAATGGGAACAAAAAAGAAACTAAGAACTACATATGATATGTTGCCATTTTCATGAAACTGTAAACAAGCAATGGTAAACAGAATATTGCTTAGCAATACATATGACTACATAGCTTTTATTCAATATAAATGGAGACTCTGCTGCAACTATTTCATAGTAATATGTTTACAAGAATTCACCCTCAGTAGCCCCTCCAACTCTTTTTTAGTGCGGTTATGTGTTGGGCTGCTAACTCCAAGGTCAGCAGTTTGGAACCACCAGCTGCTCCTGGGGAGAACAAGGAGGCTTTCTATTCCCATAAAGAGGGGAGACGTCGGACAGGGCAAGATATGACAAAATAACAATTTATAAACTATCAAGGGCTCATGCGGGAGGGGGGAGCGGGGAGGGAGGGGAAAAATGAGGACCTAATGTCGGGGGTTTAAGTGGAGAGAAAATGTTTTGAGAATGAAGTACAAATGCGCTTTACACAATTGATGTGTGTATGGATTGTGATAAGAGTTGTATGAGCCCCTAATAAAATGTTAAAAAAAAAAAAAAAGAGTCACAGTCTCAGAAACCCACCCTGCAGTTCTACCCTGTCCTAAAGGGCCAACATGCCAGAGTGGATGCGATGGCAGTGGGGTTGGAGTTTGTATGCAAGCCGTTCCCAGGCAGTGAACATCTGCCTTAAGGACAACTCCTACTTGTCCTTTCGTGTTGAGTAAGTTTGCCTTCACTTTGAAAGTGTCAGAGCAACAACTCTCAACACAACCATCACTCTCGCCTTCACGTGCTGTTCATGCAGCATCTTAAACATCGAAAAACGTTTGAGTCTTTCCTTGGACTAACCGAACACAACACAACCCACTGCCTGTGAGTGGACTCTGGCCCAGAGGGATCCTATATAAGGGCTCCGAGGCTGTAAATATTTATGTGCGTAGACAACCTCATCTTTCTGACTCAGAGCAGCTGGAGGTTAGCAGTCCAATACCTACCTGACATCAACACCAGGGATTCTTTCTTGTACTACGTTAAAACAAAGACAAACTCACCGTCATTAAGTTAATCTGTCTCCTAACAGCCCTGCAGGAGAGAGTAGAACTGCCCTGTGGTTTTTGAAACTATAACTCTTTTAGGGAGTAGAAGCCTCATGTTTTTCTCCTTTGGAGTGGCTTGTGGATTTGAACCGCCGACCTTGGAGTTAGATGTCCAATGCTTACTGGACAGCATCGCCAGGTCTTCTTTCTTGTGCTAAAGTTAGGATGACTAGAAACCATATGTATCTCTTCCAATTTACTTATAAATTCAACTAAAACATTTACTTAGACCAAAAGGAACATGTAGGGGTGGATCTTCTCTGTAACCCAGGGACTCCTGGTGCGCCATACTTTATTATAACACAAAAGATGGATACTTCATTTATGCAGGTTGACAGCAAAGGGCCACACGCTATCTTGCTTGTCCTACTTAACATAAGATTCCTTTGGCTTTTTGAGGTTAAAAATAGCTTAAATTGGCCATAAGTGAAAGCTCGAAATTTCACATTCAACACACAAAGCATCCCTGACGAGGCCCCTGGAGCTGGGCTCGCTCAGCCTCTCCAGTCTGTGATTTGTCTTTGAGACTCCCTATCTAAACTCATAACTTCTTGGCAAAACAAATTATTATAATTTGTCCTCATTAAAACGGAAACAAAAACCCTAGCAAATGTGTGAGATTTTCCCCATGAAGAATAATGGCAGCTAGCAGTTATTTACCAAGTCACAGTTTACAAAATATATGTATAAGCATCACATGCTAATCCTCAAAATATGCAGTACAGTAATATTCCCACTGTGTAAATGTTGATATTCAGGATCAGAAAGTTTGCACAACTTACCCTATGACACACAGCTACTTAGTGGTGTGGTGGATCTAGGATGGAACCCTGTTCCCTGAATAGTACGTGCAAAATTTTTTCCTCTAGGTTACTAGGTTGCCTTCTGCATCAGCCAGAAATACAAATAGGATACTTACTTAACAAACAACAAATCCCTAGTCACTCATTCAATGAATAGTTTTGATTACTTACTACAGATCCTATGGAGAGGGCAGTACTACTCTGTCATGTGGGATTAAAACAACTTGACGACACCTCTCAGCCACAACAGGAATCCCTGAGAGAACCAAGCAGACACAAAGCTTATCACCTTAGTGGGCATTTGGGTAATGATTCAGGAGATATATGAAAGGGATTCAAAAAGTTTGTGGAAAAGTGGAATGAACGGATAATGGCTCCCCCGCCTCTCCCCATGAGGCCTTCAAAGTCCCCTTGAATTCTAGATGGGGCTTCTACTCCCACAGTGCATCTCGGTAACTCAAATGGGCAGTTCTACCCCGTCCATAGGGGCTCTAAGAGTCGGCATTGAGTTTGGGTTTTGGGTTTTGTATTCTCGAAAGAGGAGACTTTCTTTTGTTCTATATTGGTCTCCCATTTCCTTCTGTATCCATCTCCCAATGTGGGGGGACTAATGCTGGCTCAGGACCTTCATGCTCATTCAACGTCTGCTTCTATTGTACACAGGGTGCCCACTTCATGGCCCCTAACAACAATGACTCCATGGGCAGGCCAAGATGGAAGTGCTGATGCAGGGGCAAGCTTTCCACCTTCCTGCGCCTGGAGCAGGCGAAGGGAATGAGCCTTGCTTGGGAGTCCGCTTGGCTCCACATTGCCCACAGTTAATGACTTTAGCTTTTGTTTTGTGATTGATAGGTGCCATCATTTGATGCTGACTCATAGAGATCCAGTAGGGTGGAGTAGAACCACCCCGTGGGGTTTGATAGGCTGAAATATTTATGGGAGAAGATTGAAGTGAGTGTGAACCACTGACATTCCTGTTAACATCACAGTGCTTAATCATTGTATCACCAGGGCTTTGTTTTATCACCCACAAAAGGAGTTTTACCCCACTCTGCTATGCAGGATCTCTTTATTTTAACATCTTTTTATCTATCTATCTATCTATCTATCTATCTATCTATCTATCTATCTATCATCTATCTATCTTTCCAAACCATTTTATTAGGACCTCATCCAGCATCATACCATTGAGGTAGTTAGTTTATTGTGACAACCTGGCCAATATACATGTGGGGTTAAATGAAGGGCAGAGGGATAAATGGCTTGGTGATCCTCACCTTTCTAATTCTCAGGTCTCTTGCTTTGTGATGGTCCTACCAGGGTGCAGCTGCCTTAGCCAGTTGCCTGCTTCAGCTTGCAGGCTCACTTCCTCCCATAAATCCCTGAGGAAAAGCCACATGGACCCAGCCCGATGCAGTCCTGGGTGCTGGAGCAGCTGTGTGGAGACCCCTGCCAGCACTGAGATGCTTACACATTCACTGACTTGGCTTTCCTCCTGCAGTCGGAATCATTGCTTCTGTTTTGTGAGATGGAGGAGGACTTTGTGGATTGGTGTTGGACATATGGGTTAATGGATAAATGTTGGATTTTTGGGCTTGGGCAACACTGGGTTGGGAAGTTTTCTTGATGCACACTTAACCTTTATATAAAATTCTCTCTTATACACGAATTTCTGTGGATTTGTTTCTTTAAAGTACCCGAACTAACACACCATTTAATAGTTCATTCATAACAAGCAGTGTTGTACAATCTCTACCACAATCAATTTCAAAACATTTTCTTCTTTCTTCTTTCTTGTGCTCCTTGATATCAGCTCCCCACTATCATGCCCCCTCACCTTCTCTGCTGTACCCCCCAGGAACCATTATTCTAGTTATTGGCCCTATAGATTCACCCATCCTGGGTTCCATATACCAAATCAGAAAAATACAAAACAGAGAGTCAAGAAGATAACAAAATACAAAAGACAACAATAACAAAATACAGAAAATCAGAAAAATGCAAAACAGAGAGGAAGAGAACAATAACAAATACAAAAGACAACAACACCAAAATACAAAAGTGATAAGCCTCAATTTGGGAAAAACAGCAACAATAAAATATTAAAAACCAGATCAAGCTCAAATTGTAAATGACAAGCTTTTCACCATTCAAGTCATTTGTCATTTTAAACATTTCTAAAATACTCTGATAACCAGGTTATTCCCATTTTCTCAATTATGGTCAAAGGTAAATCACCGGAGGCTTATTCCATATGTAGAGCCTGAAAATGTATTTTGGGCTCTCATTATCAACCATTGCCTTCTGCAAACCAGACTTTCACAATTTAATGTATCAATCCTGATACATTCCCTCCTTCAGATTTGGATTATGTCACTTACAGATCCTTGGATCACAGATGTTGGTGTACTTCTTCCATGTGGGCTTAGTTGAAGTCTCACTTAGACGCTGCTTGTTTGAAAACAAGTCTTTAAGACCCCAGATGCTATTCTTTCTGATAGCATCTGATATTCATCTAATTCTTCACCATACTTCGGTGTAGCGCATACAAATTGTGTTGCCT
The DNA here is from genome assembly GCF_000313985.2 of Echinops telfairi. Classification (NCBI taxonomy): domain Eukaryota; kingdom Metazoa; phylum Chordata; class Mammalia; order Afrosoricida; family Tenrecidae; genus Echinops; species Echinops telfairi. The sequence continues at coordinate 20,069,641 of NW_022111321.1, forward strand.
TTATGAAGGTGAATATTAAGCAGGGCCACATTGTAAGAACTAATTATTCTTAGATTGAAGGTAGGATTAAGTGTGATCTCAAAATCCATTCCCAAATCTATGAGCTAGACATTTAAAACACAAGTGAGAAAGGTAGATTAAATATGTGAGACGAACTACAAATTGCAATACATGCATTGACTTTTACAGATTAAATCCTTAAGTGACTGGACACTATCTACGCAAACAGTGGGAGTTGGTAGTCAGGTAAAACTTACAATAATATTCACTGACAATGTCAGACACGGGTCTGCCAGAATAATAATAGGCACAGGATCTCTTTAAAGTGTTGAAAAGCAAGGAGGTTACTTTGAGGACGAAGGTGAGCTTGACCCAAACGATGGTATGTTCAGTTGCCTCAGATGCATGTGAAAGTTGGACACTGAATAGGGAAGGCTGAAGAAGAATCACTGTGTTTGCATTATGCCGCCGGCCAAGAATATTGAATGGGCTGCCAAAACAACCAACAAATCTGCCTTCGAAAAAGTACATCCATCATGTACCTCATAAGCAAGGATGACAAAACTGTGCTGTATGTACTCTCTGAGAAGGCGATCACACTTGGGACAGGGGAGGGGCCTTGTTAAAAAGCAGGTCCTCGATGAGCTGCATTGACACGGCAGTTGCAACAATGGGCTCAAACACCGAAAGAACAATTTCGAGGATGGCCTTCAGGCGAGGCTGGAGTTTCCTTCCGTTGTACATTGGGTCGTGATGTGTCAGGACCTAACAACAACCCCCTCTGAGTGTTGTCAGAATTACAAATAATAATGTGAAGGAAGGAACGCCTTCTTTAAAGGAAGTGCGAGGAAATGCTGATAGCTGGGGAAACAAGTGCTCTTTTTCTTTCAGTGGCACCGTGCATGCCCTCTGCACTACACATCTGTCCCCTGGCCCCTTCCATTGAGTTTGGCTTTGCCCTCTCTTGCGTGACTTAATACTAAGGCCTCAAAGAGCAGATGCAAAAGGATCGATTTCACGTCATGTTCAATCAGAACCTTGAGCACGTGAGTTTCAGTATGATTCTGGATGAGGTTCTACATGGTCGCAGAGATCCACTGAGAGCACGTGGGTTTGGGTCTGATTTCTGGAGAAGGCTGCCCCTGGACGCAGAGATCCACTGACTGGACTGGAGAAGAAAAGCTCCATCAGGAAATGAGCTATGAGGCAATTCATGTCAAGCTCTTTTGACATTCCTACATTTTCCAGGAATCTTGTGGGAAAACCAAACACACAGGCTTCTCCAGACCTTTGACAAGGTCTATGTGACACAGTGAATTTGAGGACATTGCTACTAGTATGTGTAGTGGCTATAGCTCTAATCCCATATTTCATTGTTTCACATCTATAGTGAGAATTTATCTGCATCAGCAAAGGAGAAGGAATCTGCTGAGATGCTGTAAGAAGGAAAAGAATGGAATTAAATATAAGCAAGGCGGGGAGTGGTGATTCAGTGGTAGCATTTGATCCTTTGTGAAGGAGCCCTGAGTTCAATTCCAAGTCAATGCACCTCGAGCACAGCCACCACATGGAGGCTTGCATGTTGATACAAAGCTGACGAGGTTTCAGTGAGACTTCCAGACTAAAAGAGACTAGGAAAAAAATAGGTATCTACTAAAGAAAGTCAGCCATGAAACCCTATGGGCCACAGCAATCCAATCAGCAACCAATCATGGGATGGCCAGGACCAGTTGGTGTTCCCATCAGGAAGGGATGCTGACTTGATGGCAGCTGGCAATGACAATGGGTAAGCAGGCGTAGGTTGGAGCTGGCACAGAAAAGTCACTCTAGGGAATGGGACGTTCCCTTAGACACACCTGTTGTAGGTTGCAGGAGCTGGCATACTCCTTTCAACTTCAAGCTGAGAACACCCAAGTTTGAAGAAGCAGAGGACTGCTACCTCAAGACTGTGGATTTGGAAGTCAATGGCCTTTGGTTTGAATCGCCTGCTTTTAAGGTTGCCCAATAAGACTTAAATTGCCAACAGGCTACTACCAAATACTTACTGTTTTCACACTTTCTTTCTTTTTTTTGGCTTTTTGGTACATGTCTTAGTCTGGCAAACATAGTTTTGACTTAGTGAATGAGCATTAGTGAAATTTTTGCCTACTGTGTCATTGCTTTCTTAAACATTGTTCGTTTACTAGTTTTTTTTAACCTGTATAAATGAACATCCCATGTATTTTAGTCTAAAATACTTTTCTATATATGTACATTTCCTTTTCTTAATAGTTCTTTAAATTCCGTACATTGGCTAGATTAATGATATTATTATTAGAATTATCAAATGTCTCATGGAGGTTATTCAAATTATTTTTTAACAAGATAATAATGCTGCCTGTACAGTGGGCCAGGGATGTATTAAAACTTTAGCTATATGAATGGATTTTGAGTTCTCACTTAATCAGAAGCCCTAATCTAAGAACAACCAGTTTGTATGATGCAGGCCTGCCCAATACAAACTCTCATGAAGGAATCAATAAATATATGGGTGTTAGAGCAACACGTGGTAAAGAATAAAGGTGATGCCCAGCTGTCAGAAAGAATAGTATCCGGGGTCTTAATGCTTGTCTCAAAACAACCAGCCGTCTAAGTGAAGTGTCAGCTCAGCCCACATGGAAGAAGCACACTAACCTGTGTGATCCAAGGAGCGGAAATAATAAAATCCAAAATCGGAGGATGAAATTATATTAGAGCTTAAATTTTGATCACCTGATTCACAGAAAGCTATTGGTGATACTGACAGCTCCAAATCTATTTGCAGAGTCCCCATGGGGATTACACCTCCATTGAATTCTCTGACTATGAACTAGGACTGTGATTAGTTTTACCCTCAGACACAGTGCATTGGAAAGTGGGTTGCTGCATAGAGATATAGATATATACATATATATACACACACATATATTCAGGTTAACAATGAACAGATTATCATTTGTTTTCCCTTTTGACTAATGTTTTTGAAACATCATTTTATTGGGGGCTCATACAATGCTTCTCACAATCCATACATACATCCATTGTGTCCAACACGTTAGCACATTTGTTGCCATCATCATTCTCAAAACATTTGCTTTCTACGTGAGCCCTTGGTATCAGCTCCTCATTCCCTCCCCGCTCCCCACTCCCCACTCCCTCATGAACCCTTGATAATTTATAAATTATTATTATTTTGTCATATCTGACACTGCCCGATGTCTCCCTTCACCCACTGTTTTGACTAATTTTTAACTGACCCTAGTTTCTATTATCATCTGCTTTCTCATGGGTTGAGGATTTTTTTCTTTGTTGTCAGGATAGCTAATTTATAGAAACAGTAACTTAATTAATAGTTTCTTAGTGATAGCAGGAGAGGGTGAGGGGTAATAGAGAGCTAATAATATTGGGCACAAGAGTCAAGAAAATTTTCTACAATTGTGGTGATTATTACACAACTCTTTTAATAAACTCAAGCCATTGAATTACAAAGTCCATGAATTATATGTCAGTAGAGCGGTTGAAAAAAATAAAACCATTATTAAGAAGAAGAAGAAGAAGAAGTGGCAGGCAATTGAGGTAGAAATGCTTTTTCACAAGGGCAAAGTAGCTCAAAGAATTTAATGTAGAATGTGAGAATTGGGACCAGTATTGAATTTTCTTATCCTTTTCTATTTCAAATCTCATTCGGCCACTTTGTGGCTGTGAAATTGTGAGAAAGCTACTTAAGCCTCAGCTATTTCACCTGTGTCCCGGAGACACTGACGCTATCTCCTTCCATCCGATCGTGAGGATTAAATACGATAATACGCATAAGGTGCTTATTTCTAGACCCATAGCAAGTGTTCAATGTATTTTTAGCTATTTTTCTTGCTTCTACTTTATCACTTATTAACTCTCTAAACATCTTGTTTAATTAATATTTATTGAGGGCTGACTCGGTGCAAAATTTTCCATTAAAGCACTCCAAACACACAAAAGTGGCTTAAACTCTTCAAAAGTAAAGTGATTACATTTAAAAAAACAAACACCTCATTTTCATTGCTAATGTTTTGGTAAAAATTTCCCCCACAAGTGCAGAATGTTACACTGTCAGTGATATCTGGGTCGTTCTCTAAGATAGAGCCTACATACATCTGATAAAAATGTTCTAGATAATGAACCTATATAATTAACATAGAGTTTTACTTAAAAATCGGTTCCTAAAATACTCAAAGCATTTAAATAGAGGGGGGAAATGTACCCAGAGAGCTATTGTCAGGCTCCAGAAAGCATGCACTACTTTGAAGTTACGCATCTGTGTAATTTTCACATGACATTTCTTCTCAACCCAAACGGAACCCTTTCCTCCCCCTTGAATGAAAAGCTCTGTGCTGACTCTGATCCTCTCCAAACCCGCCTTGCCTGCAATAACCGATCCGTGTGTGCACAGGATGGGGGAAAATAAATATATGAAAGGTAAGGAAGTCATTTTCAGTTTCAAGTTTCCAGAAGGTTATTGTAAGTAGGAACCAGTATGCTTGAAGAATGGAGCTGTCTAGCTAATTTAAAGTTTGGCTTACCTGGGAGTTCATTCAAAGACCCTATTTATGTTTATCCGTGTTAAAATTAACTACTGTAGTTTACACAAATGAGGCATGCCTTCTATGTTTCTTTGCAAATGGCTCCCAACCACCATCACCCCTTTGTGAGGAATTTAAGGAAGGAAGCACCCAAGAAAGTTCGTTACCTCATGGGTATTCAAGAAAACATTGTCAACTGATTGACTGAACTGTAGATATTCAGCGTATAAGGAAGGGGAAGAAGATGCTTGCTCCCCACCCCGCACCCCACAGGGCATTCTCTAGAGCAGGACTTTGAAATATTTTTTATAGCAACCCTCAGTAAAATGAAAACAAAATGTGTATACCTATATGTGTCTCATAATTTATTGAAATCAATATATGTGAATCCTTGTAAATAATTAAAACAAAAAATTTGCAAGACTACACTCATTGGTTGTGATGCACTCCAATTACTTTTAATGCTATGTAAACTACATATTCTAAAACGAATGCTGTTTGAGACCTACTAATTTAATTTTTTGATTTGAAAAATGTGGCTGATAAAAACACACCTCTAACATCAGCATGTTTTATTATCAATTGCCTAATTCACCCAAGTGCTGAATTCTGGAATAGAAAGTTTTCTAGTTGATTTTTTTTAACTTTAGGAAAATGGAACCACAGATTTTGGCTAATGCTAGCTCTTACAATGTGGAGTGACTGAGACGACCTTTTGGTTACTATCACTTACACAGCACCCTCCACTTGAAGATCTGAACTTGAAGTAATTGCTAACTTTGATTTACTAAATGTATCCAAGTATGAGAGAATTAGATAATAAAATAACTTGGAGGAATAAGAAGTTATCGGGTCCTTATTACATGCAGGCACTGTGCTAGGTACCAGGCAGATGTTACCTGATCAAACTCATAATAAAATCATTTAGCAGTGAAGTATAGCCCTTTCTGGCCCACAATGATCACCACCTAATAAAGGCCTGTCTGAGGGCGATCAGAGCAGCGTGATAGAGAGTGGGTGTGATGATTCTCTCGGGTCCCTTCTCTGATGTCAGATCAGGGCGGGGAACATCTGGCCCACAGGCATTATAGGGCCAGTGAAATCCTTTGATCTGGCTTCACCAAGGCAACCACAGGAGGGACTCAAAATTCAATTAAATCTAGGAATTTTTTCATTGCAACCTAACTTTATATTACCTGAATAATGTAAAATTTGAAGGACAAGGTAAGCGATGACAGGACACATAGGAGTACACGATAGGACAGACACGTGTGCTTCTCATTGTCTGTCTGTGGCCTCTGCCTGTATTGCTGTGACTCAGATCAGGCAGGGAGTGAACACATGATGAAAGCGTTAATCCGCTGTGGTACAGCTATGACGATTCAGTGATGACGAGACGGGATGCTATTAGATGATTCTGCTTAATGTTGATGACCTTATCTCTGACGATTGATGATGTTGCCCACTTCTGTGTCAACACAGACAAAACCTGCAAGCCAACCATTATCCACACAGTCACAATCTGTAAGCCTTGAGAAACAGAATCTCAGATGAAGAGTAAGGAATCTACAGTGCCCAGAAGAGACGTCAAGAGTCAATGACAGGAATGTTGGATATGCTCTAAAAACAAAGCAAACTAATTACCATCCTGGCAACATACACGCTGGATTGTTCTTAGAACTTAGTGGTGTCCCAGCCTTGATTGCGGTGATGGTTGCAAACCTCTTACAAATGCAATTTAACTATTGAAATGTAAGCGATGTGATTTGTTTGTGAAATTGTTGACAATAAACTAATTTTAAAAATAAACAAATGGCGACTGTGAAGAAAAATAATGTTGATGCAGACTATTGATCTTGCAAGAGAAATGGACACGTACAAGTGTGATTTGTTGTTGTTGTTGTTGTTGTTGTTGGAGTCAAAGGCCAACCTGTGTGTCTAGTGTGTGGTGATGATAAAAGACCATCTGGGGCATCCTTCCTGCCCAAAACCTGGGAAACTCGATGCCTTGGGGGAGAAATGCACCTGGGTGAAATTGGCGCTCTCAGTGGAGTCTTCAGTCACAAGCAGCGTTCAGTAGGCCTTGCTGAGGCAGAGACAATGTTCTTCAAACGAGCCATGGAGTGAGCGAGCTAATTGAAAGGAAGTTGAGGCTGGATGTAGCGTCAATAGCACAGGCTATTGAAAAAACACCGGAGGGATTCTGCGGGCGATTCCTAAATTTTCTCTCAGGATTGTGATGAGACAGTGGGCATGATGAGTACTACCCAGCTCCAGCCTCGGTTGGCTTGCCAAATCAGTTCATTGCATTTGTCAAGAAAGAACTCACTTGTCTCAGTCTTGATCCAAGTCATTGGATTATATACATTGGACTATATACACCAACAGAGGCTCTGTGGACAGTTGTGGCTCAACAATGTGACGGATGTCAGTGATGGTATGCAGACATTTTGTCGAAAGCAGAGGGTTTAAGAGCTGCCAGTTCAAGGAGTTACTGAGTGATCTTGACCCCGAGGATGGTGATCTTGCTTATCTCCATGAAGCGTCGAGCCTGTATCACGAGAACTTGCTCATGAGTTTCTGTGAACTGCTGGATGCAGTCAAGCAGTTCGTGCAGATGGAGGGAAATCACCCATCCAGGAACTCAATGGGGGCCAGGGGCTGTGCGATTTAGCATGCATCATAGACATTACTAAGCATCTATCAAAGCTGACCGTGAAACACCAACCGACTCCTCAGATCCTGATTTTCAAACATGAAATCATCTAAAGCTAAATGGAGGCTGCAGAAGCTGCAACTGGGCAGGAATAGCACAACGAACCCCCCCACTCTGCAGGGGCAAAAGCCTTTTAGGACATGTGAATAGGCGAATGACCGTGCACAACTAATTGAGGCATGTAACGAAAGATTCAAGGACCTGAAAAGTAAGCAAATGGATTTGAATATTTTTTGCTACACCATTCCATGAGGAACCAGCTGATGCTCCTGAGAACTGATAACAAGAAATCAGTCAGCTTGCAAAGCAAAGATGAGCTGGATGCTCGGTACCACCTCACTTGAATTCTCGAAGTGGTACCTAAGCAGCGATTTAGGAGACGTGATTTAACACATGCATCTGTGTTTAGAACAGCTTCTGCTTGGAGTAGATCTTTGTAAATCTTAGCTTCACAGTGCCAGCTGGGCTCCAGAATGACCAGAGCAAACCCGGAAAAGCAGCTGCGCTGGCAACATCATCGACCCCAGCTCACACCACACTCCTCCAGGCATCACGAGGAGGGCGAGTTAACTAAAGGTTTGACCCAAAATAGCAGGCTAATTTAAAACCATTTTACCAGATCATTGATTGGGGGCTCTTACAGCTCTTATAACAATCCATACCTCAATTGCATCAAGCACATTTGTACATAGGTTGCCATCATCATTTCCAAACCATTTGCTTTCTACTTGAGTAGCAGGCTAATTTTCGTTGATAATTTTGTATGGCCCATGAATGATACAAATGTCCAAATGGCCCTTGGCAGAAAAAAGATTCCTCACCCTGGCTCTAGAATAATCTCCCACATTTCTCTCTGTCTCTCTCTCCCTCCCTCCTTTGAACCTGTCTTTGTAACACATTTCACCAGATAAACAAAGGCTGACTCGGTCAATGAAACCTGTTGTTCTGGAATGGAATCCGGTGCCGCCTCCCTCCCAGGAGTGAAGTACGCACAGGAGGCTCAGGAGGCACAGGGTGAGCATCTGCTGTGACCACAGCACTCTCTGGAAGAAGGAGCAGCACACTTCTTTAAGTCGCACTAAGGAAAGGCTGGCGGAGAGCATCTAGGGGCCTCACTCCGAAAGGGTATGTTGATGTGGTGGTTAGATGTTATGTCAACTTGCACCTGCATGCATATGCATGGTGGAGCCCAACTACCAATCCAGTCAGATTCCGACGATGCCTCCTGGGGGCGTTGGTCTTCCCCGTAAGAAAGATACTGGGAAATTCTCTTCTTTTCTCTGGCTGTTCACTTTGCTCCTTGCTGGGACTCTGTGTCAGTCTCCTGGGATGGCCCCATGTGGGCTGTTCACCCTGGGAGTCAACCTGTGTGCTGTCTGCACCCTGCTGCGTCTCCAGGGACCCTGGATCCACACGACTCTGCATCCACCAGCCTGTGCTTTCTGTGCTCCCCAGTTCACCTTTCTGTGTCACCTGCCTGCAGCCAGGTGAGCCTGAAGAGGGCCCAGGCCTGCATCAGATCCATGGACTTACATTTCACTGAGCTCAGATGCCTTAATGTAAGATGACTTCTCGATATAAAGTTCTTCCTTATACATATATGAGGGTCACTGGTTTTGTTCTTGTGGTCAACCCAACGTGACACAGTGGATTTATGGGAGACACCATTGAGACACCAGGTGGTGCCAGGTGGGTTATAAAGAGCATCATGTGATGACGTGTGTGTTTAAATGGAAACATAGACACAGCTTCCCCCTCTGTGTTCCTCATAAAGTAAGCATGTGTGAGAGCACAGACCAGTCTGGATGAGCTGACTCGTTCGTTCTTCCTGGTCAGAGGTAGAGGGAACATTTGTGACATACACAACCCAGGAAACCTGGGAGCACCCTACCACATCACATGATGGGGTTTGTCACGGGAGGAGATGACTAGCTTATCCCTGGAGACGCTGGCTGGGACCTCGTGTGTGTGTGTGTGTGTGTGTGTGTGTGTGTGTGTGTGTGTGTGTGTGTGTGTGCCGTCAGCTATCTTCCCTGCCAGAGCATTTTCCCCCTCTTGGGACAAGCCAGTCATCTGCTGAGGCTGGGGGGCCGACCTAACATGCTTTCCCAGGTGGTCTAACCCTGGTGACGCAGTGGTTACGTGCTTGGCTGTTAAACAAACGGGGCTGGCATACCTCCTGCGAGGACCTCACATCCACTCTGAGGGACCAGAGCTCCCACAATTAGGTGCCATGCAGTCAACTTGGTCCCAACTCACAGCCGCCCCAAGACAACAGCGGAACTCTGCCCGGCCCTTCGCCGTCTCCCCCATTGTCGCTCTGTCTGAGGCCATCGCTGCAGCCCCTCCTCCAGGGCCTTCCTCTCTGTCACTGGCCCTCTGCTGGCACAGTGTCCTTCTCTAGGGGCTGGTTCCCCCTGAGAACACGCAGAGAAGACAACTTTCACCGTCCTCACTTCGAGGAGCACTCCGGCTTGGAATCCCTCCAAGAACGATGTGCTCATTTCTCTGGCCGTAGATAGCACAGTCGGTGCCCTTCACCAACGGCGCCGCTGCAGTTCAGAGGCAGAGATTCCTGTCTGAGTTTCCTTATCCCTGGCCCAGAGTTCTCAGGCTTCCACGGGGAATGGAAATACCATGACTTGGGCCAGGTGCACCTTCATTCTCAAAATACTATCTTTGCTTTGGTTTAAAAATTATTTTCCAGCAAATTTTCTCAGTGCAACATGTTGTTTGAATTCTTAACTGCTGCATCCTCCTTCACCTCCCTGCTTTGAAGGTCTAGCCAAATACCTGCTTGACCTTTGCTCTCTTGCATGGGTTCAAGGCGTAGACAGCTTAGAACCCCAGCTATCTTCAGGGGAGGGACAAGAACAGACAGCTTGCTCACAGCGAACACGTGAGGCCCAATGAGGGTGGGCCTGAGCCAGCGTTCTGGGAGCTGGAGTCCAGCTCCAGGACCGCCAAGGACCCTCCTCAAGACACTTGGTCATAAAACTGATTCCGCAGGAGCCCTGGTTAACCCCCGAAGCTCTTGTTCCCAAAGCAAGCCTGACTTAGCACCAACCCGAGATCTAGCTGTCAAAAAGTCTTTCCATTCTCCACCCTACTGCCTGCCTCGCTAATGACCAGGGCCCTGAGGCCCAGCCAAGGGTTACCCAGTTCCTGGCCTTGCTGCACTCAGTTCACTTGCCCCACATCATCAGGACCCAGGACCCTGCTGCACTCACTCTCTGCCCCTTTCTCATTCATGGTTCTGGGCTGCAGTCTTCCTAGGATATGCTTGCCACCCACCTCGCCCAACTCACAGAATGGTACTGAAATATGAGAGAAGGTTTAGGGAACAGCTTCTAGCAACCTGCAGTCATTCCTAAAGGTCTGGGCTGGTGTGGTGGTCAGCTGACCAAAGAGAAATGATGACAGAGGTGATATGTGTATAGTCCATCTTTATGGTGCACACATAGCATGCAGGCCTAGGTGAGAGAGAGAGGGAGAATGTGTGTGTGTGTGTGTGTTAAGCCACTGATACTTTCTTTCCCTTGTGGGGTGAAACATGACTATGAGTCTGTGCTGGTTTCTGAGTTGACCCCTTTCAAAGTTTCTGGAATCAGGGCTTGGGTCCCAGGGCCACTATGGGGAATCGAGATTTCTGGTTCTGGTGTCCTGGACAAATGGCTCCTAACGTGTGTGATGGCTCATGCCTGGCAGTCCCCATCTCTCCGAAGTGACAGGTAGAAAGAATAGGAATAAAGGAGGTTTGTCTCCACCAAATGCCCATGCTAAAGGAAATTAGCTAGCCATGCCACAGTAAAGGGGTTGCAAAGAAATCAGACACACATTAGACACCTATGGCAGCGGTTCTCAACCTGTGGGTTGCGACCCCTTTGAGGGTCAAACAACCCTTTCACAGGGGTGGCCCTATTCATAACAGTAGCAAAATTACAATTAATTATGAAGTAGCAATGAAAATACTTTTATGGTGAGGGCCACCACAACATGAGGACCTTCACAACATGAGAGTCACAGCATTAGGAAGGTTGAGAACCACTGACCCATGGGGACAATTCAAAGCTGAGATTGCACAGCAGACTAAGGTCACCTCAGCCCAGGTGGAGGTCAGTGGGAACACACACACTGGGCACCAGCGACATCACATCAGCTGTGCCTGTAGCCACTAAGAATGCCAATACTCCCAGCCACGCCCCTTCGAGTAGGGTAGGAGGGGATTAAAAGCTGGCACCAAAGGCAGTCGCTCTCTGGCTGCATGCTCTTGTTCCAGTATTCCTTTCACGTGATCTTTTGTGCTCCCCTAAAATGGCCCCGCATGGGTCCCCCACTGCTCGTGGGTTTGCATGCTTTGCAGAAACAGAGTGTACTATCTGAGACTGTGTGATCTGAAAGTTCCCTTTCTTTCATATAGGTTACTTGGATTTGTAGAAGTGCTTCTGCCACATGAATTCTCTGAGCACTGAGAAGCAGGAACGGAGGTGAGCCGTCCCAGAAACCTAACAGAAGCACAAACTGATCCTGGGCCTGGGCCCCTCATCATGGCTCAGGGAGAATAGCCCTCCCTCTGGGTCCTCAATAAAGCCCCCTCTGAACCTGGGGTCCATTCCTAGCTAAGCCTGGAGAGGACACAACGGGGTGGGCCACAGATGCTGAAGCCAGTGGGGAGAGGTGGCCTCTGCGACTGCCCGGCAAGTCAGTATGCACAGGGTGCCCGCTATCCTGGGGCTTGTGTCTGACCCAGAGGACTTCAGGAAGGGCCTGGAGGCATGCTGCAGGACACTCCCCAGCCTGACCGCCCGACTCCACCTTCTGGCCATGTGTCATTTCCAGTCTGGGATGTCACCTGCACCAGCTTTCAGTCCCCAGCTCTCTCCTTCGGGCTGTCCCTGCCCTGGTCTTGTGAGTCTCCACAACAGCCGTCCATCTCCCTGGCACATGGTCCCCAATTCTCAGTGGACTGGTGCCTCTTGTCGTCTGGTCACTCACACATGACTGACACCTCAGGGAGGCTTCTCACACACCCATCCAAAGACCCCAGCCCTCCCTCACGGCACACAACATGTTTCCCCCATAGAACGTGCTGGTTTCTTTCACACACACTGGTTTTCATGCTTCTGTCCATCTTTGTGTCGTACAGAGGGGGAGCTCCTCAGGCAGGGAACACAGGGGTCAATGTGGGCTCCTATCCAGATCCAACACAGACCACATCCAGGCTGATAGCTCAGACACTATCGTTGAATGAATACATGAGAGGCTCTGATCAATTTCCCATCTCAGACCCCATCCCATGTGACATGTGACCATCAGATGTGACGGCAGAAGGCTTTACATTGAACAACATTTGTTTTGAGAGATGTTAAATTTAATTTTAAATCTCTTGAGACATTCGGCCAGAGATGTCCTGTAGGCAGCTAGATACACAGAGATATAAATTCGAGATATCTGGATTAGATGCCATCAACATCTATGGAAGATCATGTAAGGCATAGCAGTGTGTAAAGTGCTTCTCAGTGCTTGATCAAGAGGACCAAAATTAATTATATGAATGAGTCATACACCAATTTACCCTCTGCTGTTGTTGCTCTTGTGTGAATTCTTACTCTAGATGTAAGGGTGGGACCATCAGCCCTTGGGCCATATAAGGCCCTTAGAACCTTCACCAGCAGCTGACATCTCACCTCGCCAAAGAGAAACCGTTCCAGCCATTGTATTCACACAGAGTTAAAGATGTGCGTGACTAGTATATTCAAATGGTCTTTAGATTTTTGAATGGTATGAGCCAATAGGTTCCTTTGTGTACTTAAGGCCTTGTGAGCTGCCCCCTTGCAGAGTACGGAAGCCCAGGACATAAATGGGCAATAGAACTGCAAAGAGCTAGGGATCCTCGCCACACAACCCGTCACATGCACCAGAGGCAGGTACCTTGTGCAGGGAGAAGGAGAAAGGGTTAATTTCCTAGAGTTCCTTTTAGGAAGGTGTAGCATTTATTTCTGAGAGAGAGGTAGAGGTCAAGGTCTAAGTGGAACTATTCTCATATAAGAGAGCAGAATCTTCTTATTCATCCAGGAGAAGAGAGAATAAAGAAGAACGACGAGGTCAAGTGATGGGCATAGGATGCCATAGTGGCACCCACCTTAGCATCACCAAATCAATCATAAATTATTGATTGGGCAAAATGCTTGGATGCGGGTGTATTTGCGCGCGTGTGTGTGTGTGTGTGTGTGGGGGGGGTGAGTGGTGGGGATCTGGCTAGACTTAGCATCTGGATTGGCATGATGTGTAATTGAAGCAGGTTGAGAAAAACCCAAACCCAAAGAGTGTCCCAGGAGCCACAGAGCATGCAGGGGGCACCTCACGGATGTTCTAGAGGCTTCGAAGTTGGGGCTCAGTATATCTTGGTTCAGGTTTCACTGGGCCAAGGGTCCCACGCTGTTACCCAGTCCATACACATACATTTTCTTTTACTAAAATAAATATATTTCCAGCAAAGCACACTTCATTCATACATATTCATAAATGCATACACTTGTATAGTTGAGTAGCTATCTACATATATTATATTCTTTTGGCTTTACCTATAACCTTCTTTTATTTTACACAGAACCTTTCTTCCAAAAGCCTTCCAGCTATTTTTGGCAGTTTTGTATATTTTATGTTTCAACTTATTATAGAAGTTCCATCCTTATGTTCCATAGTTGTCACAGGGTTGTTATGATCTTACCTCTTTGAATGCTTTCACAGGAAATTGTTTTCCTTCTCAGAAATGTGGCCCCATGCCAGGACCTAATACAGATAGCGGAGCCAATAGTCAGTGTCAACTCTCAGAAGAAATGTTATGAATTTCCAACATATTGTATAATCCAACCTTTCTGCAGTGACGGATGCTGTTTTTAAAGTGAGTAGTAATCAGTGCATGCCGTGCTCCATGACCTGTCACCGTCATGGATCAGAAGAGAGACACTGGCCAGATCTTTGATGTACGGCCAAAGCCAACAAGACCCGAGGAGAAAGTTGCTGTCCTCTGGGCCAATGCCTCATGGGTCTCAGGATAGAAGGTGGCAGTTCTTAGGGGTGCTGGTTGTCCCAATATCAGTGTCCTTATTTATGCAGTCTTTAGGCATTTCTTGGGTGGCATCATAGGTTAGGTGTTGAACTGCTAACTGTAAGGCCAACAGTTCAAATCTTCCAGCTGTTCCTAAGGAGAATGATGAGGCCATAGGCCCCTTTGAATATTTACAGTCTCAGATCCTCTCCTTTAAAGATGTCCAGTGTTAGACACCTAATACAGGGTTTTTATGAGTCAGACGACTCCAAGGCACTGGTTTCCCAGGGAAAAATGAACTCTTGGGGGACGCAGTTAACTGAAAGATTGGTGGTTTGAACCTGCCCAGTGGCTCTGCTGGAGAAAGCTCTAGTGGTCTGCTTCCATACAGACCACAGCCTAGAAAAGCTTATGGGAGCACTCTATGCTGCCAAATGAGATCTTTATGAGTCAGAATCAAAGGCACCCGATAACAACACAATCCTAATGTCTAACAGGAGTCTCTGGATAGTGCCCATGGTGAATGCACTTGGCTGCCTAATGGAAGGATGGAGGCTCGCATTCACCCAGAGGCATTCCAGAAGAAAGGCCTGACCATCCACTTAAGTAAGTGAAAATTCGATGGAGTGCTCATATACAGGGGCTCACCCTGAGTTGGAATGGATTCAATGGCAACTGGTTTTATAGATGGAGGACATATGATATCCCTGGGAGTGGTACAGGGTGCTTAATGGCACAGGCTTTGGGTCAGTCTTAGTTTCCTCCACTAGCTTTCGAAACAGCCGCTTCTTTATCCATAAAATGGAGAGGGTTTTTAAACTATGGTCTACAGTTGTTAGATTTATGCTATGATCTTAGCACAAAGTCAGTAGTCAGGAAGTTCTTAATGGACCTAGTACATGCTATGGCTATAAAACTCAGTGCATCAGTTACTTTATTTATAGGCACAAAAGGGAAACATACAAGACATTATGAGAAGTTATAGTAAACGTGAACAAGGTGAGTTGGTTAAGGTTTATTGTGTCAACCTGGCTGATAAACACACGTGGGGTAATTGAAGGGCTGAGGGATAAATGACTCGGTGAGCCTTGTCTTTCTAGTTCTCAGGTCTCTTGCTTTCTGATGGTCGGACCAGGGTGCAGCTGCCTTAGCCAGTTCCCTGCTTTCGCTGGCAAAGCTCACTTCCTGCAAGACATCCCTGAGGAGAAGCTACATGGGTCTACTCCGATGCAGCTCTGGGTGCTGGAGCAGCCATGTGGAGATCCCTGCCAGTGCTGAGATGCTTACATGTTCACTGATTCGGCTTTCCTCCTGCAGTTGGCACCATTGCGTCTGTTTTGTGAGATGGAGGAGGACTTTGTAGATTAGTATCGGACATATGGGCTAATGTTGGACTTGTGGGCTTGGGCAGCACTGGGTTGGGATGCTTTCTTAATGTACACTTACTCTTTTATATATAAAACTCTCTCTTATACATATGAGTTTCTGTGGATTTATTTCTCTAATGTACCCAGACTAACACACAAGGTGTATCAGAACCATCTACCCAGAAACGAGCTCATTGTAATGTTGAGGAAATGTTCTTATTTGATCTCACGGCTACCTCCCTACTAGTACATCCCTCAGCCATCTACTAGTAAAAATCAATGCACTTGCTTAAGAAAAACCCAAATTTCACAATTATTTATTTAAATTCTAAGAAATAGTAATGATATATCAACATATGGAAATTATTTAGCAGTACCCTTAATATCATATGCAAGCCCAATTTCACCAAAGATATTTAAAACAAACAAGCAGTTGTAGTAGTACCTTGGCAGGGCACTGCCAGAAATTCAGAAGAGGATGTGGAATGAGGGAGACAATTGCTCACTTAAGATAGGTCTTTACTGAGAGCAGAGAATATCAGAAAGATGATCGCACGTGTTTTATTGACTATGCAAAAGCATTAGACTCTGTGGATCATAATACATTATACATAGCGTTGGGAAGATAGAGAACTCCAGAACACTTCCTGGCGCTCATGCAGGACCTATAATTGGTCCACGAGGCAGTCATTCTAACAGAACAATTGAATACTATATGGTTTCATTCGGAAAGTATGTATCCTTTTTCATATGTATTCAATCTGTATCCTGAGCACATAGCTGGGCTCTATTAAGAAGAAAGTAGCATCAGGTTGAAGGAAGGTTTAACAACATTCAATATGCAGATGGCATAACCTGACTTGCATCAAGAAAGGAGGACTTGAATCAATTATTGATGAAGGCCAAGGCCTGCAGTCTTCAATATGCTTTACAACTCAATGTAAACAAATCCAATGCCCTCACAACTGGGCCAGTAGCATCGTGATAAATGGAGAAAGGATTAAAATGGTTGAGGCTGTCATTTTGCGGGGAGCAGGAGTCAAGAAATCCAAGCACATGCTGTGTTGGACAAATCCGCTGCACAAGACTTCTGGACAGTGCTGACGAGTAAGGCTATCGCTTTGAAGACTAAGATGCACTTGGCCCAAGCCAGGGTGTTTTCAATCCCATCACGTGCATGCAAAAGTTAGACAGTGCATACGGGAGATTGGAGAAGGATCGATGCATCTGAATTGTGGTGCTAAAGAAGAGTACTGAAAGAACCATAGGTTTCCCCAAGAACACACAAAACAGTCTTACAAGAAGTACAGCCAGAATGCTCAGAAGCCCTCTGTAGAGTTGCTGTGTGTGGGAATCAACTCAATTGCAAAGGGTTTTTGTTGTTTATTGAGTTGATTATGGCCACAGCTACCTTAAAGTATGGAGTAGAACTGCCCCCTAGGGTTTCTGAGGACGCGGATCTTTATGGGAACAGACATTGATTTTTCTGGTGGATTTTAGCTGTTGACCTTGAATTTATTAGCCTGACACTTTACCTACTATGCCACCAGAGCGCCTTTCTTTCTTGTAGGAGGAAGGATGCAATACTGTAATTGATAGTGTGGAATTGACAGACCCAAGATGGAACATGGAAAAATGCTAAAACTCTGTTTTTGTTGTTGTTGTTCATTAACAACTGAAAATAATCTAGGTGACGGGTTTTTGCGTTATTTTGGCTGGGCCAGAATTCTCCGTAGTTTGGCTGGTAGAGACTAGTAATCACCCAGGGTGTGACCCGACACCATGTAATCAGTTCCATACGGGATCTGCTCTGAGCAACCCAGCAGTTGTAAAAGCATTAGATGCAATTAAAAGGAAGTTTCCTTAGAGCTGTGGCTGACTTCTGATGAGAGCACCGTGAGCTACCTTGCAAGACAAGGAGCATGTGTGACTTCATTTTGAATAAAAACAGAGACTAAAATGGAAGACACGGCAAAAGGTCGACTCACCAAATCTAAGCGAACAACTTACAAGGACAGATTCTAGAAGCCATGAGAATGAACAGCCCAGTATGCCTGGGGAACCCTAATGAGCCACCGAATTTCCCAAATGAAGTAAAAGATTCTTAGTAAGATGTCTATAAAAGGCCTGGGTAGAGAGACTGAACTCAGAGAGCTAGGAACCAAGGACGAGACATCATCTCTTGATCTCTCCAACTCTAGCCTGGTGAGTGCGCTGATGACGGCAATGTCTAATGGGACCGAGACTTAAATATAATATTTTTATATACCACCCCATTAACCTAATGTTAAGCTAAAAAGTGTTACGCTGTTTTGTGTGTGTGTGTTTGCAGTGAGTCGAAAATGTCAAAGAGCATAAAGTAATTATTGATCGCACCGCTCATGACACTTGCTATATAATTATACTGTGAAAAAGCTTGTTTGCCTTTCCCTGGGTCTATATACTGCATCTTGACTCATCAACTTCTGTTTCTGTGGAACCTGGGAGCCACCACCAACCTGTCATTCAACTTGCTGACCTTAGATGCATCATCCTCTATAGCCACTAGCCTGTAGGCTTATCTCGGATTTATCAGCCCTGGAAGCTACTTGAATTAAGACAAATGTCGCGCTTAATGTCTGACCCAAGACCTTGGGACTTCCCTGGACTCAGACAGGTTTCGTCTACTTGTACAACTGTGTGAGGCATTTTCTTGATGTAAATTAATATAAACCATATATCTATAGATATCTAGATATATGTCACTGGTTTCACTTCTAGCATTGTGAGTCATGTGTTAGGCTGCTAACCGCAAGGTCAGCAGCTTGAAACCACCAGCTGCTCCGTGGGAGAAAGTTGAGGCTTTCTGCTCGCACGAAGAGTTAGTCGCAGAAACCCACAGGGGCAGTCCTACTCTGTCCTGTTGTGTCACCGTGGGTTGGGATCAACTTGAAAGCATTGAGGGAGTGAGAGAGGATTCAGCCGAAGACTGTCTAATGCAAAGTGTTTAAAAATGGACTGAACCACATTTTAATATTCTGGAAAGACACAATGTTGTGAAGCTAGAACAAGTTGTCCGTGGAGTCATCTCTCATGTCCTGGTCTGGGGATTTATTTCTTTCTCTGGCACTTCATACTATTAAGAGGTGATGTATTACTCTCTAATGGTCTCGTTGGTGTTCCTTTTATCAGCAGAAGAAAATTGTGTGGTCCTTCAGAGCAGGGACTAGGTCTTCAAATTCTTCTGCAAGAATTGCAGGGCCAGCAGCATTGACCACATAGCAAGCATGGACAAAATACTGGATGGAAGACTCAGCTGTTGCCTCTTTCTTTCAGAAGTGTGATTGCTTTAACCCACCTCCATTCCTTGAAAAAGCCCTTTCAGCGTCTTCATTATTGTAACACGGTGTTTTATAAATCTAGAAGATGTTGGCGAGCTTGCATTGGTTAGATTTTCAATAGCTCAAAAAAACCAACAACCAAAAACCCCAAAACTAAGATTACTGTGGTCAAATATAGATGTTTATTAATTAAGGACAAAACAGAACACCACCTTCTCACTGATTCTGAAACAGACAGATTTCACACTCTTGTGAATTGCCTTATGTATATCTAATTTTCCATCTGAAACTAAAGCAAATGCATGTCCAAACCTAGGCTGCCTGAGGAATGGCAAACCTTCTGTGTCAACTCATCCTCCTGGAACCTCTAGAAGAAAAGAGAGACAGGTTAACAAAGAAAACCTCTTGTAAGGTTCAAAGTCAGAGACTCTTTAGCCCGGTGGGAAGCTACTGTGGTATTTCCAAAGGAGTCCTGGTAGTGGTGTTATACATTGGGCTGCTAACTGCAAGGTCATCAGTTCTAAACCACCAGCCACATGTGGGGTCAAAGATTAGGTTTTCTCCTCCCATAAAGAATGACAGTCCATAGGGGCAGTTCCATTCAGCTCTACAGGGTCTCTGTGAGTAGGAATGCACTCAGTGGCAGTGGGTTTGGATTTTTGAGTTTGGCAGTATCTCCAATAAGTGACGTTATGTGCCAGGGTCTGCCCTTTTAAGAAACAATACAGTAAATGTCCTTGTAGCACCAACCTCCATGCTCAATGTAAACAGAACTCAATCAATTAAGAAATCAATATGTACAAAGCAACATTTCATGGATTGCAGTTTGCTGTTGGGCTACACTGGAATTAACTCCTCATATCAACACTACCTAAACTATGACGTTGGATAGATTATTGATGTTATCAATGCAATGACCTTATATCACAGGGGATAACTGACAATGTTTTTTGTTTGTTTGCTTCCCCGCACCCCTCTTGCACTCTGTCATTGGTTTTGTTTTCTTTGGTTGTTTTTTTTGTGTTGGTTTTATTTTTGTCATAATATGATCACCAAAGTAAACTAAAGTTGTTCAGATCGCATAGATAAGCAGATGGATTTTGGGCTTCGAATGAATTCTAACTCCAATCTAAGAACAGTTCGTTCTTATAACATGGCCATGCCCAATATTCACCTTCAAGAAGAGATCACTGAATCTACGGGTACTACAGCAAAGTGTGGTGAGGAAAGCAGATAGTGCCTGGCTATCAATTAGAACAGTGTCTGGGGTCTTAAAGGCTTGTATTCAGTCATCTAAGTGAGGTGTCAACTAAGTCCACGTGGAAGAAGCACACCAGCTTGTGTGATCCAAAGATGACAATTACAAGGTTAAAATATGATGAAGAGAAAGTATCAGAGCTAAAATTGTGAACACCCAATTTGTAGAAGGCTCTGGAGCACAGTGGGAACCCAAAATCCATCTGCAGACTATCTTAGTCAGATTAAGGCTATAGCAGATCCCCTCCAGCTCCAGGCAAGACACTTAGACAGCTTTACTCTCAGAGACTATTGTAAACTTGATGATGGTGATCAAACTATAGTATAATATGATACTTGGCCAGTCGACCTCCCTTTTGACCCAACCTAAATTTCCTCTGGGCTTATTTTAATTTTTATCTTTATATTGGTGTTATGATTTTTTCCTTTCTGTTGCATTTTGGTTTTGGTTTTCATTGTTTACATTAGATTTCCCAGTTTATGAGACACAGAAGGAATGGCTGAATAGACTAACTCATGCAAAGGTTTATTGGGGATATGTGGGGTACCAGCCCCCACAATCGAATGGGTCCAAGGGGCGGTTATGTAATTGAGGAGTAAAATTAAAGATACATCAGACAAGATAAGGCATGCAATTGTTCCCTTCCTGGATGACCATGATGCCACCAGCCAGGTCCACACAGAGAGAGAATATGTTTCTAACCAAGGCTTATATACACTTAGGGGGCATGCAAGCCTCCCTAATTACAGGTAACCACATGCATAACAGGAAGGAGTTGTACAATAGGCATACATGCTACAGGGAGGGTATGAGCCAGGCATGTACATGCAATAGGAAGGGGAGGCACTAGGGATTCACCTGGGACAAGATGGGCGGACCTTAGATTCAAGATGGCAGCCTAACCTTCCTCCTTGAGTTGGCTTGACCTTGTCTTTGGGCTCTTCTTCAGGGACATAATCCACTATCCTTATTAGCAGGGAGTGGGCCCCCTATAGGGTCTGATTGCTCTAGGTGGCTGATACCTTCAGGGAGATAATCCCTAAGCAGTTGACCTCCAAGTATACAGTCATTTACCATGAGTTTCAAGCAGTGTCTTAGGTTTGGCATATAATATGGGGGGACAACCTGGGGAAAACCATTCTGTATTCCACAGGGATGGGCTGGCAGGTGGGAGAAGTGAGGAGAATGAGGGAATAAACAATGAATTCGGGAGGGGGCAAGGAGCACTAGAACTGATTCTGATGATGTATATACAGCTCTTTTTAAAAGTGACTATGTTAGACAGGGTTCTCTAGAGAAACAAAATCAGGGCACTGGTGATTTTATATATATTTATATAGGTAGATAGATAGATAGATGATAGATAGATAGATAGATAGCATAAGAAATAAACAGTTAATTAATCCATAGAGCAGAGTACAAATGGCTCAGTGCAACTCAATTCCATGAGACAGCTAATACACTGGCAGTCCTTCAGTCCTTGAGAGCTGCTGGGTAGTCCTCTGTAGAGCAACTCCACAGGCATCAAAGAGCATGGCCTGTCACCAACAGTTAGTCAGATGACAGGGCCTGACAGTCCCTAGCTCAAGCGATGTATACTCCAGTAGCATGGAAAAGCAGGTCTTGAAGGAACCTCAAACTACAGTGACATAGTTCATGGGTTGGGTGTCCCACAGGTAGTGTAGCTTGCAAGTTGAGGCAGAGAACTAGCTAAGGTTGCTATACACTGGTTTAATCATCAGAGAGCAAGAGACAGAAAGGTCAGGTTCTCTGAACCCTTTATCTCTCCACCCTTCCATTAATCCCACATGTGTTCATTGACCTATATATCACAGTGAGTTAACAATGGACGTGTATGATATGTAAATTTGATATCAAGAAAACTACTTTTGAAAAGGAAACCAAAGTTGACCAATGGCTACCTTGGTGAAGTTTGAAGGCTTTTTGCTTAGAGGTCATTGAGTTTATGTTAATGGTGCTTTAATAATAATTTGGAAATAATTTGGAAAAGGATATCAATAATGGTTGCATAATAGATTATAATCAATGGCACTGAAATATACATGTAGAAGATATTGAATTTAAGAATATTTTGTTATGTATGTTTTCCCCACAATTTTAAAAAATGCTAATAATTACACTAGTAATGAGAACAAGGAAGAAGAAGGTGTTAAAAGATTGATTGTGGTACTGATTGGTTAACTCTTCTTGATGTGATTGAGCCATCTAATTGCATGATATGTGGATGAAGTGACAATAAAGCTGTAAAATTAATAATTTTAAAAAATGTCCGATAAATAAATAAATAACAGGTTACAAAATATATATGTATAGTGATGCCATGCTCTGACAGGGAGGTGGTGGTGGGGATGAGAGGTGGGGCTAGTTTCCAAAGCTGGATTCAGTTCTCAGGTTGAAGCAGCTGGATTCGGTGGCAGCTAGGTGTGGGGAGGGAGGAGGCTCTGACTTCCTTTTCCAGAGATTCATCCCTGAACTGAAACAGCTCAGCATAGTGCTAAGTATGGTATTATCTAAAGGAGTGGCTGGAAAGACGATGCAGTTGGAAACTGATAAATTTTATATATATGTGTGTGTGTGTACGCACATATATATGTGTGTGTCTACATTCAAGGTCTTATGAACATTTCTTAAAGGTTCTCTATCAAAGATTGTGTAATTTCAGAAATAAGTTCACATTTTAAAGGAGATTTTTAATACTACAAACCAAACCAAATCAAACCAAACAAATAAGACCAACCAATTAGCCTCCCCCCAAAACAAAGCACATAAACCCACACAACCCTAAAACACTATTGCCCTCAAGTAGATACCAACTCATAACAACCCTAGAGGAGAGTCAACCTGTCCCATCAATTTTCAAAGGCTGTACATCTTTGTGCATGCAGACTGGCCACATCTTTCTACAGAGCCCCTAGCAGGTTTGATTCACAGATTTTCAGTGAGCAGCCACAGTGTTTGACCCCTTTGTCATCAGGAATCCCTTTTTCTTATTACAAGACAGTGGTAATGGTATGTATCATTATGAATATAACAAATGGAATTTCCAGAGTCCAAGGTAGTTTCACAAACATCGACAAGGACATGTTTTCTTTCTTTCTTTTTTAAAAGAGTTTTCTGGACATGTTATTTACATATGTCAAGACAGTTAATCACATCAAGAAGAATTTGTACAATCATCTCCACAATCATTTTAGAACATGTTCTTCAGTCTTGTACTCATTGTTAATAGCTTGCCATTTCCCCCAAACCTCCCTTGCTACATCCACAAGAAACCATTAATCCAATTACTCTCTTTATGGATTTACCTATCCTGGATTTCCTATACAGAAAATCATTTTAAAGAAACAACACAAAACAAAAATCAAGAAACGAATGACAATAATAAAGGAAAACAGATTTAAAAAACCTCACTAGAAAAGAAAGCAAAACTATTAAACACAAATTTAAAATGGATCAAAAGGGAGATCAAATGATAAGGTGTTAAAATGTACCCTAATTGCATCGGCAACAATCCACTTTCCAACACACTCTGCATGATAGCAAGGTTATTCGCATCCTTGGTTTATGGTCAAAGGGGATTCACCAGAGACATAATATCTGTGTATTTCTCCTCACTTTTTCTTTTTTAACTGAAACAACTCTAAAATGGATCAAAAGGGAGATCAAATAATAAGATATTATATTTTAGCTTAACTACATCTGCCATAATTGACTTTATAATGCTGTCTGTTAACAAGGCTATTGACATCCCCTGACTATGATCAGAGGGCATTCACAGGAGGCTTAATCCATGGGTGGACCCTGCAAATGGGTTTTGGACTTCTAGTGTCCTCCATAGCCTTCTGCAAACCAGGTGTTCACAATTTAAGCTCTTATACTACCCCCTCCTTTGGCTTTGGCTTTAATCACTGATAATGACACAGACATTTTTCAACTAACAAGGTAATAGTAATGAAACAATGAAGCCCTGGCAGAATTGTCAGTTAAGTGTTGACAGCTAATAGCAAGGTTGGAGGTTCAAACCCACTAGCTGTTTAGTGATAGAAATATGAGGATATGTGTTCTCATGAATATTTACACATAGGGTTGCTATGGATCAGAACCAATTGGATGGCAGTGCTTTTGGTTAGTAATAGAACAAGCCATTGTATTAGGTCGGGTAGGCCACTTACTGCAGCCATTGAATAAAAAGTGCAAGGAATTTCCAGGTAGATTTTGGAGACTTGTGGATCAATTAGTAATTCAGGTTGATGGAGGTGTCACCATCTTCAATATGTAACTTCCAAGGTTAACTTGGGCATGGGCACACAATTTAAGCTCTGATGTCTTTCCCTCCTTTGGATTTGGATTTTATTTACAATCTTGGATCACACAGGCTGGTGTGCTTCTTCCATGTTGATGCCTCTCTTAGATGGCTGCTTGTTTGAAGACAAGCTTTTAAGACTCCAGGTGCTTTTCTTTCTGGATCCAGGCACCATCTGGTTTCTTCACCACACTGTGCTAGAGCACCCGTATCTCTTGATAAGGGGGAGCATTGAACAGGGCCATTCCCTAAGAACTATTTTTCTTAGATTGGTGCTAAAATTAAGTGGCAGTCCAAAATCTATTTGGATTTATGGTTTATACATTTATATCTCTGGTTCATTTATATCTCTGCATTATGCATTTATGTCTCTGGTTCACTTTAGAAACATCATTATTATTTTATGATAGACAACATCATGAATCATTTCTTTAAGGCACAAGGTAATTGATTCTATAGATGTTGCTGTTGTTAGGTGCCATTGTGTCAGCTCCGACCCCTAGCGACCTTATCCATGCACAACAGAATGTAACACTGCACAGTCCCACACCACCCTCACAATTGTTCCTATGCCTGAGCCCGTTGATGCAGCCACCGCATCAATCCATCTTGTCAAAGGCCTTCCTTCTTTTTCAACACCCCTCTGCTTTATCAAGCATGATGTCTTTCTCCAAGAACTGGCCTTTCCTGACAACATGTCCGAAGTATGTAAGATGAAATCTGCTATCCTTGACTCTAAGGAGCACTCTGGCCTTATTTCTTCCAATACAGATCAGTTTGTCCTTTTAGCAGAAGAACATTTTTGATATTCTTCTCCAGCACTACAATTCAAATGCATCTGTTCTTCTGTGGTCTTCCTTATCAAAGTACAACTTTCAAATGCAATATGATGCAATGGAAAATACCATCTTTTGATATCTTGACTGGGGTTTCCATGAACATTGATTGTGAATCCAAGTAAGACAAGCCCTTGACATAGTCAACCTTTCTCCATTCATCATGATGTTACCTATTGGTCCAGTGGTGAGGATTATGGTCTTCCTTACATTGAGTAGTAATCCATATTGAAGGCTTGATCTTCATCAGCAACCCTTGATCTTCATCAACAAGTGCTCCAATTCCTCCTCACTTTCAGCAAGTAAGGTTGTGCCATCTGCATACCGCAGGATATTAATAATCCTACTTCCAATCCGGATGCCACATTATTCTTCATATAATCCAGCTTTTCTGGTGATTTGCTCAGCATACAGTATCCCAAATAGAAAATCATGCTGTATTCCCTTGTTCTGTTCTCAAAACAGCCTCTTGATCCACGTACAAATTCTGAATGAGCACAATGAAGTGTTCTGGAATGCCCATTTTTCTCAAGGTGATCCACACAGTTGAATGCCTTTGCATAGGCAATTAAACACAAGTAAACATTTTTCTGGTTTTCTCTGCTTTGAGCCAAGACCCATCTGACATCAGCAATGATATCCCTTGTTCCACATCCTTTCTGAATCCTACCTGAACTATTGATAGTGTCATTAATTTATCCAATGGTATAGAATTTAAAACACTATTGAGAAAAGGAAAGTATACTAGTATAGATAGGCATCAGATCAAAATGCATGACTTGTTGAATTGTACAGATTAAATGCTTACGTGACTGGACAGTAGTTACACGATGAATGGGGTTGGTGAATGGGTAAAGCTTTCAATAACACGCAGGCAGAACCACACCTACCAAATTAGTGCATGTCTTAAGAAAGCAAGTAGGCCATTAAAATCGTACATATGTGTTAGTGCCTGAACTGCCATTGCTTGGGCTCCCTCAAAGCAAGAGATCTAAACCAGAGTTCGATGACTACCACCGATTCCATATCTTCAAATTAGCAGACATCTTTCTTCTCACCGGAGGGCATTTTAGCCTTAATTCCAAGGAAGTATGTTGGTTTCTTAAAGGGGCTACTGGTGAATTTGTGGTAAAACTTAATTCACTTAGTGGGGTTTCCATACCAAATCCTTCTGGTGTGGTTTATGAAAGGTGTTTTGTGAATTGACAGGACAGAGTCTAAAGTCCCGGTAATCCATAGAACATGGCCTGGGTCACCAAGGGCTGGATAGAAAGTATGTTAAAGTGTCCAATTAGGGACACAGTACCAGGCATACAAGGGGTTACCCCTGACCCACCGCCAAAATGGAGAAAAGCTCCACTGATATGAAGGGGATAGTGCATTTGGAGTTCATTGCACAAGGTCAGACTATTAATTATGCTTTTTATTTAGAAGTTTTGAAAAGATTGCATAACAGTGTGTGACCAAAAAGGCCTGATATGTGGCAGATGGGGGACTGGTTTTGCTACCACGACAATGCACCTGCTCATGCAGCCATCTCAGTGTGCCAGTTTTTGGCAAAAAACAGCGCAACTTCTCTTTGTTTCTGTAAATGAAGAGGGACATGAAAGGACAGTGATTTGATAGAAGAGATGAAGGAAAAAACAAGAGAGGTGTTGTCAGTGATCCCAACAGATGAATTTGAATGGAATTGCAGATTTGACAAATGTATTAAGTGTAATGGAGAGTACTTTGAAGGTGATAAGGTTGTTTTATAAAAATAAATGTAAATACATAACTTTGAAAAAATCTGTTTGTTTTTTCAGGTACCCCCTCGATTTCTCCCCTTGGGTTCTATGTAAGACTCATTCAGCATTTTTTCCCCATTGGGAGCTGCTTTTACAGGTTTACCCACCAAAAGAAATATAATTGTCTTTCCTGAGAAATATCTGCTCCCTTCCTTCCATTTTGACTTGAATTTCCAGTAAGGTTAGTTTATCACTCTTGTAGGAGTGTCTGTTGCTTTGGGGTGACCTTAGCACAATACTGGATGGCAGCCACTGAATGGTCTTCTCCCAGAGTGGTCTTTGGGACATTCAATTGGAACGAGGAAACGGTTAGAGAGAAGGTATAAAGATGGTAATTTCTATTGAAATACTTTTTCTCCCACCACTTTTTCCATAGAATATGGCTGAGGGACAAAACAGCAAACACCTACAGATTTTGTAAGTGGACTTTGCAAACTAAAGTCAGCCAAGACATCGGTCTATATGCAATTCATACATGTAATGGAAGCTACAAATATAACATGCTATTAAAGATGGAGAGATATAAAACCTGATATGCTCCTTGGAACTATTTTCCAGAGATATTTCATCAAAATTTGCATCTATGGAATTTTAAAACAAATCTTTCTTTTTAAAAATTTCACAGCCTTCACCCGTCCACCACGAGACAGGTGCCCACTCCTCCACTCCCGTTATGCTGATTGTACTTACCTCAGGGGACTCATGTTATACCTGTCCTTTTGCTTTTGGCTTACCTCGCTTAGCATGATTCCTTCCAGCTCTTCCCACGAGGTGAGATGTTTCATGCAATCGACCTGGCTTTTCAGTGCTGCATAGTACTCCATTGTGCGTATGTGCCAGAGTTTACTAATCCACTCATCTATCGATGGAAACTTAGGCTGTTTCCAAGTCTTTGCGATTGTGAATTGTGCCGCAATAAACATTGGAGCGCAGATGACTGGTCGTGTTTTATTTGTTGCTTCCACCGTGTATATGCCCAGTAGAGGGATGGCTGGGTCATAAGGTAGATCAATTTCCATTTTCTTTAGGTTCTTCTCCAGATTGCTTTCCACAGTGGCTGTACAAATCTACATGACTACCGGCTATCGAGACCTATAGCATCTGGGGACTTAAAGGCTTGAAAGTAAACAAGCGGCCATCTAGCCCAGAAGCAACAAAGCCCACATGGAAGCAGCACACCAACATGTGTGATC
>NW_022111321.1:20098644-20157996 GCF_000313985.2 Echinops telfairi
AGCGAAATTTGGGAATGATGAGGGCAACAAATGTATAGATGTGCTTTACACAATTGATCTATGTATTGTGATGAATTTTATGAGCCCCAATAAATTGATTTAAAAAAACAAACAAAAACTTCACAGCAGTTTCAGATGCATAGGGGAACATATGAAGATATTTCAGAGTTCCCGTATACCATATTCAGTTTCCCCCATCATTAACACCTTACATAGATGTGGTACATTTGTGACAAAGAACAAATCAATATTGATACATTATAATAAACTAATTAATACCCATATTATTCAGATTTTTCCTGATTGTTCCTTTTCTCTTCCAGGACCCCACCTTGCACTTAGTGACCATGTCACCTTCAGTTCCTCTTGGTTCTGACAATTTCTCAGATATACCCTATTTCATTTTGGTTTTAGGTTTTAAAAATTAGACATATAATAGTTTTATTGACATCTAATTCATGCAGCATACAATTTAATGGTTTGATTATATTGAAAAGGTTTGTCCAATCATCAGCACAATCAAGTTTAGAACATTTTCTTCATTTTTGTACTTACTTTTATTAGTCTCCCCTTCCATAACCCTACAAAATTATTAATCTAGTTACTGTCTCTATAGATTTACCTGTCCTGGTCTTCATGACCTTTTTCTATCTTAGGAATTTTGTAGACATCCCTCTTGGGATATGTCTTTTGTTTTTCTCATGTAGGGATTTGTGTTAAACCAGGTAGACTAGAGAAACAAATTCATAGACCCTCATGTGTATTTAAGAAAGGGGTTTATGTACAAGAGTAATTGAATATTGAGGAAACATCCCAGCCCAGTCCAGATCAAGTCCATAAGTCCAATATTAGCCCATATGTCTGATACCAATCGATAAAGTCCTCTTCTGACTCACAAAACACATGCAATGATGCCGAATGCAGGATGATCACAGACCAGTGGGCAGAAAGTCTTGTGAATCCAGTGGCGTTGTAAGTATCTCTGCACTGGCAGGGGTCTCCACGTGGCTTCTCCAGCACCCAGGGCTGCATAAGGGTAGGTCCATATGGCTTCTCCTCAGGGATGTCTCACAGGGAGTCAGCCTTGTCAGTAGAGTGTCTCACAGGGAGTGAACAGAGAGAATCTCTTGCCTCCAAGGAGGAAATCCCAGAGTTTTCCCAGAATCCTCAGGGGAAGGCCATGCCCACACAGAGGCCTCACTGGTTATATCTTGATTGACAGGACAGACTCCACCCCTTCACTCGCAATCCTTTCAAATTGACACCAGCTTATGTAAATGCCACAGGATGTAAGTTATGGTTTTTGAGGAGGAAAGTCTCAGATGTCAAGTACCATTCTTATCATATCATACCAAGGGTACATACTATCAACATGACATATCATTGTAGATGTCATTAACTGGCTGGCTGACGAGGTGTTAGTAAGGTTTTTCCACTCTAATGTCATTCTTCTTTTCCTGCTTTCCATCTGTACTCCTTGGAAGGAAGTCACTTTGCACAACAAGCCTCATTTAAGAAGCAGAGAATTATGCTCCACCTTCATTATTTGGAGTTCTGCGCAGGAGAGTCCAATTGTATTTTGAAAAGAAACTAAACTATAGAAAGGCTAAACTGATGCTGTAAAATATTGAAATTGCTAAGTGAATGGCACATCAAATATCACTGCCTATCTCCTTGTACACCATCACTTACTACTAATAAGAAATACAAGATAAATACTAGCTAGCACATATCAAGTTGCTGTCAGTCACTTTCAGTCTTTTATAAACCTATCAAGCAGGTACTATTATAATAAAATTTTTACCAAGGAGGGAATGGAGGCTTACAGAAGTTGAGTTATAAATAAAATATAGATTTGCTAAATAAAATGCAGATGATGCTCGTCTCCTGCTGAGAAACTTAATGATCCTCCATTGTGATCAGGATAAAATTCAGCATCTTTACAAGGTCATTTGTGCTATGGCCCAGCTGATTTCCCTGACTGCCTTGAGACCGTCTACCAATCCCTGGCTCCTTCACTATGTGAGATAGTTAAAGTTTATTGTGCCAACCTGGTCAATAAACACATGTGGGGTTAATTGAAGGGCAGAAAGATAAATGGCTTGTTGAGCCTTGCCTTTCGAGTTTACGGGTCTCTTGCTTTGTGATGGTTAAACCAGGGTGCAGCTACCTTAGCCAGTTCCTTGCTTCAGCTGGCAAGGCTCACTTCCTATGAGACATCCCTGAGTAGAAGCCACATGGACCTACCCCGATGCAGCCCTGGGTGCTGGAGCAGCCGTGTGGAGACCCCTGCCAGCACTGAGATGCTTACACGTTCACTGACTCGGCTTTCCTCCTGCAGTTGGCATCATTGCGTGTGTTTTGTGAGATGGAGGAGGACTTTGTGGATTGGTGTTGGACATATAGGTTAATGGGTTAATGTTGGACTTGTGGCCTTGGGCAGCACTGGGTTGGGATGTTTTCTTGATGTGCAGTTACCCTTTATATAAAACTCTATCTTATAAATAAGAGTTTCTGTGGATTTGTTTCTCTAATGTACCCAGACTAACATATTATGGTACCTTGGGAATAGGGTACAGGGGAAACAAATCATAAGATGGACAGTAGATGTTTGTTTGAGCTCTCCCTCATATAGTTTTTCTTCTTTGTCTAGCCAGAGGTCAGATAAAGCCACACTGTTTATTGGGTAGTTTTGTGGGTTTTTTTAAAATACAGGAAGTATGAAAATAGAAAGTTTGTAAACCCACTTGCTTTCAGCCATTAAAATTTGATCTTTAGATGGGTTTGGGCCATGCCTGCAAAGAAAGCTTTGAAAATACATGCCTCATCCAATGCTTTGAAGTACTCAGGAACCAACGGTCTTTGTCAGAAGCTGGAAAAAATCTGGAACCATGAAGAAAACTCCCCTCTAGGACTGAATGTTAACGGGATCCTGAGAACAGGCTAAAATGCTTGCTAGGTGACTACCTGGATCTACTTGTTGAGTGGAAGTGGGAGAACTTCAGCAAGAAAGAGTTGGGCCACTGACACCTGTGGACTTGGTTTACAGGAAAAAGAGGAGAAATGAGAGTGAGTTGACTCATTTAAGGTTCATGACCTAGCATGGGGGGGATAAGCTTGTTGAGTATTGGTGAGAGCCCATGGTCTAAAGGCAAGGTGACCAATGGGTACCCTGAGGAGGCTGAGTGAGGTAGCCCACATTGAGTTGACCAGAATTCGATCAGATGGAGAGATTTTTGAGCCTATGAATTGGTGCATGTTGTTGCTGACTTTATGGATGGCCTAACCGGATTTGACTTTGCTTATGGATGCAGATTTCACAAAGTTCCAACTGTAATGAAGATTCTTCAAGCCAAAAAATGATTGTCTCCTGAAAGCACTGAGTTGATGTAAGTGTGCAGCATAAAAATTGGATACCCAAAATTGGGGGGATAAAGGCATGACGTGGTTGGCTTACAAACTTTCGAAGGTCAGGGAACATATTCACAGGCTTATAGGAGTAAGGTGTAGGTGTTACTTAATTGCAATTGTGAGGCTAAAGAATTATGTACACCTGCCAAATTGGCAAGGGGTGGATAGAGATATTTGTTTCTCTAATGTACCCAAACTAACACACTATGCTCCAGTCTTGAAGGCCTTCTTTATGTTTCGAACCCCAAACTAGTCTAACTTTCAAGCCTTTGGGCTTACTGTTCCTTTGGCCCAAGATTACTTTGTTAACTAGGTTGCTGGTCAAATCTCACCTCTAATAGACGGTTTCCTCCTTGACCTTCCAATTCAAATGAGCTCCCCATGGTCATTGTCTAACACTTTCCCCAAATGTTTTCATTGTCCAAGTTGTCACTCTCCGTAATTATTTGACAATGTATCTCTTTTCTTTGCTTATCTGGCGTCTCCCCATCTGGGTTCTAAACTCTACCCGAAAGATTTCTGTTTTGTTTACTGCAGGGTTCCCAGAGCCCTGAACAGTAGCTGCCACACAGAAGCACTTAGTAAATATTTTCTGAATGAATAGAGGGATGAACTTGAATTAACTTGATCCAAGTTACAAAACTAGCAGAGCTGGTATTCAAACTGTTTTTCTGATACTCAAACCCACTTGTAACCATTTACTATGAGATCTAACAGGGGTTCAGTAAATCATGTTGCAGAGAAAGATTGGACAATTGTTGGCTCCCTTTAGTGACTTTTGGTCAGGATGCCCCCGTTGGGAAAATCCACACAACCTTATAAGCCTGAATTTCTCTGTCTATAAAAAAGGGGCAAAAATACCACTCACCGCTCATAGTTTTTGTGAGGATAACATGAAATAAGTATGTGGAAACTGTATTGAAGACTATGAGACATGATAAAAAGAATAGTTCTGTCAAGAGGAGAAAGAATAGAATAACACCTTAGGCAGGTTTTTTGTTTTGTTTTTTAACTTTCCCTGTAGTGTATTTATATAGTAGGGGAGATGTGTAGGTGAGAAGAGTGGTGGGTTGGAAAGGAGACACTGAACTTGGTTTGAACTGTCCTGGAAGATGCTCATCAAGCCCTGTGTCTAAGAATGACATCTGAATACAGTCATTTTAACCAGTTCCCTTCAGCAGACCTTGGGAATAGAATTTAATTTTCTCCCTTATCTTCTGGAGATAAATCTACCCAAGTGAAAATAAGTTTCCCTAAAAATTAGCCCCCACTCATGATCCACTATAGAGTTCCACGATGCCTGTATATCTCTGAGTCAGGAAGTAGTCGTTGTCAGTAAGAATGTGCCACGGGAAGTGTACATCATTGTCCCATGACTCCAGATTCCAATTTGCCACCACGTGGCTTAAAATGAAGGTGTCAATTCCAATAATGGGATGCAAAGGTGATTTTTCCTTTGTGTTGAGTAGGAATGGCCGACCCTTCAGTCATTTAGACCACTTGCCTCACTTTACAAAGGAGACAATGCCGTGCCGGCCCAAGCCTGAGCAACTCTTTCCTGGAAGAGATGGGACCAGAATGTGAGTCCTCTGACTACTCAGAACAGTGCTCGGGCCACAACATGCACTCAATCACACAGAAAAGAAAAACAACCCCCCAAATCTATTGTCTTAGAGTTGATCCTGATGGATAGCAACTGCATGAGTGACAGAGGAGAACTTCTGCCCAGGATGTCATCTATGCAGGAGCAGATCATGGAGCCTTTCAAACATCATGGGGGGAGGGGCGGGTGGTGGTGGTGGTGATGGGGTTCAGGACCACTCATTGTTAGGTTAGCAGTCAAGCACAAAGCATGTGCTCCACTCTTGCTCAAAGATGCTGTTTCTTCCCAACATCTTGGAGCCCAGCACCCCTTGGAGATTTCCATAAGTGTATGTTGGAGAATGTTCACTTTTTTAATGATCTTTCAAAGCTTCTGTACTTATTCCCAGCCCCCTTTTTACATCACCCTTGACTTTTCAGCTCAACACCAACCAAGGTTAAGATGCTTATAAATCTCTGTGTTGTAAGCCTATGAGACTCCCCTTTCCGTCTTCTGTGCTTAGAGAAGCGCTGGTGAAATTGGACTGAAATGGAAAGGCATCTGAGTCTCTTGTTACAACTGCTGTCAGCTGGAAAAGAACTAAAAAAAAAAGTCATTTTTGGTGAAAATCGACACAGTATTTTGGATTCTCACCCAACAACTCATACATTAATTGCCCCTTAACATTGGGTTCAAGACCTGCAATGTGATAACATGCTAACCATCTTCACCACACCTGCCTTGTTTCCATGCATCCATCCTTCCTTGCCTTCTTGTTCATGGTTTTGGGTGACTGGTGAGCGTTTGGTCTCATAGAGTTGATTGTTTGAAGGTGCACAATCTTTATAGGCACTGTTGTTTATTTTAAAGGCCAGTCTATTAAATGGGTGCAAGAGAACCTCTCCTCTAAGAGGGGCTTTAGTTCTAGGTTTAAAGGTTAATTTAGTGTTAGGGGATTTCCTCTATAATACATTTGTAGTCCCGTACATCCACATTTCTGTTTTCATTTTTTAAAATTGAGTTTTGCTCTCCATTCTTCTCCGACGCAAAGTGGGAATTTCTATTGTGCTTTCGGTCCGAATAGTCCGGTGTGGCAGCAGGGTATCATCTACTTCTCACGGTCTTGGGCTCAAAGGGGCTGTGGCTTCACATGGTCCGTCAGTCTGATTGACTGACTTCTTCCTAAATCTTTGTTTTCCGATAACCGAAAGCAGGAAATACCAGAAAGGTGTTTACCTGTGCTTCACAACCACGCAATCACATTTGACTGTGTGGATCACAACAAAGTATGAATAACATGCCAAAGAATGAGCGTTCATAACACTTGTGTTCTTGTGAAATCAGTACATAGACCAAGAGGGGAATAAAAACCAACAATGAGGAGATAATGCTTGGTTTCCAATTAGGAAAAGTGTGCATCAGAATGATAACCTTCCACTATAGTCATTCAATGTGTTTGCTGAACAAATCACCCCCAAACCTGGATTATATGAAGAAGAACCCAACTTCAGGATAGGAGGAAGTCTCATTAACATGCTATAATATACAAATGACATGATCTTGCTGGCTGTGATGAAGATAATTTAAAGCACTTACTGATAAAGAACGATCAGTATGGATTTATACCTAAACATTTAAAAAACACAATAAAGACATAAAAAAGGAGAACAATATTCCTGACAACTAGACCCATAAGCAACATCAGGCTAAACAGGGAAAAGATTGAAGTTGCAGCCACTGTATGACCATTTACTGTCCAAAGCAAACACAACTGAACCCACTCCCACCAAGTCAATTCCAACTCATCGTGAGCCTATAGCGCCCCTTTTGGCTCCGGAGACGTTATGGGAACAGACAACCTCATTGTTCTCCCACAGAGTGTCTGGTAAGTTCAAACTACTGACTTCTCAGTTAGAAGCCCCTTGTGTCACCCGTTTTACTACTCTTAGCACCTTGAAACACTCCCAATCTCTGCCAGTTACTCAATTCCAAAACCTCTTCCGTATTTTAGTTAGCTGGAGGAGCAGCACCCCTGCCTTCAGTCCCAGAGTCTCGGTCTTAGCTGTCTATCATTGTTGTAAAAGAAATACAATACGTGTGTAGCTTTAACAACAGCAAGAAATGATTATCTCATAGTTTTAGAGGCTAGAAGGTTTGAGTTCATACTGCCATCTCTAAGGCAAGGCCATCTCTCTGTGTTTGCTCTGAGGAAAAGCCACTGTCTCCTTCCAACATCTTTGAGACCATGATCCCTTGGAGATCTCCATGTGCACTGGCATCAATATTCCCTTAGATGTAGGAGGTCCTCAGTGCAGGGACTCTGGGTCCAAGGTATGTGCTCTGCTGTTGGCTCTTCGTTCTTGGTGGTCGTCAGGTCCCTCCATTACTGCTCATTTGTTTCATCTCTTTCACATTTTAAAAGAGATTGATTCAAGATAAGACCAACTCCTGCAGATTGCATCTTGCCCCATTAACATAACTGCCCCAACTTGCTTCATTTAATATCATAAAGGTTAGGATTAACACTAGAAGGATAATTATATATGATAGTAAAATGCGGATAATTACATAACACTGAGAATCATGGCCTAACCTAATTTGCTTCACTGACACACTCACTGCCATCAAGTCTGACTCATAGTGGTCCTATAGGACAGGGTCCTATAGGGTTGCACCTGTGTGTCTCTGAGAACTGCTACACCACCAGGGCTCTTGGAAACATTGCTTAGGAGACACAACTCCCTCTACAATGGACTGCCAGAAGAACGGACAGGATCTCTAGTAAAACGAAGTCAGCCAGAATGTTCTCAGAAGCAAGGGTGGCTCCTGTATTATGGCCATGCTACTGGAGAGAACAAACCCTGGAGGGAAACGTCATGCTTAGTAAAGTGGAGAGTCAGAGACAAAGAGAATGACCCTCAGCAAGATGCATTGACACCGTCACTGGAGCAATGGGCTGCAATGTAGGAACAATTGTGCAGCTGACGCAGGACTGTGCAGTATTTTGCTCTGCTGTCCATGGGGCCGCTATGAGTGGGAACCTACTGGGCTGCACCTAACAACCACATTCGGACTCTTTCCTCTATATCTCCAGCATATAAAAGTGTGTGTTAGTTTCCTAGGGCTGTCATAACAAAGTACCACAACTGGTTTGTAACAACAGAAATCCATCCTTTCTTAGATCTGGAGGCTCCAAGTCTGAAATCAAGGTGTCAACAGGCCATGCTCTTTCTGAAGCTCCGGGAGAGTTCCTTATGTTTTCTCGGGTTTGGGAGCTTATGGGAAATCCCTGGCCTTCCGTGACTCATGCTACCTCACTCTAGTCCCTGCCTCCATTATCACACACCATGTCAGTCTGTGTTTTCTCTTTTTTAGTCTATGTGTTTAAAAAGGATAATATTATTATGACCGTAGTCATCGGATTAGGGCACACCTTTATTCAGTAGTAGAGTGTATTTGTATTAATATAGAGATGGTACAAAGTTGAGTACTCTGCTATTATCTAAAAGGTCAGTGATTCTAATACACTAGTGTCTCTGCTGGAGAAAGCCCAGAGTTCTGCCCTGGAGAGATTTCCAACCAAAGCTAATGGCCATCAAGTGGATTCTGAAATGTATTAACCCTATATAGAGTTTCTGAGACAGGAAGTCTTTAAAAATACAGACAGCCTCATTTTCTCTCTCAGAGCAGCTGATGGGTTTGAACCATTGATCTTATAGGTAGCAGTACTATGTCTAACTTACACTGCCATCAAGACTCCCAAGAACTCTATGGACATTTCTACTCTGTCCTATGGGGTGATCTGAAAATGACTTGACACACACCACCACCAGTATCAGTATCAGTAATTTAATTAATTACCTCTGCAAAGACTTTATGTCCAAATAAAGTCACATGCTGAGGTTCAAGGTAGCCATAAAATTTTGGAGGACACTAAACTAGTAGACCCAGTGCATGACTTTAGAAGGCACTCAGAAGACATTTTTATTAAGCCTGTGAGGTGAGAATTATGGTAACTGTCTTGAGATAAGATGAAATGTGCATCTTTTTAGAGACTCTTGGAAAACATGATGCGATAGATAACTTTTTCTCAAGTTGATTTCATTTTATTTTTCTGGCCCCAGGTCAGCAGTTCGGAAACACCAGCAGTGAGAGAAATCGGAGGCTTTCTACTCCCGTAAAGCACTGCAGTCTTGCAAACCCACAGGGCCAGTTCTGTTTTGTCCTATGAGGTCCCCATGAGTCAGAATCATCTCCAGGCAATGAATTGTCTTGGTTTATGAAAGGATACTAAGCTGGAAGTCGGAAACAAAGCACGAGAGGGCTGTGATATTGATGTATCTCTGTCAGCTTATCTTTCATTCAACTAATTAAGCCTATACTATTTGGCACTTTGATGTGACAAGCAGTGTGCTGAAGATAGGAGGATGCAGTGGTAAACAAAGCCAGTCACGGTCACAATCTCTTTTTGAATCACATAGACTGTTGGGGCTAGCAAGAGTAGAGAAATCCTTGTACAAGCCCTTGTTTAATTATAATCATATCAAGCACTATAAAGTAAAAGCAGAGTGTCCAGAAGCACATGGCTTGAAGCCTAGTGTGGCCCAGAAAAAGCCTTCTTTTCACAACGACACTTAATTGGACCGACACTTGTGAAAGAAAATGTTTGCATTAAATATTTGACGAGTTCATATTTTGTCTTGAAATGCTAGGACAATATTCCCATATTCAGTGCTGTTTAAATTCCTCACATCTGGACACAGCCATGCTCTCTCAGAAGCTCTACAGAAGTTCCTTGCCTATTATCATTTTCTGTACTCTGGGTGCATTTGACTGACAGTATTTCAATAACACTGAAAATGACATCTTCCTTGGTGGTATGGTGATGCATGAAACTAACAACTCATATTTGAAATACTTTGTATTGATTTTACACTTTCCATTTTGCCGTATCAAATCACGGTGCTCGTCGAGGTAAATTTGTCTGTAACAGATTCTTAACTGATTTTGACAAGTGACTTAGGGATGAATTATGCCCAAAACTTCATATTTATTAAGTAAGGAAAATCCTTGTTTGGATATACAGTATAATATGATATTAAAAGGGGCATATTTTAGTTTTGCGTCCCTTCAGGCTTCGTTGAGTCTACGTTGGGTTGGGGTCTGTCTCGGGCTGGAGAAATTCTGTCAGTGGAAATCTTCACGGCTTAAAGCAAACCAGTGAAATGAGTGGGTTATGGATCATCTCCAAATCATATGCCTAAAAGGATAACCTAGACTAACCACACATGGTAACCAAAAATCCTTTGAAACGTGGTTAGCCAAGTGTCCCTGCCATCTAGGTGTTTGCCAGTTACTATGGAGGGACAGGTTCCCACTTGTCTTTATATTCTAAAGCAACCTGTTCTGTGAAAGGGAGAATCTTTAATTATGCTGAGCAGTGAACTTTGTTCTAAAGAAACCCCAGCTTTTGAGTCTTCTCCATGGCCTGGGGCCTTGTTTGCAAACCAGTGTCTGAAACTGATGTCTTTTATTGTGGGATGGAAGTCAAGTCACAAGGCTGCCAGTGTCATACCATGCCTTCTGCCGAACCATTATGGCAGAGACTGGACTGTTTCCAAATTTGCCTTTCCTTCTCTCCCTCGAAGGATCCCTGGTGGTCTAGTGGGTTCACTGTTGTGCTGCAAACTACAATTTCAGCAGTGTAACCGTTAGATTCTATTTTAATTTGAAGCTGTGTGAAGTACAGAAGTGGAGTCCAACTGATCAATCAGGTCATAGCCTGATGATACCTTCTTGGGGGTGGCCTTTTCTGTATGAGAGACAGTGAGAACTTCTCTCTCCACCCCTTCACCTTGTGTCTGCCTTCTTTATATAGAGTTATTTCTTGTACATACGAAGGGGTATCTCCCCCTCAAAAAATACCGGGAGTTTTTTTTCAAAGCTGTGTATTTCCATTTTTTTTACAGAATAACTTTATCACCTTCAATGTACTCTCCATTACACTTAATACATTTGCCAAATCTGTGATTTCATTCGTGAAAACATTTTTCAAACTCATCTGTTTGGATGGATGACAGCATCTCCCTCATTTTTTCTTCACCTCTTCTATGTTGTTAAATCGCTGTCCTTTAATGTCCCTCTTCATTCATGGAAACAAAAGTCATACGAAGCAAGGTCAGGTGAGTCAGGTGCATGGGGCAAGAGAGGCAAGCTGTTTTTTCCCCAAAACTGGTGCACTGAGATGGCTGCATGAGCGGGTGGTTTGTAGTGGTAGCAAAACCAGTCCCCTGTCTGCCACAACTCAGGCCTTTTTTGTTGCACATCTTTTCAGAACCTCTAAATAGAAAGCCTGATTAGCAGTCTGACCTGGTGAAACAAACTCCAAATGCACTATCCCCCTCACATCAAAGAAGAAGAAGACTGTATAGATCTTTGATTTCACTTGATGAGATTTTGGGGGGCAAGGTGACTTTGGCATCTTCTGCTGGTTTGATTTTGGGGTCATAACGTTTGCTTTTGGGGTCATAGGAACAGCAGCATGTCTTGTCACTGGTAATGACCTTAGGAAAAAGTCTGGGTCGCTTCACACTTGTTCTTTCAAAGCATGGCATGTTTCCACTATTTTGTGGTTGAGGCACACATTTTGCAGCAACCCTTCTCATTCCCAAATTTTCCATTAAAATTCACTGAACTGAG
Organism: Echinops telfairi; assembly: GCF_000313985.2. Lineage (NCBI taxonomy): Eukaryota > Metazoa > Chordata > Mammalia > Afrosoricida > Tenrecidae > Echinops > Echinops telfairi. The sequence continues at coordinate 20,110,337 of NW_022111321.1, forward strand.
CTCCAAAATAGTTCAGATAACTTTCCCATCTCTTCAATGGTCCATTGTCAGTCTTTGAGCACAAGTGTATGAATTTTGTCAACATTTTCATCTGTTTGGGAAGTTGACACATGTCCAGAATGATTTTTGTCATCAATTGACGGTTCACCTTTTTCTGAAATGAGAAAACCACGTGTACATAGAGTTCTTCCCACAGAAACATCACAACTGTTTCTGTGACGTTTTTCCTGAGCAGGAAACAAAATTTCAAAGCTGAATGCTGCTCTCTTAAATTCGCCATCACAAAAATGAGGTTTGAGTGAAACTACTTTTACAAAAAAAAAAAATCAACTGTGACCAAAGAGAACCTTCCCAAGTGACACTACTGGGTGTACTAACTCAGAGCACTGGGTGCACTAACTCAGAGCAAGTTGCTTGATGCTCACCTAGAATGAAATATTTGTACAACAATAGCTCTGCCCAGTGGAGTGGTTTTCCCTTTTTTTTGGATACTCCCTCATATATGAGCATCACTAGTTTTGTTTCTTTAGACAAGCTATCCTAACACAAGCTTTTTAATTCCCCTAAGTTGTTATAAACTAAAATAATATAATTTTAAAACTTCAGAATAGCCTTTTTATTCATCCTTAACAGATATAATGTTCAAAAGCTAAGGAGTCCTGGTAGCTGTTGGGTATTATGCACTGGGCAGATAAACTAAAGGTCAGTAGTTCAAACCCACCAGCCGTTCCAAGGGAAAATGATGGCAGTTTTAAATTCTTGACCATCCTGATCTGATGGTCTAGTTTGTTTGTGATTTAGGAGGCTCTACTATTCCAAGCTGCTCACCTGCTGGTAGGTTATGTTAGTACTAACTAGCCGCCCAGCTTGAAGGGAATTGTGGGACCTGGAAAGGAATGAAGGTTATAGCAGTTGATCGTGTTTCTTTACCTTTTTTTCCTAGTCTGGAGGGGATTGAGGCTGAGGTTTACAGCGTCTACTCAGATTTTTCTGTGCCTCTTACTGGGGAAGAGGAATGCTCCATAGAAGAAAGAATGGTCAGACTTTGAGTCAATGACTTCAGCACATCATCCGAAAAGACACATCACTAGAAGAGATCGTCCTGCGCCTCTGTGCTGAGGCAGACAGAGAGTCATTAAACAGGAAGGAAATCCTCCTTGAGATAGATTGACACAATGGCAGAAAGAGTGTACACAGAATGGACCAATGATTTTAAAGATGGTGCTGGTGGCAGGCAATGTGTTAGTCTGTTACACATTGAATCAGCAAGTGTAGGAGCCAACTAGTGGTCAACTGACAGTAACATTACTTCACCTGTAAAGATTAGTCTATCACTCTCTCCCCACCCCCCAAAAATTTAGTTCTCATTCCCATACTGTCACCATATAGAAGACATACATATATGTCAACATGTTTGTTAAAATGGAAACTGGTCATTTTTCAAGTCCAAGATGAGTTTGGGGCGAGGTTATAAAAGCTTTGATAGGAAGCATTTATTTTCCAAATATGACCTGCAACTCAAATGTCTGCTTAAAATCTATCTGGGACATAGAAAGCATTTATACAAGAAAATGTAGATGCATTTTATGATAATAATTAGACGGACACTTACGACCATTGAGTTGATTCTGACTCCCAGTGACTCTTTAAGACAGAGTAGAACTGCCCCTGTGGATTAACGAGACTAATTTTTTACAGAAGTAGAAAGCTTTGTCTTTCTCCTGAGAAGCAGCAGGTACTTTTGAATTGCTGACCTTGAAGTTAGCAGCCTTACACTCAGAATGAGGAATTGAAAGTGTTGGGCAGTTAGCTTGGTTGCTGGCTTACTGTGTGATCTTGAGTGTATCAGTTCAACTCGATGGGCTCCAATTGTCACGTCATCACAGGATAAACTGAGGAAACTGGTTCAAAATGGCATTTTTCAATGGGTGTTGTGGTGTCCTACTGTCTGCAAAGATGAGGATTGGCCGAGATGGGGGAAGGAGGCTCCAAACTATACCCATGCTCCTTCCCACCCCCCTCCCCTAAACACGTGTTAACTAGAGAAGCTCCATTTTTATCGCTTTAGTATACGTGTTGGGTTTCCACATAAGATTTCACTTGAAGAAATGTTTTTATAGCCCCAAAGCTTGCCAATTTCCGAACTAGACAGTCTCTAAAGCTCCTCTCAGCCATAATGTTTTGTGTAAATATTTTAATATTTCTTACCAACAGAGTGATCCCTGATTTTGTTGGAGGAAATGCCATTCAGTGTATATGACATCCTACAGGACTAGGGTGGGAGAAATAAGGACTATCAGGGAGAAGACTGAGAGGAAAGGAAAGAGAGAGTAAACCACGTTAAGACCTGTGCATCTTTCCGTAGACAACAACCTGTTTATACAGTGACTGTGCTGGTTGTCCATGATATTTTGTCTACTCACTCACTCACCCCCAAATTTTGTTCCCTTTCCAGAAATTTGTTGCAATTGAAAAATCTAAATTTTATAAGGAAAAAATGGCTAACTTTATGATAAATCAATTTTCATGGTATTTTCTTCACTTAGTTCCTTCAGCGCTTCATTGTATTTCAGCCTGTCTGAAGTTCCCAGATCAGCTTTTATTTCATTCAGAGAAAACGTCTCAAGGCCCAGGTCAAAGGCATAGGGGGTTTCTCCTCCCTGTGGCATGTGGAGTCACACTGTCGAGTTGCTGTGGGTATTCGTTGTCGTCTTGAGTCAATTCTGACTCATCGTGAATCTACGGGTGCAGCCGAACCGCTCCATGGGTTTTCTGGGCTCTGGATTGTCAGAAGCAGATATATCTACCTCCCAAGCCCCTAGACACTATTAATGTAACGTCTCATTGGAGACTACTCAGAGTCTTCAGAAGCCTTCTCTTCTTCGGGTAGAATTAATAAACATGCTGAGTCTTACTGGAGAAGTCCAAATCCTGTCTTTTCTGATATTTTCATTTTTTTGTCACAAAAAAACCTTATAATATTCTAAAATATAACTTAGTTAATGGTGGTGCTTCTGATAGTTTCTACTTCTTTGGGGGCTTGTTTTGATTAATGGATGTATGATTTGTCAAAGAATTGGGCCATATTCAATCATTAAATAGAATTGTTAAAGAAACAGACCCAATTTTAGCAGAGACCTTAAGTCGAGGGTTAATTTTTCATGGGTATGCTGGGGTTTGTTGTTTCATTGTTAGGTGCCACCAGGTCAGTTCCAACCCATAGCGACCTGGTGCACAACAGAACGAAACACTCCCGGGTCTGCGCCGCCCTCCAAGGTGTTCCCATGCTTCAGCCCATTATTGCAGCCCTCGCATCAATCCATCTCACTGAGGGCCTTCCTCTTATTCACTGCCCTTCCGCTCTACCGAACATGTTGCCCTTCTCCAGGGACTGGTCTCTCCTGACAACATGTCCAAAGTATGTAAGATGAAGTCTTGCTTCTTTTCTTTTATTTATTTATTAATCATTTTATTGGGGGGCTCTTACAACTCTTGTTACAAACCATACATCAATTGTATCTGACATATTCGCACATATATTCCATCATTCTTTTCTACACATTTACTTTCCATTGAGTCCTTGGGATCAGCTCCTCTTTTTTCCCCTCTTTCCTTCTCACCCTCCAACCCTCCTGCCTCCTTGATAGATTGTAGGTTGCTAATTATTTTCAAATCTCACACCGACCGCGGTCTCCCTTCCCCTCTGGTTTCTGTTGTTCTCCCCCCTGGATTGGGGTATGTGGTTATGTGCCCTTCATTGTGGTCAGTGCCCCCCTCCCTCCCTACCTCTCCACCCCTTCCCCCTACCCTTTGGGTATCTCTATTCCAATTCCTGTTCCTGGGTTCCGTGTGTTGTGAGTTTTAACTCTTGCCTATACCTGTATACATGCTCCTGTTTCATCCAGATTGGGAGGCGGCACTGAGGTCGTGATAGCAGGGGTCTGAGGAGGCCTCTAGGGAACAGAGGTATACTGTGTGACCCATTAGTGCTCTACTGTACTCTGATTGACTCACCCCCTTCCTGCGGCCCCTCTGTGGGGGTATATTCCATTGTCCATAGATGGACTTTGGGTCTCTGTTCCAACCCCCCTCCATTCTCACCAATGCATTTTTGTTTGTTTGTTTACTGTTTGTTGTGAATCTTCTGATGTCCATTGTCCAATCTCGATGACACCTCACCATCCCATTGGCTGGTGTGCTTCTTCCTTGTGGACTTGCTTCACCGTTGGGTGGCTGCTTGTTTAACTTCAAACCTTTAAGACCCCAGACACTGTATCTTTTAATAGCCGGGCACCATCCTCTGTCTTCACCACATCTGCTTATGCACCCATCTTGTCTTCAGCGATCGGGTAGGGGGCAGGGGGCGGTGTGCACACAGAATGCCAATTTGTTAGAGCACAGTGTTCTTGTATTGAGGAAAAGTATGAGCCGAGGCCCAAGGCCCATCTTCAGCTCAGTGTATTGCCTTATAAATATAAGTACATAGGCCAATACGACTATTGTTATGGATTAACGTATTTGCATAAGTGCACACCTTTGTTAATCTCCCAATCTATGCCTTTGCTTCCTAGAGCTTGCCTCTGTGTCCTTTTCCTTCTTCCTGCCCCGCCATCACTTTCCCCCTTATTCCATCTCTTAGTCCTTCCTTTCCACTAGCTTAGTATTGTTCTAATACTCACAGGATCTCTACTCTCTCCTACATGCTGATTCCACTTCCCTAGTTGTTCCCCTGTCCATGATGCCATCCTCTCATCATACCCTTCTCCTCACCTCCTTCTTCCCCCTCTATGTTCTGGGGCCATTGGCTCCATTGCCTTCTCCCTGGACTTCCCTCCCATGGTCCAACCCATATAATTAGGCAACCCATCCATGTCCTAGTCTGAACAATAAGAAAACCTACGGTTGAAGAAAGAAAAGAAAAGAGGAAAAGATGAGAGAAAAGAAAAGGAAGAAAGAAGAAAAGAAAAAAAACCCTATATAGGTCCAGGTCTGTTTGCTGGTCCCCATGAGACCCTCCCCTCTGGTCCTGAGGGAGATCCAGGGGCTGCCCCTCCTCACCCGACGTCCAATTTGGGTCTCCTCAAGGGCTCTGTGGCTCAGCTTTCCTCCAATTGCTGATCTGCTATGCTCCACACCCCCACTGTCTCCCCACCATGTGTCCCCATTATTGTCCCATCTCTGTATGCTCCAGTTAGGGGGCAACATGTCTTGAGCTGTTGGTAGTCCCACAGACCTCTCTGTGCCCCAGCAGCTCCATGCAGGGACCTCATCCTCTGGGCTTGATGTGCCCATATGGAGTCTAGGCCGACTGCCCCTTTCTCTTGTTCCTTCTTGGTTTGCTTTCATCTGGGTATGGTAGGTTGGTTCCTTCCCCTGACCACAAGGTCTACTCTTTCTCTCTGTGGCACACACTTCCAGGGTGGGAGTCAGGCTGGCTCTGGTTGAGGCTGGCCCTGTAGTCCAGTCTTTTCATGCATTCCTCCACATGTTATGTTGCCCTCCTGGTTTAACACACCATGGTAGGGTCTGTATGCATGCTCCAATTCTGTGGAGACACAACCAATACTCTCACCCAGGGTGGGTTAGCACCCTGTTCCTCCCATGTCATCATCTCAGTTTCTCCTCACCCCCATTCTCTGTCCTCTTTCCCCTTTTCCCCTTTAAGTTTGATTCACATGGACCTCCCTGGGTTTGGTCTGACCTCTCCCCGACTGCCCAAGCTTCCACCCGTATATTGTGAGATAAGAGCCCTCAGTAGGTGCCACTCACCTGCATGCCATCTTGACCCAAATTGAAGTCTTGCTTCTAATGAACACTTTGGCCGCATTTTTGCCCAAGACAGATTGGTTTGTCCTTTTAGCCGTTTGTGGTATTTTCAATATTCTTCTCCAGCACCACAATTCAAACGCATTGATTCTTCTTTAATCTTCTGACATGGCGTACCCAATTGGACGGCTAACTATGAGGTCAGCAGTTCAAAACCACCAGCCTCTGTGGGAGAAAGATGGGGCTTTGTGCTCCCATAAACATTTACATTCTTGGGATCTGAGTCGGCATCAACGCTGAGGCAGGTACCTTCACATATTACTATTATTTAACATGTAAAAATTATCATCTTATAGTTTGCTGTCAGTTACTTTTTTAAAACTATCCCAGAAAAAACTCTTTAAAAGCAAAAGAAGGAGGAGGAGAGAGAGAGAGAGAGAGAGAGAGAGAGAGAGAGAGAGAGAGAATCAGCAGAAGAAGAGGAAGAGAAACTAAACTGTGTTCTCTGGTTTTTTAAATGTTTCTTTTTTCCATGCATGATTTGAGTCTGTAGCCCAAACTATTTGGAAACAAAATAGGAAAAACCCTTTTATTCATAGCTCAGGAACCAGCTTCTATTTGGTTTAAGCCAAGGTTTCAGAACCCTTACGCCAAACTCCTATTAGGAAAATTTCAAGTCATGTAGTCAGTCAAGTCAGACAACCCATTCTTCCTGGTGGAACTCTCCCTCTTCAGTCTCACAGCCACACACCTTTTTATCAGAAGCACCTTGTTCTCAAGAAGCAGTTCAATGACAAAGGCTACATGCTTCACACTGTGTTCTTATTTTCACTCCTCTTGTATTATCACTGTGAACTCACATTCTCAGCATAGTTCTTACCTTTGCTTTAGGGTCACTGTTGTCAATTTAAAGAAGCCCTAGTGATACTATTGGGTAATCCTTAGACCTGTAATCACAAGGTCATTGTTTCAAATCCCTCAGCTGCCTTTCAGGAACAAATGGAGGCGAGGCTGCCCACTCCCATCAAGATTTAACAAGCCTTGGAAACCATGATTGGGTAGCTATGAATTAGAAATGACTAGGTGGCAGTGGGTTTGCATTTTAGTTTTTGGTTTTAGTTGTTGAACTATGGTTCAACAAAAGGAGCTGTGAGACCCTAGTGGGCCACTCATTGAGCTGTTAACTGCAAGGTCAGCGATTTAAATCTATCAGCTGTTCCGTTGGAGAAATTGAGGGGTTTTTTTTTTTCTCTTGTAAAGATTTAAAGTTTTGGAAATCCAAAGGGGCAGTTCCACTCTGTCATAAAGGATCAGACATGACTCCTTGGCAATAAGTTTTTTAAGTTTTTTTTGCTTAAACACTTGACTATTTGTGGGAGAAAGATGTGATAGTATGCTCCCCCAAAACTTTCAGACTAGAAATCCTGTGGGGATGTGATAATAAAGGTTTGTTGTGCCAACCTGGCCGATGAACATATGTGGGATTAATTGAATGGCCGTTTAACTGAAGGGCAGAGAGAAAAATGACCCGGTGAGCTTCGCTTGTCTTGTCTCTTATTCTCTGATGATTGGACCAGTGTGTGCCTGCCTTAGCTAGTTCTCTGCCTCAGCCAGCAAGGGTCACTTCCTGTGAGAAATCCCTGAGGAGAAGCCACATGGACCTACCCCGATGGAGTCCTTGGTGCTGGAGAAGCTGCGTGGAGACCCTTGCCAGCGCTGAGATGCTTACATGCTCACTGATTTGGCTTTCTTTCTGCATCTGGTGTCATTGCGTGTGCTTTGTGAGATTGAGGAGGGCTTTGTAGATCAGTGTTGGACATATGGACTAATGTTGGACTTATGGGCTTGGAGAGCACTGTGTTGGGATGCTTTCTGAATGTACACTTACCCTTGGTATAAAACTCTCTCTTATAAAATATGAGTGCCTATGAATTTTGTTTCTCTACCCAGACTAACACAGGGGGGTAACCTTACTTTGTCCTCTAGGGTTGCTATGACTAGGAATTGATTCAGTGGCAATGTGCTGGGTGTGAGTGATCAGTTTGATTTACTGTAGAAAATTATCTAAGAGCACAATGCTCAAGGCAAAACATTCATTGTCAACTAAGCTAACCTGCTACTGAGTTTTAAAACTGATTTCATGGGGTAGTTTTGGATCATGGTTTAAACATTGTTTCTAGGCAATAGATTTGGGGTTCATATGTCACAACAATGAACTGCCTAGTTTTCAGGAGCTATTGAAATTCTGTTCCATGTTTTTTCTTTCCTAATTTTGATCAGAATCCATTTATTGGGTTCTTGATCAGACATTTAATAGGTCTCATGGTGAAGGACATAGTATTTTATGGATGCATCCAATTTCTTCTCCAATTCCTGGTTTCCTTTTTCCTGAGGCATCCAGACAAATAAAGACCAATTGCACTATCTTCAGTAGCCATCAGAGCCCTATTTTCCATTTAGTTGTTTTAATTTTAACAGCTTTATTGATATATAATTCACATATAATATAATTCAATAGTTTAAATATATCTTTTAAAGTCGTGCAATGATCACCAAAAATCAATTTTAGAACATTTTTCTTCTTTCTTGTCCTGTTATTTTTAGCTTCCTGTTTTCCCCCAACCTCCCTTGCCATAAACCCAAGACACTATTAATTCAGTTACCATCTCTGTAGATTTATCTATTTTGGATTTCATATAAAGTAAAACATACAAATAAACAACAATAACAATAACAAAAATCCAACAACAAGAGCAATGTATGCTATAGAAAACCTCGGTTGTAAAGATAATAGAAAATAATAAAAACTAGAACAAATTCAAAATGGGTCATAGGGAGAACTAATGATAAATTTTAACCTGATGACATCTGCATTAAGCCACTTTCAAGACACTCTGGTCACATCATTGGACTATAATTAGGGGGTATTCACTGGAGGGTTAATCCAAGTGAGAACCCTAAAAATGGATTTGGGCCTTTTGCTGTCACCATCGGTTTCTGAAAACTGGGTACTCAAAATTTAATCTATAATATTGTTCTCTCTTCCAGTCTTGGATTTTATTATTTACCACCTTTGGGTAACGCAGTCTGATGTGATCTTCTTGTCTGTGGGCTTAGCTGTCACCTCATGTAGGTGACTGCGTGTTTAAGAGTCCAGATGCAGTGCTTTCAGATAGTGAGGCACCATCTGATTGCTTCACCATTCTTTTCTATAGCATCTGTATTAAGCAGTGTTCTCTAGAGAAACAAAACTAGGGCACTTATGATTATATGATGTAAAAGGATATGTTTATACAGCAAGAAGGAATACAATAGCTAATTAGTTCACACAGCAGTACAGGGGGCTTAGTCCAATCACTTTCCTGGGACAGTTAATACACTGAAAGTCCTTCCAACTCACTCTGGTTGCTGATCCAAGGTCAAGGAAGCACAGAAGTGGCTGGTGGGAGGTTTGGAGTCTGCCTTCAGGCAAGGCAAGCTGAGTTGGCCTACAGGCAGTAGAAAGGCAAGGTGTGGTGGCAACAGCAGGAAGACGAAATATGGAGAAACATCAGGGGCGAGTAGCATAGTGAAACAGGTTGTTTCAACCTCAAGGCATAGCAATGCACAGCATACGGATCGATCCACCACAATCCATGGATTGGCGAGGCCCATGGGTAGCAGAGAGCAGTTGATTCAGGCAACAGTGTGCTGGTCCTATCATCAGGGAGAAAGAGGAAGAGGCCAGCCTCAAAGAGTCATGTATCTCTGTCACCCTCCAGTCAAGCTGCAACCTGATTGAAAAAATAAACTCTGCCCACATGTTCCTACAGGAGCCATGTTGGAACAAAAAAACTATCACAGAATCTCCAGGAGAAGGCCATGCCCACACAGAGACCTCACTGGCTATGACCCAATTGACAGACTGGACTCCATCCCTTCACTCTTAATCCTCTCATCTCAAATTGACACCAGATTATGTAACTAGCACACAGCCTAACACTCAGAATGAGGAATGAAAAGTTTGGGGTAGTTAAATTGATTGTCGGCTTACTGTGTGATATTGAGTGTATCGGTTCAACTTCCTGGGCTCCAATTGTCACATTGTCACATGGATAAAATGAGGAAACTGGTTCAAAATGGCATTTTTCAATGACTGTCCTGGTTTCTTGCTGTCTTCAAAGATGAGTATTGGCTGAGATGGTAGAAGGAGGCTCCAAACTATACCCATGCTCCATTTTTATTTCTTTAGTATACGTGTTGGGTTGCCACAAGATTTCATTTGAAGAAATGTTTTTATAGCCTCAAAGCTTGCAAATTTCTGAACTAGACAGTTACATAATCTTGTGTCAACTTGAGGTTATTAAGAGTGAAGGGGTGGAGTCTAGCCTTATGATTCCTCCTGGTGGGCATGGCCTTCTCATAAGGATTCTAGGAACTTCCTCTCCTCCCTGGAGGCAGGCCACACTGTCTCTCTGCTTTCACCCTCCTGTTGATAAGTCATGTGGAGCTGAATTGAGGAGCCACACTTGGAGAGCTAGAGGAGCCACGGAGACCCATACCAGTGGATCCACGAGGCTTTTCACCCACCAGCCTGTGATTTTCCTGCATTGGGCATTGTTACATGTGTTGCATGAGTCTGAAGAGGAATTTATCCACTAGCATTGGACATATGGGCTAATATCAGATGTATGGGCTTGATCTGGACTGAGCTGAGATATTTTCTCAATATACAATTGCTCTTTGATATAAAGCTCTTTCTTACGCACATAATGAGTGTCTCTGGATTTGTTTTTCTAGTCAACCCGGACTAATACAACTGGTTAATTAATTGTCCTAGCATTTAAAGACAAGTGCCTATGTATGGACAATATTCTCTGATTCATGGCAAGAGTATTCTGGCAAAACCTGGAGGGTTCAGAGAAGAGAAGGCTCTGAGATGACTTTTGCAGTAAATCTGAAAGTTGCCACAGTCCTGCTAGAAAAGGAGGGTTATCCCCAAAAAAGACAGAGAGAAGGAAACAGAAGACTAACTTAAGGAATTCAAATAAATACTAAGAACTTTCTTTTACCTTCTCATTATCAGAGTTATCTAGTCATCACCCTCTCATACTCTACCCTTAATTCCAGTCCTGAGAACCTTAAATGCAAGCATTGGATTCCATCAGGAGTCTGATGGTGCTGGAAGGTCTATCCCAGGTAAGGTACAGGCAAGGGCTTGGGGGCTTCACTCTGTAGTACTGACTTGGTCTGCCAGGGAGAGTACACTATGGTAATTGATACTTCACACCCAACATCTCTTCCTTCACTCTCTGCCTCAAATGTACCTATTTGCATAAGATGGAAATAATTAGGATAAAGGAGGAGGGTAAGGGTTAAGAAGTCCTTACCCTTTGAGATGCTTAATAGAAATAATAAATACAGGTCCCTGAATTGACTCACTCCTTCATTGATGATGATCAGAAAGAAGACAGGAAGCAGGTTTGGCTAATGAGACTAGTGAGATGAATTTTAGGTGTAGAAACTACAAAAACACTGAAACACATATGTGGATTAAGAGAGGTGATCCAGGGAAAGACCTCTTAGAGTGAAAGAGGGCGTGGGAGAAAGTAGGGAAGAGGATGTTCCTGTGGTTGTACATCTGGTATTTAAGAAAGCCCACTTAACCTCCCTGTCATTCTCCTCCCACTGAAAATACTCACTACCCTCCAACCATTGCTAATGTCAGTCCACTTGGTACTGGCTGTGAGAGTAGACTTCCTCCCGCCTACCCCTCTTTATCTTCAGATCCTGGCCAGCATCTCCCCTTTCCTCACTTTCCTGGCTGGTATGGCTCCAGAAAGACAGACAAAGTCTAACACTTGATTCTTCTGACCCACATGAAATCTTATGGGAACAGGTAACAGGTATCAGAGCTTAAATTGTGAGATTCTGGTTTTCAGAAGGCTATGAATGACAGCGGAAGGCCAAGACACGTTTGTGAGATCTACACAGGAAATAAGCCTCCAGTAATTTCCCTCTCTCCATAACGGAGGGATGAGAATAAGTCAGCTACCAAACAGAGTGCACTGGAGAGATGACTACAGGAGATCAAAGTGGTAAAACTCACTTGAATAGTTAAAACCTTGTTACTTGATACCCCCTCAGATATATGATGGGCCTGATGAGGTATTCAGCATCCTCTGTGTGTGTGTGTGTTTCATATTGGAGTTTAGCTCAGATGTATTTTGTCATTGGGAATAGCTCTCTTGAATTTTTTAATATCTTCTTCTGTGGGTTTTGTTTTTTGTTTTGTATATGAAACCCAGTATTGGTGCACTATAGAGACAGCAAATAGAATAAGGGTTCCTGGGGAGTACCATGAGGGAAGGAGAATATAGAGAAGCTGATATCAAAAAGTATAAGAAGGAAGAGAATGTTTTGAAACTGATTGTGTTAGCAATTGTACAATACTGCTTAATGTGATTGAACTATGGAATATATGATATTTGTATTAGTTCCCCCAAAAATGGTTTTGAAAAAAAAGTTCTTTCAAAATAAGAACAGCAATCACCAAACAGAGTAAATCATAAAAAGAGAAAATACAACTCATAACACAGATGAAATGGCAAATCTAATTCATCAGGCAGTACTCTCTTGGAGAGACAATAGTAAATTCGGGTATCGGAGCAGTCGAGTCCTGTGGTGTATAAACTAATTGAACTTTGCTTTTTTAAAAAAGGGATGTGTGAAAAAGACAGAACATTTGGAAATGAAATTGGGTGCTGGTGAAGAGGTTCAAGCAGAGGTTCAAGAGGTTAGAAGTAGGACGTTGGGATGAGTCACTGACCAGAAGGAAGCAGTCTACAGAGGAAGTAGGCATCAAAAACACACATTCTAGGGATCATCCCCTTTATGGTCAATAAAGGCAATGGAGACACCTGGGTGGCACTGGTGTAGGGAGTGCATCTCCCCAAGGGGTGTAAATTAGACCAGTGTTGCCCAAACTGGGTGATAATGCCTCCCAGAGGGTACTGAAATGACCCACTGGGAGCTGTAATAGCAGAGGTTGATGTTAGGTGCCATAGACTTGGTTTTGACTCATAGTGACCCTATGTGCAAGAGAGGGGAACACTACCCAGTCCTAAGGCCTCCTCACAATTATTCTTATGTGTGAGCTCATTGATACAACCATTGTACCAATCCATCTCACGGAGGATCTTCCTCTTTTTTGCTGCCCTTCTACTTTCCCAAGCATGGTGTCCTTCTCCAGGGACTGAAGATGTCTACATTATGTCCTGGATTGTGGGCTATAATACCCAAAATTTTTTCATTGCCAAGGGGCAGTGCTGAGTAATTTTATTTATTTATTTATTTCTGAAAAGGCGGCGGTAGGCCAAATAAGTTTGGGAATCTATGATAGACTAATCAATTGCACAAAATAGGTCCCTTATCTATTCAATACATCTTCACCGAGCGTCTATTATAAATCAGTCTTATTCTAGACTCTGGGAACATCAGGGTGCGTGTAAAAGAAACAGGTCCAGCCTCCTGACGCTGAGTGCCTGATGGGGAGACGGACAAGAACACAAGTACATTAGGGGGTGTGGAAGCATAGCAAGGAGAGCCGCTAACCAAATCTATCAGGGCCCTTTTCCCTGAAGAGGTGTTGGGAGAGATGATCATCTGTCATCTAGTGAAGGCTGCAAACTTGTGAACCTGATTTTCTTGCCAAATGAAATCTGGCAATAAGAGAGCCTTAAATTATTTGAGGGGACTTGTGCCAACATCACTCCTTTCTCAGTTATTGTACTCACCTCCATCCCCTCCTTCTGAAGGCTTCAAATGCCCCACCCACCTAGTAACCCCACCTCCCCCTTTGTCTCTGGCTGAGATGTCACTCTGTGAGAAAGACCTCTCTGATGCCCATGGGTTAAACTTCAGCGATGGGTTCTTCCTATGTAGTCCCAGAACTCCTATTGCGTCTCCATCACACTAGCACTTGCATGTGAACATTGTGTGTCCTGTGGCATTCAGCGTGCTTTATGCCTATTAGCTCATCATTCTCCCCACCAAGTAAAAGTATTGCAGAATTAATATGTCTATTGACCAGATGAAGAAATTAAGACCCAAAGAGGTTAAGTAACTTGTCCTAGATCACACTGCAAGGAATTGCAGAATAGTCATGATGCAGACCCAGGAGACTGATTCTGGGGCCTGCTTTCTTATTAGCCTCACCACGCCAGCTCTCCAGTCAGGAAATGACACTGGAATGGCCTACGGGGTCTCCTGTTCCAGACTACAAGCTCTTTGAAGGTGGAAACCACACCTTGCTCACAGTCACAACCCCAGTGCCTAGACCAGGGCCCAGTACAAGGAAGACATTCAATGAATGCTCCTTGGATACAGAGGCATGCTTTTTAAGACTGTTGAAGTGTCACATAGTCCACACTCTATACTCACCACAGACCCACTACCACTGCTAATGTTGTAATGGAGGTGACCAAGGCCTCTCCATCACGTGATGGGTTTGCAACTAAACCGGGGATTTTTTTTAAGGTTTCCTCCAAAGCAGGGAGTGATTTTCTTTTTTTAATGACAACATTTGTACAATGAAATAGCAGGTAGACCGTTAAGGTGTTGGGAATTTTTGAAGTTACTGGTTCTTGGTGAAATCCTCCACGTATAATCAGGCTACAGAATGTATCCTTTTCTTCATGAATTTTCTTTTACTAAGGTGGTTCAGGGAGACACACAGCTGTCTACCCCTGATGCGGTTGCTGGAAGGGGGTTTCATCCATGGTAAGGGCCCAGCCTTAGCTTTGTCTGAAGTGCTCCGCCTCTTGCAGTCAGGGCACAGCGCTTCGCTGCACTGCAGCTGCAGCCTTCTCACTACTGTACGTCATGCATCATTTTGCTCAGCTGCCTTCTCTTGGCCGCTTGAGCTATTAATTCCTGGCTCCCCGGCAGTTCAGATGATACATCTCCATCTGGAACTAGGCGTGCTCGGTGTCTCTCGGGGCAGCTCGAAGGAATTGGGCCAGTTAGCAGAGATGTCTCTGGGCCTTTTATTTTTTTATTTTTCTGGTATGTCAGAGGTGATCACATTTCAAAGCTTCGCAGAAAGCCATGGTCAGAGCATATGGTAACAGTAAGCATAACAATAGCAAAGGAGCCTGTTAGGGTTATATAAAGCATTATTAAGGGTTAAGAGACTTATTTTGCTATCTTTTTCTTGTTGTCTGTTGTTGATTTTAAATCAGTGTTACTCTTTGGGAGTCTCTCAAGCCCATACCAAACTCATTGCCAACGAGTCTATTCTGACTCATAGGGACCCTATCAGACAGGGTAGAATGGCCCCTGTGGGTTTCCAAGGCTATAACGCTTTATGGGAATGGAAAGCCTCATCCTTCTCCACAGAGTGACTGGTGGTGTCGAACTGCTGACCTTGTGGTTAGCAGCCCAATGTGTAACCACTGTGCCACCAGGGTTCCTGCTTGGTAGTCTCTGGGTGGTTTCAATACTTAGCACACACAGCTGCTAACCAAAAGGTTGGCGGTTCTATGCAGAGATTCCTTGCAAGAAGGACCTGGCAATACATTTTGGTCTCCTTGAGTCCAGTCACCGTGAGTCGGAGTAGAGTCCCTAGTAACTGGATTAAGATTCCTCGACTTTTCATTATGTGCATATACAAGAAATCAAAAGAGATCAGTGCTAAAAGTGAAAGGAGATGAATGATTTAAAGGTTCTGTTCTGTTACACAAACAATAAGCCAGAGGGTCCCGTTTCCCTGGCAGGGAAACGCATGAATGAAATACTTCTGACGAATCTTATGTCCTCATTAACTAGATGGCACCCAAATTTCATGGGAAATTTTCACTATCTTTCAGTGTCATTGTTCTAGGAACTTTTTTAGAGCCATTGTGGTGCGGTGGGCTAGGCATTGAGCTGCTGACCATAGAGTCGAGTGCTCAAACCCACCAGCCACTCTGCAGGAGAAAGATGAGGCTGTCAACTCTCAGAATGATTCACTGTCTCAAAAACTCTATGTAGGATCTCTATGGGTCAGAATCAACTCAATGGCAATGGTTTGGGTCATATCATAAGGATGACTAATTCTCAAAGAATTGAAATGAGCTCAATTATCTTAGTCTCCAAGCTGGACAGAATTTATTCCTTAATGTTTGTTAGTTGATTCATCAACGTTACTTAATTACCCTCTGATACTGAGCTAGATAAGAAGCAGCACCTCTCCATCGGTGAGGCTCAGGCCTTGGCAGGGCAAGATGTTGCTGTCCAGATGGGTTCTCCTTTGCCCTGACTTTGCTCCTTTAGGTCGAGCTGATTTCCCAGCATCATGTGGTTAGTGATGAATAAAACAGGGGCCCTGGATACTCAGTTTCCAACTTGCTTCAGACTCTTGTCCTGTTCTAGCCCTTGTCTGACCCCTGGTCCTGTGCTCTACTTTAGCATTTTGTGTTAGACTGTGTTCTCTAGAGAAACAAAACCAGAACACTAATAATTATATATATACATATACATATATATATATAGATAGATAGATATAAAACATAAGAAATAAGTAGTTAATTAAATTATAAAGCAATACAAATCTCCCAGTGCAACTCACTCCCGTGAGACAGTTGTGAGACACTAGCAGTCCTTCAAGTCTTGAGGGCCACTGGGTAGTCCTCTGTAGAGCAATTCAGGCTATCCCAGCACAGGCAGCAAACAACAAGGCAGGTCACCAACAGTCAGCCAGATAACAGGGCCCAACAGTCTCCAGCTCAAGAGATGTAAATTCCAATGGTGTGGCGAAGCAGGTCTTGAAGGAACCTCAAATTACAGCGACACAGTCCACAGGTTAGTTGTCCCACAGGTAGTGTAGCTTGCAAATGGAGGCACAGAACAAGCAAGGCAGCCACACACTGGTCTGATGATCAAAGAGCAAGAGACAAGAAAGGTGACGCTCACTGAGCCATTTATCTCTCGGGCTTTCAATTAAGCCCACATGTGTTTATTGGCCAGGTTGGCACAATAAACTAAGTACCTCACATTTAGACCCAGTGACTGAAATGGCTTTTCTGGCTGTCAAACTGCCTCTCGTCTCTCCAGGCAGGGTTTCCCATTAGCCTTCTACTTCGGTCCACCTCTGGGTGATCCCCAATCTTATCAGTTGTAGCTCCACCCACCAAACCAGATACAAGAGATGCTCAGATTCAAACTTACTGTGTGTGTGTGTGTGTGTTTGGGGGTGGGGGGTTGTTAAGTGTGGCTATGAAAGAGTAAAAATGCAACAAATCAGATGTTGTGATGTGAATTAAGAAAGACCAGGAATACTGAAGAAAAAAGCAGAAAAGATAGATGGTGATGGCTTCTTAGGAATCCATGTTCAACACCAAGAAGTCCGAGTAGAAGCGATTTGGACTGCTGTGGAAGACTGGTTACCGAGCAGGGATGTCCAGTCAGAGGAATAGCGGAGGTTCTTTGAAGACAGATGATTCAGGGAGAATGGGAAGAACCCCCCTTGTGGGTTATCCCTGGACAGTCAGAGGGGGACTGAGGAGGTGCAAATAATGAGAAGTTTCCCAGCTCTGTGCATGCAGAGCCCAGGAACGGCACTTACTCCAAACCACAAAACACCTTCATAAAAACATTCATATGGAACATGTTTGGGATCTCTATTCTCCCCCTCTCACATCAATGATAGATGGCCAAGCCCACCTGGCTCCAGCCCTTGCCAGACACTAGTTTAAAACGTCCTGTCCTGGAACAGAGCTTCCCTGAGCTTTCTGCAGCATTCTTCTCCGGCTTCATTTTGGCTCCTTGCTTCAGGCATTCCTTAGCAGGGCAATTGCCGTCCTGAACCCATTTGTTTTACAGCTAACCAGGCTCAAGTAAAGCCGCCTGTACCAAGCGACAGGAGTGTCACGTCTCCAAACACTGCTGGCAAAGGGATGAGTGTGCTGTCGTCAGGGAAAGTTGGTCACACTCATTTCTTATTCATCTGCTCTGAGAGAATGGGGTTTGTTTCTCTTTTCTGTGGGTCCAAGTGGAAACAAGAGGGTGACAGGGCCTTCCTAGGCTTCTGGATCCACTGTCCTTTTCAGCTACCTGCATTACTCCAAAGCATCCAGTCTCACTGAGGACCATGCTTTCCCAAGATGAGTGTTTAAAACTTTGTTTACCCTGTATTCTGATGAAAGTTCTCACATACAGTAGACACTCACCCCGACCTGTTCACAATGGTCCTCAAATGCACGTTTTCAAACGCAGTACAGATCTGGTACCAGCTTCCAAAGTTTGCCTGAACATCCCGGAATGTGACTTCTTCAGATGAAGCCAGCTACAGGTGCTGCTGGGGCAGAGAGGAGGGGTGTCTGTGGGAGACAGCAGAATGTTCCGAAGAAACCCAGCTCTTTTTAAAGTGTGGGGTAAGAACCGACAAGAAGCCTGTGACATCAGGTCGCTATGGATCAGAACTAACTCGATGACACCTAACATCAACAACAACAACAACAACAACATAGCCCTGTTTGTTTCCTCTGAAGCCCAAACCAATATCCAGAAGCCTCTTCCTTTCAACTACATTCCTGCCATTCATTTGAAGTTCAAAATGGACCCGTGTGACACTTCATAGTAAGTGTCAGACCAACAGGAAATACAAGATCAATATGGGCATGGAAGATTTGCACATCCCAGATCTTAGCCAGAACCCCCCCACCCCCCACCCCTTTGAGAGCCCCTGCAGGCTATGTGCAGGAACCCCTGTTGTCATTTCATTACTCTGAGTCCTTCATGTGCGGATCCTGTTTCCTACTCTTCTGCTTCTTCAGACTGAAGACAATTGTTTCCAACCACCCATCGAACACACCAGCATGGAACAGCTCCTTCATTAACTCCTGTACTGCAGTGGATAAAAAGGTGAATCCTATCCCACCCCAACTCACTGCCCTTGAGTAGATCCCAATTCTTAGTGTCCCTGTAGAGCAGAGTAGAAGTGTTCCATAGTGTTTCTGAGACTCCAAATTTTCAAGAGAACCTCATTTTTCTCCCATGGTGTGGCTGATGGGTTTGGAACTCCAGCTTTGTATTTAGCAGCCCAACACATAACTCTGTGTCACCAGGGCTCCTTGATCCTATACAAAGGCCAAGTTCTCTCCTATGTGTGATCTCATGTCATCTTCAAAACAAACTTGTGTCATTCTGTACCTAGCTTTCATAACACAAATGATGAAACTGAAGCTCAGGAAGGGATGAGACTTGCCAATATTCCCTAGGTAGTGAAAGGCAGAGCTAGACTACAACTCAGACTGCTTTGCTCCCTACCCCATGCCATAAAAAGAATATCTTCAAGATTATTATCTGGTAAAGAAGTATAGCCTGGTTGGAAGGAGTCTTATTAACAACCTGTAATAAGCAGATGACACAGCCTTGCTTACTGAAAGGTAAGAGGATTTAAAGCACTTACTGATGAAGATCAGGATTGCAGCCTTCAGTATGGATTTCAAGTTAACATACAATGAAAACCCAAGCTCACTATCATCAAGTTACTATGAATCGTACTGACATGGTAGGACAGGGTAGAACTGCCCCATAGAGTTTCTAAGACTGTAACATAAAATGTCTAGCATGATTCCTGGCAAGTTGTAAATGCTCAGCAAAAGTTCAATACTGTTGGATATTGTGGGGATATTGCTGTTGGATATTGCTGGGGCAGTGAGAAATTGACACAAAGTACAAGGAATAAAAACTGTGTAGCTACTGAGCAATGTCAAACACCTCAACCATAGAGTGTTTGACTTTGAAGAGATTCTTAGAGATAACTTTACAGATTGAGGAACTATGAAGGACAAAGATCAATGTATTTGACCATTCAGCAAGAATTGATCCACAGGCCTCTATGTGTGCCAGGGGCTGGGCTGGGTATGGTTTGCTAGCAGTTATAAAGATGCATTTGATGGGGCCTCTGATATTAAGAATATCTTACCAACATCAGCAGTTCTTTAAATTCAATCGACAGAATTCTAAGCTGGGACAAAAGAATCAATTGCTTATTCCTCAGCTTCAGAATTCAAATTCATTAGACTTAGGGAAGGGGGTATAGGAAATTAGGTAATTTAAATGAAGATAGCCAGATTTCGTGAAACACTGGTTTAGACCATGGGTTTCGGCATTTTTCAGCTCCACACCCATTATTCTATGAACACGTCCTTTAAAAACTGCCTGTGGCAGGGTAGCTGTGAGTCTGAATTAACTCAAATGCAGTTGGTTGTTGTTTGGTTATATGGCAGTGATGTTCCTGAGAGGAGGGCGGCTCTCAGAGGGGAGACACACGTGTTTGAAATAGCCTTTCCTAGACAGATGTGATCTTTATGAGAAGTGGGCTAGTTTTCATCCCGGTGGCAATCTTGCAAGTCAGCAAAGTACCCACAGAGTCACCTACAGTAATTATTCTCTACAAGTCTCCCAGCTTGTCATACTATAGTGGCTTGTGCATTACTAGATGCTAAAAGATATGCCGTATGTTTTTCAGATACTTGCAGGGGGAGAAGGGAGAGGCAGGTAGAGGGACTGGGAGTTCAGAGGCATAGCAGATTAACTCAAGGAGAGACACAGAATAGTGTCAGGCAAATGACTTTTTGCTCGAATTCTTGCCCTTCTGCCTTCTGTCTTGGTAATCATGGGTACAGCAGTGGAGACAGGTCAGTGATATTTGACTGGGATCTCCTGAGCTCTGAATTGTTCTTGACTCTCCTTCCCTTGAAATGTGACCACCTTGTGGCTTACTCTCTGGGAGCTCTACTTCTTACTTTGCTTTTGTTTGCCTTACAGATGGTTTTGATTCCATTATGACCTTACAGGACTGAGTAGAACTGCCCCATAGGGTTGCCTAGCCTGTAATCTTGATGGGAGTAGATTGCCCAGTTATTTTCTCCTGAAGAATGACTGGTGGGTTCCCATCACTGACCTTTCTGTTAGCAGCTGAGCACTTAACCATCATGCCACCTGGGCTCCTGCGTTATGGCAAAATAGTAATTTATGATAAACTCATTATCAGATTGTCTAGCAAACTCAGAAGGCTGACATCTCTGAAAGGCTCAAAAGTGAGACACGAAGGACAGGAATTCCATTGATCAAGTCATGTCAGTAGGATGATATTTCTTAACAGGCAGATTTTTGCTTGTGACACTTTTCCAAATAACAATCACAAGCTCTCAATGAATTTAATAATAACATTCATAAAAAAGTTAATACTTTTGAATACTAATCATTCCAAGAGTCACAATGGCTTTTATGAATAAGGTATACGTATTCCCATTTTGTCTATGACAAAACAGAGATTCAGAAAAGTTTACTCAACTTATCAGACTCTAAGTGGCTGGACTGAGGTTTAAATCCAGGCTTGTTTGGATCTTGAGGATTTTGGCTGTCTCTTGCCAAGGACACCAGCAACATTTTTCCCACAATGGGAGATAAGTGCTCGGTTTGTTGCTCTGGACTCAAGTAAACATTTCTGGTTAAGAGGGAGCCTAATTTTAGCAACCTCTTCAATTTCTGGAAAACTGATAGACAGACTTGGGGGCTTCCTCTCCAGACCAACATAATTTTTCACATCTACAATCCAACCCAGGCTTGAGGTTTCTGAGACCATAGAAGGATATTGTAGATGTGCACTCTTTCCCTCTAGCTTAATGCCATCTTCACTTTCAGAAGAAATTACCCCCCCACAAACCTCACAGTGAGACTTCTCTTGCTCTTTTAGTGCAATCACTTTAATTGGTGTTAGGTGGCCTCAGAGTTACATCTCATCTTTGCTAAAACTTAGCACTCCAGTCCAATCCTTCCATTCAATTTCTTTTCTTCTCACTTGGGTAGCATTGACTGGAGGTCCTTGACACTTCCTCCCCCAGAAGAAAAACTAAGCAAGGAAAAGTCCTTGTCTTTTATCACTTCTCACCCCAAGCTCATGCTCAGCCACACACTGTGGATTTCATTTCTTCACACAAAACAAAACAAAGCACAGCACCCGCTGCCATCAAGTTGATTCCCATGTATAGTGACCTTATATCATTTCTGAGACTGTAAATCTTTACAGGAGCAGACAGCCTCATTTTTCTCTATTTTATGGTTAGGTTTGTCGAGCCAACAAGGTTTCCAAAGGAACATGTGGGGAGAGTTTAGTCAGGTGGAAGTTTGATTAGAAGGGGACCAACATAAATGCTTTCCAAGGCTGGCCTCCCAGTGTGCTGCTGCTTGAGCTAGTATTTTGCCTCAACTGTGTGCTGCACTACCTGTGGGCTAAACCAACCTGTAGATCCTGTTGCCTTGCCGTGCTTTGATAGAGCTTGAGGCTCCATTGGGGCCTGCTTTGAGCTAAGCTCTGAGCTGTTGCAGCCCCACCTTGCCATCTACTGTCTTTGGGCCGACTCTGTTGTCTGTTTCCTTGACATTGGATTTGCAGCCAGTGTGAGTTGAAGGACCTTCAGTATATTCACTGTTCCATGAAAGTGAATTGAACTGGTTCCTCTGTACTGCTATGTGGACTAATTAGTTATTATATTCCATATATATATCAATCATAAGTGTCCTGGTTTTATTTCTCTAGAGATCCCTGCCTAACCCATAGGGTTATTTCAGAAAACTAAACTCACTATCATGGAGTCAATGCTGGATCTTAATAGCTGGTGGTTTTGAACTGGTGCCCTGGCAATCAGCAATCCAATGTGTGTGTGGAAGCTTGTTTTTCAAAATTAGATAATGCATGCAACCTCTCTGAAATATTTTGCTACTTTCTGTTAAATCTATAAGTATTTCTAAGTAAAACAGCTTAAAAAGTGTGAAATGTATGTGCAGAAGTATATATTGAAATAATTAGTATAGTTTCAAATGGACACACAGGTATCTGCACACCACAATTAAGAAGTGTAACATCCCTAGTGCATTGGAAGCCCCTCTACTCTTGTGCTATATGCCCCATTTCTGTCACCCTTACCTCATGCCCTGCTTTGCCATCCTCCCGACTTTTGTGTTTGCCATCCTCCCTGACTTTTGTGTTTCTGGTGTTGCTAGTTGACATGAAGTCAGCTCTGACCCATGACGACCTGAAGCAACATGCTACCCAAATCCATGCCATGTTCAGAATCACTGTTAAGGCTGAGTTCGTTTTATGGCTATTGTAGCAATTCAACTCATTGAGAGTTTCCCATCTTTTATGTTTTACCACAAATAATCGTGTCCCTAAACAGCATATTATTTTGTCTTGTATGACTATTAGGGCATATATGTACAGTTGTTCTGCTCTGTGTGACTAACTTTTTCTATAAATGTTTACTTAAGAGTTATCCATCCTATTGATAAATGGTTGATTCTTGAACAACACGGGTTTGACCTGCATGGACCCACATAAAGGAGGATTTGTTTTTTCTGTTGCTGTTGGGGTGAATTCAAGTGTTGTGAGTATCCACTTTCAATGCTGCCATGACCCAGATAACTTCCGCATGATGAGCTCTTCAGTAACTGTCAGCCCCTCCCTCTTCCGTCCCCATTCCATTCCTCTAACAGGAGAGACAAACTGCTCACCTAGAGATGATTAGGGTCACTCTGAGTTTTAAGCAGATACTTGCAACGCTTGAGTTCACCCCAATAGGAAAATAAAAGAACATATGTAAGTAACTCTCAAAGTCCCCATTCCATTCCTCTAACAGGAGAGACAAACTGCTCACCTAGAGATGATTAGGGTCACTCTGAGTTTTAAGCAGATACTTGCAACGCTTGAGTTCACCCCAATAGGAAAATAAAAGAACATATGTAAGTAACTCTCAAAGTTCAAACCTGTATCTTTCAAGGGTCAGCTTAAAATGATTTCCAGTATCTCAGTGTATGAATACCCCACAATTTATTTATCCAGTCTGTAGATGATTGACATTTGGGTTGTTCCACTTCAGAGAACAGGGATGATGTAAATATTCCTGTACACTTTCTCTTCTGCACAGACACAATAATTTCTCCAGTTTATATAAACATCAGGACACAAGCACATATTCAACTTTGTCAAGTGACATCAAACAGAAATCCAAAAAAGATCATACTAATTCTCTCTCCTCCCCTAATGCATGAGACCCCCAAAGTGCTCTGTATCCTTACCAACACTTGGTATTGTCTGACTTAATTTTTTCCCTTAATAGATGCATAGGCAATCATTTTAATAAATATCTCTCTGGCTAATAATACAAATAAAATAAAAATTTTATATTTAGTTATTAATTGGCTAGTTGGGTTTCATCTTCTATGAAGTACCTGGTTAAATCATTTGCTCATTTTTATACTGAGATTTGGTTCCTTCTTATTAATTAGTTGGGATATATATATGCATATATATATATTCTGGGTATAGGTGTGTTGTTAGTTTTATGTGTTATAAACACATTCTCTCAGTTTGTGACTCATCATTTTATTCTATAGTGCCATTTGAACAATTGTTGTGAGTTGCCAGTCAATCAGTTCTGACTCACATTAACGCTCTGTACAATCTTCTGATGTACTGCTCACATTTAAACATTAACTTTGGTGCATTTTACTTGCATATGATATTAATGATGTTGTTCAACAATTTGGCACACTGTTGGGACACTTTTCTTTGCGATGTGCACATAAGTGGATCTCTTCTAGTCAATTGGCTAGACAACTATGTGCAAAATTTCTTGTCAAATGAGTACTTCTCATTTTGTTGAAATACTTGAATTGGCATTCTGTTAATTCTTGGGATCTTGTTTATTGCCAGTGCCTTCCATGCAGCTTGGGCTTCTTCCTTTCAGTACCACTGTTCTTTATCATGTGCTGCCATCTGAAATTTGAGGAGTGAATAGTCTAAGTTTCATGTTGTTAAATTTTATAATGCTATTCTCTTTGTGCTTCACAAAGAGAACTCCCTCCAACCTGCTGTCATGAAAATATTTTCCTGGGTAATCTCTGAACCTTTATTGTTTTCTATGAATATATTTTTAAGCCACTTGGATTGATATTTGCAGATGATATAAAGTAAAATCTCCAGGTTAATTTTTCTTCCTACAGGTAAACAATTGTCCCAGTACCTTTCTATCTTAAAAATGTCATTCTGTTCCCATTGCTTTCAGCTTCTAAGTACCTGCCAGCATTCACTTATGCTAAGTGCCCACGCATGTGTGGGTCTCATTCAGTGTTCCGTCAGTCTTTGTCTATGTCTGTGTCAATAAAGTACCATCATAATTATTACAATTTTATAATGTTGTTGTTAGGTGCTGTTGAGTTGGCTCAGACATAGCCACCCTATGTACAACAGAACACTGTTGGTCCTGCGACATCCTCACAATTGCTGTTACCCTCAAGCCCATCATTGCAGCCACTGCATCCATCCATCTTGTTGAAGGTCTGCCTCTCTTTTGCTGCCCCTCTACTTTATCAACTGTGATGTCCTTTTCCAGGGACTGGTCTTTCCCCAAAAGATGCCCAATGTAGGTGAAACCAAGTCTCACCATTCTTGCTTATCAGGAGCATTCTGACTGTATCTCTTCCGAGATAGATTTATCGGTTCTTTTGGCAGCTGGTGTTACTTTCCATATTCTCTGCCAGCACCATGATTCAAATGCATTGATTCTTCTCTTATCTTCTTTACTGAGTGTGCAATTTTCACATGCATATGAGGAGATTGAAAATATCAACATGACTCGGGTTAGGTACACTTTAGTTCTCAAAATGACATCATTGCTCTTCAACACTTTCTAGAGCTTGGTCCAGCAGATTCATTCAATGCAAGGCATTTTTTGACTTCTGCTTCCATGAACATTGATTGTGGGTTGAAGAAAGACAGAATCTTTGACAACTCCAATCTTTTCTCCTTTATCATGATGCTTGCCTATTGGTTCAGTTGTGAGGATTTTGTTTTCTTTACAAACAAAAAAAAATCTTTACAATGTATTAAGTTTTAATCCATTTTGAAGGCTTCAATCCTTGACCTTCAGCATCAAATGCTTCCAGTATTCCTCACTTTCAGCAAACAAGCTTGTGTCATCTACATATTGAACGTTTTTAATAAGCCTTCCTCCAATCCTGATATAACATTCTTCATCATATAGTCCAACTTCTCAGATTATTTGCTCGGCATACAGATTGAAGAAATTTAGTGAGGGCTACAACCCTGACAGACACGTTTGCTGATTTTAAAACATACAGTATCCCCTTGTTCTGCTTGTCCAAGTGCCTCTTTGTCAGTGGAGTTTCCGCATGAGTACAATTAAGTGTTCTAGAATTCTCATTTTTCTCAAGGTTAGCCATTGTTTGTTATTATCCACAAAATCAAATGCCTTTGCATAGTCAATGGAACACAAATAAACATCTTTCTGGTATTTTCTGTTTCAGCCAAGAGCCATCTGATTATCAGCAATGGTGTATTGTGTTCAAGTCCTCTTCTGAATCCATCCTGAACTTCTGGCAGCTCCCTCCTAATGTACCACTGTACACTTCTTCAGCAAAATTTTACTTGCATTCTATCGATGATATTCTATAGTTTGAGCATTCTCTGGGGTCACTTTTCTTCATAATGGGTGCAAATTTATAAGTCCTGGTAATTGCAACAAGCTCCCCACCTTTGTCATTTTTGAGTGACTTGTCTTTCTTGGGCTTTTGCATTATTAGGACCAGATTACCAAGTTTCATTTAAAATATTTTGGAAGAATTGATATGTTATTGACAATTGAGTTTTGCAATCCTTTCATTTGCGTTATTGGGTTAAAAAATGTCTAGAACAGACTGGATAGGTTAGGTTATGCTGTGGTTACAGGTCACCTCAAACAATCAGTGGTACAACACAATAAGGTTTATTTCTCACATTTGCTATATGTCCATTGTAGGTCAAATGGGGATCTGCTCTGTGTAATCCACATTCAGAAACTGGGACTGAGGGTACAGCACCATCCAGACCACTGGTAATTACAATGGCAGAAGGTGCTGGTTCTTAAAACTTCCACACACTTTTCATTGGGCACATTGATCACCCTGGGAGTAGGAAAAGGTCCAGATTATGAGAAAACAAAAAAACTGGGGGATTTTCATGGCATCTTTCAATTGGATTTCACCATTTTCTCTATAACAAACTCGCTTGGTTTGTTCCCAGGTATATCTTATATTTGATTTCTTGTAAGGATGATCTTTTACCAGACTCCTTCTAGAATGTCCTCTCCCTTCATCCTCCTTGATCTTCTTTTTAGTAGTAACCACAATTTAGACACACTGGGTCTAAGAAGTGTTAAAAGCAAGATTATGCCCATAGGAAAAAAACTGCAGGGGGAAAACCTACAGGACAAAAAGGACAAAGTGTGATGATATGGTAAAATGTATTAACCCTCGATTTAAGTCAAGTTTTTTTAAATGATAAAATAATAATGAATTTAATTGAGAGCAGCTATGCTTATGAAGAACTCACCTTGTTTGCCATAATAATAAGAGCTTCGCAGGCATTTCTTATTCCTCTATGCCATATATTCCATTATATCCAATTTGTAATTGAAAAGACTACGGATAAATGATTTGTCTAAGGCTATGCAACTAGTAAGTCCTAAAGCTGAAACGCAAATTCTGGTCTTTGTGGATTCTCAAATGATGAATTTAACCTCTGTAACAGTTTTTCCCCAAAGTGAACAGTAACACCCTCTGGGGGCTTGAACAATCCAGGGGGTTGCAAAAGCAGATACCTATACTTTATCCTGGATTATAGGCTATTGTACAAAATGTGTCAGAGTGGGGGAACTGAATTTTTTTTTCTGAAAAAAGGGACTGGTAGGCCAATTAAGTTGCCTATACATTCCTTCTGTGACACCGCATGCAGTTCACACAGCACAAGAAGGTGAGTCCCATCTCATGGGTGCCTCATTTTCAACCCTAAGCTCTGTGAAGATTTGGATGGAATTTACTAGGTATTTGTTTTCATCTTTATCAGTCTTAACCTTTGACTCCATTTTGAAAAGATATAACAGGAAGCACTAGGATGATGAGTTAAAGAATCAGACATGTCACGAAATACACCGTTCCATATGCCAGGTTCCAAACAACTAGCCATCAAGGTTAGCAAGCAGTCTGGATCTTTCAAATTTTCATTTGAATTTGGATCCCTGTTACTGAAGGGCAGCCACTTTTATTTTCCACTGAATTTCAGTGTCAAGACATTTTGTCCCTTGCACCCTTTGTTGTATCATCCCAATGTCATATACTTAGCTGTGACAGAGTTATAGGTAGAGGGAAGAAGGTAGGGGGACTACTGAATGTTGCCATTTTGAAATACACTCATGAACTGACACACATGTATGTGAAGAGTTTTTTAAAGAGTGAATCTGCTCTTATTGAAACAGTTATTGAAACTGCTGAAATCTGCATGTTCTTTACCCTCAGAACATCTCAGAATATTTGTACTAGTGGAACTGAAAAATATTACCTTCTTGTATTTGCTATGGAATGCTTATCTATCTAACAGTTCTGGCCATTAGGGAGGGAGTGAATGATTCCGAATGGTGTTCCTGATTTCAAGAAATTAAAGTGCCTTGATCCAAGTACGCAAATGACTTATTAGTTTCACCCTCAAAAAAGGCCTCTGATGCCAACCTCTCCCTCCTGCCCCAGGATGGACTCTTCTAATCTGTGGTGAGGGTCACATATGGAGACTGCCTCACCTCCTCTCCCCTTGCAAACTTCTGCTGCTTTCTACGAGAATCCACGACTTTTACAGAGAGTGTGAGTCCTGGCAGTGACGGGACTGAATTGAGAGGAGTTGTGGAAAGTTAAGTAAGAACACGACTCATGCATCCCTGGGCTGGAAATATCACATTATGTGTTCTCTGGACATTGGTCGGAATCATGAGTTCAACTAGATTTCTCAAGATACTATCAGTCAAATTATTGCTTCTTATTCTCTATAGGAGGGGGTTTAAATTTTCGCGTGAAAAAATGCCATTGCCTTTTCATTCCATTGCCCCATGAACTTCTTGTAGCGCCCACCCCCCATGTATTATTTCATGAGTGAAAAATGGGTCTTTCTACTACTATAAGACTACAGTCTCAAAAACTCACAGGGATAGTTCTACCCTGTCCTATAGGGTTGCTATGAGTTGGAATCAATTGTATGGAAGTGATTTGGCTCTTGTATTATTTCATAATCCTAAATCATAACTTGTGTGAAAGAGTGCGTATACAAGATTCTGTGCTGGTAAATGAATGGATTTAAAGAGAAGTTCCATCAATCAAATTATCTGAACTTAACTGTGAAATACAGACACACCTGTATATATATTTATGCACTGTATACATATTCTGCATAACAAATGAAACACTGAGTCATCCTCACCTTTCTTTGGTATACTTGAGTCTACTGCTGTAGCACACTGTTAATCCATCTCCTCCAGGGTCTTTCTCTTTTTCTTTGCCTCTCTACTTTACCAAACATGAAATCCTTCTCCAGGGACTGGTCTCTCCTGACAGCATGTCCAAAGTATTTAAGATGAAGTCTCACCACCCTTGCCTCTAAGGAGCGCTCTGGTCATTCTTTTTCTAAGACAGATAGGTTTGTCGTTTTAGCAGTTTGGGGTATTTTCAATATTCTTTTCCAGCACCACAATTCAAATGCATTGATGCTTCTTCAGTCTTCTTTATTCAAGGTCCAACTTTCACATGCATATGAAGCCATTAAAAATACCATAGCCTGGGTCAGACACACGGGAGTCCTCAAAGTCACTTGCTTCCGTACTCTAAAGCGGTCTTGTGCAGAAGAGTTACCTGCAATGTGCCACTTTATCTTTTGACTGTTGCTTCCAGGGTCAGTTGCTTTCAAGAAGAAATCCTTGACAACTTCAACCTTTTCTTTATTTATCGTGATATTAGCTATTGGTTCAACGGGGAGAAATTTGGTCTTCTTGACATTAAGTTATAATCCATACAGAAAGTTGCAATCCTTGATCTTCATCGGTAAGTGCTTCAATTCCTCCTCACTTTCGGCAACCATGGTTGTGTCATCTGCATATTGCCAGTTGCTAATAAGCCCTCCTCTGATCCTGATGCCACATTCCTCATCATCTAAGCCAGCTCCTCTGATGATTTGCTCTGCAAATAGATTGAAAAAGTATCGAAAGAGGATGCAACCCTGACACACATCTTTCCTGACTTGAAGCCAGGCAGTATTCCCTTGCTCTGTTCTCATAATTGTCTCTTCATCCATGTAGTTGGATCAAGTTCCACCAGAGCACTATGAAGTGTTCTGGAATTCCTATTCTTTTCTAAGTTATTCATAGTTTGTTATGATCCACATAGTAGAAGGCCTTGGCATAGTCAGTCACAAGTAAACACCTTTCTGGTTTCTCTGCTTTCATCCAACATCCATCTGATATTAGCAATGATATTCCTTGTTCCACATCTTTTTCTGAATCCAGCCTGAATTTTTGGCAGCTCCCTGTCAATGTCCTGCTGCACCTATTGTTGAATGAGCTTCAGCAAAATTTTATTTGTATGAGATATCAGTGTTTTTTCTCTATAATTTGAGCATTCTATGGTGTACCTGTCTTTGGAATGGTTACAAATATGGTTCTCTTCCAGTCAGTTGGTCAGGAGGTCTTCCAAATTTCCTGACATTGATGAAAGAGTGATCCCAGTGCTTTTATAGCTTGTTGAAACATTTCAATTAGCTTTCTGCTAATTCCTGGGACCTTGTTTGTCACGAATGCTTTCAGTGCAGCTTAAACTTCTTCCTACCTTGCTGACATGCTACTTTCTGAAATGGTTGAATATAAACTAGTTCTTTTTGATACAGTAAGTCTGTGTATTCTTTCCATCTTCTTTTGATGCTTCCTACAACATTCACTATTTTTCCCATAGAATCTTTCAATATTTCAACTCACGACTTGAATTTTCTCGTTTTTTCAGTGGACGGTACACTGTGCATGGCTTCCTCTTTGGCGTTCTAACTCTGGGCATTTCACATTTCACGATATTTGGCTTTGTCTTCTGAAGCTGACCGTTGACATTTTTTTGGTTCAGATCTTTGACTTCATCATTTTTGCACTTGCTGAAGTGACTCTAAGATTTTTCAACATCTATGCATAATATCTGTGTTTTCGCAGGCTTGAAGAGTGGAAAGAAAATAAACATGGGAACATTAAGAGATGAAACAGGCAGAAATTGAACCTGTGAAATGAATATAGCTGACTCAGCATTTACTTCCCTCTTTATTTCTTCCCAATCAAACTCCCAATTTTGTTCAGGAATGTAGTTCCTCAAGGTAGTACTGATCTTCAGGGGAAGCGGATTCCATCCCGGCATGAGAGGATAGTTCCTGATTGGTCTTTAAGTCAATTTTGCTCATCAGACTGCCATTACCAGGGGCTGGGTTAGAGATGGACATGTGATATAGCCAGTTCTAGAAAGAGGGGCAGTTCTATCCTGTCCTATAGGGTTACCATAAGTTGGCATTGATTCAGTGACAGTGAGTGAATGAGTGAGCCAGAGTGCTTCTGCATAAAATCTCCTAGGACTTCAGAAAATGTTTTGCTTACTTTTAAGAAGAAAGCACTGTAACACAGGTCTACTTTCATTCTCCAGATATTAACATGTCTGAATATGGCATCTAAATGGTAGCCGTCTTGTTACCAGACAAAGCACAATGTGGCAAAGCCAAGGCGATTCAGGAGATGGGAAGAAGCCACCTGGCTTCTGACTTCCTGTTACTTGCAGTCATGCATTTCTTTGTTGTTTAACCCAAATAGAATCAGGGTTTTGTGACTTGCAGCTAATGCCATCCTAATGTATACGAACGATTAAAGATTTATGGTGACTAAGGTTTCTGCATAAGGACTTATAATGGAAATACTTGGGTTTGGGGGTGGACTCATTTGGTTCAAATTCCACTTCTACCAGTTACTGTGTGATTTTGAAGAAACTACTTAACATCTCTTTGAATATTTTCTTTTTCTCTACAAATATAATAGTCATGCTATCATCACAGACTTATTATGAAAACTCAGTAAGTTAATGGAGAGGCAATGCTTCACTAGTAACCAGGCAGCATTTTGATTTCCCACTCTATCAACTCTCTACCTGTTATATGGTTCCAGAAGAATGGTTTTCCTCAAAAAACAAAACAAAAACAAAACAAAACCCTATACTACTAGTCTGTTGGCATACATGCCTGCCCTTAGAATGGTGCCTGGCACAAAATAGATGGTTAATAAAATTTGGAATAAAATGATCCACACATTAGACAGTTCATAAGGATGAAGTTCTCAGGGTTTGGCAGGAGGGTAAAGGTAATTGACAGTCTGATCCAGGGGTAGACTTGAGCACAGATTTGTAAGAGCTCAGGGTGTTAGGCTGGGTTGTCTAGAGAAACAAACCAAAGCCACTCATCTACCTATAAGCAAAAACTTTATATCAGGCAGTAAACATCAAGAAGGTGGTCCAGCCCAGTCCAACTCAAGTGCATAGGTTCCTTGCTAGAGTTAAGCAGCTGTGGTCTGGGAATGCCAAAAAGTGAAGTGGGAAGCAGGAAGATCACAGTGGTAGAGTCACGTGGATCCAAGGTCGGTGGAAACGTGGCAGGGTGCTGATAGCTCTCAGTGTCTGATGGCCCACATGGGGTCACTCCTGAGGCAGGCACAGAGTCTCAGTAAGCACAAAGGCAATTACTAGTGTCTCTCGCTTTTATACAAAAGGTCACACCCCCAAGGAGATGCCATCAGGGCACCACCTGATTGAAAAGTTGGGTTCCACCTTACATCCATATTTAAAAAAAATCAAAACAAAGTCAACGCCAACTCATAGGGACCCTAGAAAGAGGGCAAAACTGCCTCTGTAAGTTTCAGAGACTGTACACTTTTTTTTTTTTTGAGACTGTAACTCTTTAGGGGAGTGGAAAGCATCATCTTTCTCCTTTGGGTCTGCTACTGGTTTCGAATTGCTGACTTTGTGGTTAACAGCCCAATGCAGAACCACTACACCACCAGGACACCTCTTACTGTTGCCATCAAGTTGACAAACTTTAACTACCACAGTCTGTTGAACAGGATGGTGGGATATCAGATGGGATCATCAGCAAGCAGTTTAAAAGGGAAAAAGGGAGTCAGCTAGCTGTTTTCTTCTATGTTATCACAAGCACTTAACTTGAGTGATTTCATTATTTTTCATTCTCATTTTAAGTGGCCAGATAACTTGGCATGGGAAGGAATGAGGGAAGGTGATTATAGCCATGGCAATAATCAGACACCTTATTTTTTATTTCATCTGACATGCTTTGGACATGTTTTCATGAGAGACCAGCCCCGGGAAAAGGACACCATACTTGGTCAAGTAGAAGGTCAGCAAAAATAATGAAGATTATCGATGGCATAGATCGACACAGTAGCTGCAACCAGGAACTCAAACATGGGAAAGACCATACGCCTGGTTCAGGACTGGGCAGTGTTCGATTGTGTGGTACAGCACCGCGAGTCAGAACTGCCTGAAGGGCACCTAACAACAGTTCTTCAAATGACACCCTGGAATAGAGAGATAAATCAGAAACGGAGGGGAAGTTTTTGTAACACATAGAACTAATGAAACAACGATACCTAGAATATATGTCAACAAATAAATTAGAAATGGGAAAAAAGTTCAAAAGTGAAGTGGAGTTAGAGTGCTCCTTAGACCAGTGGAAGAGAAGACTTGGTCTTATATACTGTGGCCATGCTATCAGGAGGAACCAGTCTCTCACGGAGTACATCATGCTTGGTAAAGTAGAAGGTCAGAAAAAAGAGGAAGACCCTTGTGATGGTTAAGAATTATGTCAACTAGACACTCAAAGGTAAGGGTCAGGGTGGAGCTTAACCCATCCATTGCATGGCAGCCAGGTGACACCTTTTGGAATCTTGTGTCTGGTTCCTTGATCTTCCATTGCATCACGTGCACATCCCAGCAGACTACCAATGAAAGGTTCATTCTGCTGACTTCGGACCTGTACACCCACCTCTATATCCTGTGGCCCCTGCCGTTTCTGCTTTGACATCCTGCTTCCTGTCCACCAGCTTCCACATGTCAGGAGAAGCCTGACTTGAACTGGACTGGGCTTACCTATTTCTACCACCGTGTAAGCTATGCCTTGATATAAATCTCTTTCTAAACGCAAGCTATCCAAGCATCACTGATTCTGCTTCTCTAGGGAACCCAACCTGACCCCACCCTCAACAAGACAGGCTGACACCCTGGCTGCCCCAGCGGGCTCGACCATGGCAGCCATTGTGAGAATGGCTCAGGACGGGGCAGCCTTTCATTCTGTGGCGGACAGGGTTGCTCAAAGTCAGAAGTGACTGGATGGCACAAAACAACAACAAGAATAAAGAATTAAAAGATTTGGAATTGGAGTTCAGTATAATGACCTCTGAATCGGCCAACTTAATTAGAGGCAAAATAATTTTCTTATTTAGCATTTTATCAGAAAACTAGTTCCCTTGTTCAATTAGATGGGTGGCTTTGGCATGGCATAGAACAAACTTCAGTCACCCTTTCTCTGCATGAGCCCAGTTGCCAATGTTTGGATAATGTGTGGCTGGCAGAGATCTGGAGGCTGGGAGAGAGGGTTACAGAGATCTAGGGGAGGTCTCCGATTTATGTTTGTGGTTAAAGCTCTTGTGTTCAGGTTTCTTGTGGGCTGCCCCAATGCCCTGAGGAACCCCAGCAGATATATTATGTATTCAATGAAAATGCAATAAAGATAATTTGACCTCATTTGCTCATCACACGGGTGTAGAATTTTGGATGTAGAAACAGGCTGAATTGTAAAGCAAATTAAATGACAATTTTGAATGGTGTAATCATATTTCCTGACTACAAGGGCTTGAGTTGTTTTGCTGCCAAGTGAATAAGTCTCCTTTGACAAACACAGATGCATGTTGGCAGTTCCTGAGAGATTCTGAACACGCTGCTAGAAATTCAAATAGAGTTACTTGACTTGCCCGATGAAAGCCCAAATCCTCACTCAGCTCAGCTGTTATCATGCTTTCGACTTCAGAGTGTGTGGTCCAGAGCTTGGATCACAATTCATTTGGATGCAGGAGAGAGGACACTTGTAGGAGTAAAGATTTGGGAAGTGGAGGCAGGAGGGCTGCCACTTCTTTATATCCCCTTTCTCCTAACGTTTGCACTCATAATAAGAGTGCGTTGGGTACCATGACTCTGCCAGGGATGAGACCTGGGTATCTTCACAAAAGGGTGCCAAGTACCCAAAGCCATTCCTTTTTTTGCAGACACCAAGGTGCCTTTCCTTTCTACTAAGAACTACGTTATTGATGTTAGCTGCTGTAGAATCTACTCTCGACCTGTGGTGCCTCTCTGCACAGTAGAATGAAATGTGCATGGGCCTGTGCCAGCACCATGATCAGCTCTGACCGGAGTTCCTCAGGAGGCTTATCTGGGTCTATTTTCAGAAGGAGATTGACAGGCCTGGCTTCCTAGTCTATCTTAGGCTGAAGTCTCAGCTGAAACTGGCAGCAGAGTAAGATGCAAACCTCCATGGACACATGGGTGATGTCTGTACATGAGGGGCATGGGCTGGGAATCTAACCCAACCTTAGAATGGAAAGCGAGACCTCTACCACAGAAGCACCACTGCCTCCAGTAAAAAATATGTTGCTCTTGTTAGGTATTCTTGAATCAGTTCTGATTCTTTGTTGTGTTCTTGTTAGGTGCCAGCGAGTCGGTTCGAACTCATAGAGACCCTGTCGATAATAAAAGGAAATACTGCCTGGTCCTGTGCCATCCTCACAAGTGTTCTGATATGTGAGCTCATCGTTGCAGCCATTGTTCAATCCATCTTCTCAAGAGCCTTCTTCATTTTCACTGCCCCTCTTCTTTACCAAGGATGACGTTCTTCTCCAGGGCCTATCTCCCCTGAGAACATGGCCAGAGTAGGTGAATGATCAAAGTCTGCTCAGTCTTGCCTCCAAGAAGCATGCTGGCTCTATCTCTTTGGAGACAGACTTGTGTGTTGTTTTGACAGTCCATGGCACTTTGCTTGTCAGCCCCACAATTCACATGCAGCCATTCTGCTTCTGTCTTTCATATTCAATGTGCAGCCTGCATAGGCACATGAAGTGATTGAAAACACCATGGTTTGGGTTAGGCACACCTTAGTCCTCAAAGTAACATCCTTGCTTTTCAAGACTTTAAAGAGGAGCCACAGATGTACCCAATGCAATGTATTCTTTGCCCTCTTGACTGCTGCTCCTTTAAGCATTGACTGTGGATCCAAGCAAGACAAAATCTTTGACAACTTCAATCTTTTCCCCATTGATCATGATGTTAGCTCTTGATCCAGTTCTGAGGATTTTGGTCTTCTTGACCTTGAATTGTAAACCCATACTGAAGGCTATAATCCTTGATCTTCATCACTAAGTGTTTCAGAGTTGAATCATCTACACAGTATGACAAACTGACAGACAAGTGGTGGCCCTGACTCACAGAGACCCTATGTACAGTAGAATGAGTCCTGCACCATCCTCGAAATCATTGCTATGTTGGGGCTCATTATTGAGCTCATTAATATCAATCCACTTTAGTGAGGGTCTTCCTCTCTTTTTCTGATCCTCTCTTTTACCAAGCATGATGTCCTTCTCCAGGGATTGATTCCTCTTGATAACCTGTCCACAGCCCACAAGGAGAAGTTTTCTCATCCTTCTCTTGAGCATTCTGGCTGTACTTCTTCCAGGACAATTTTGCTTGTTCCTCTGGAAGTCCATAGTGTCTTCAGTATTTGTGTTTGGTCAGGTTGACTAGAGAAACAAATCCAGGGACACTCATACATGTATAAGAGCTTTCTATCAAAGAGTAATTGTATATTAAGAAAACATCCCAGCCTAATCCAGATCGAGTCCATAAGTCTGATAGTAGTCCATAAGCCACATACTAGTCCATAAATTCCTCTCCAGAATCACACAGCCACATGCAACTATGCAGAAAGCAGGAAGATCACATCCTGGGGGGTGTGAAGCCTTGTGGATCCAAAGTTGGTGGACGCATCTCCAGGGCTTTCGCTGCCATCTGTATGGCTTCAAGTGGCTCATCAACAGGAAGGTGAAGCAGAGAGAGAGTGTGGGGCCCATCTCTAGGGAGAAAGAGAAAGAGGCCTGCCTTGACAGCCATTTATCTCAGTCACCCTCCAATCAAGCTGTGACTTGATTGACAGGCTAAACACATATTCCTATGGGAGCCATGTTGGCACACAAAAACCTACCTATCACAGTTTTCTCCACCAATACTATAATTCAAATGCATGAATTATTAAACACTATAACTCAATACACAATCCCATTGGCGCTGAGTAGATTTCAACCTATAGAAACCCTATAGCATGGATTAGAACTGCCCCGTAGGATGTCCAAGACTGGAATATTTCTGAAAGCAGACTGGTGGGTTTAAACTTCTGACCTTCTGGATAGCAGTAGAGTGATTAACCACTGAGTCACCAGGACTCCTTTAAAAGTAGAGCTCCCATGTATTGAAAGTTCCCTTTATGTCGGTCACTCTGCTTTACATGGGTGATCTCATGTAAGCCTATCTAAAAGCTGTGAGAAGAGGACTTGACAATGGTGTAAAAGAAAGCAAATACCCTTCCCTCCATCATACAGCTAATTAAGTGGCAGGATGGAGACTTGCACTGAACCCTGGTTTCTTATATTCCTAAGTCAACCTCTTTAACCTTACACTAAATTGCTGCAAGCCTACCCAGTGGTTTGAAGCAATGGAAAAATCAGTATGGCAAATAATGCTTTATGCTTTGAGGTGTGTAGCTGTGCTAGAAGACAGACATTTGGAATGGGATCACGTGACCCTCCAAATAGGATAGTTGTCGTCACAGGGTTATTTTAATAAAAAAGATTGCCTTTCATCCTTCACACAGGGATGAAGAAACAGCATGAACGAGGAAAACTCTTCACCTGCCTAGCACAAACCCCGACAGTCATCAGGGAAACACCCGAGAGGTTTCCTAATACATGCTTCTCCTAGTGTCAAGTACACGGTTGTGTTCTAGTCCTGCCTAGACCGCAATAGAGAATCTCTGCCTTTCCCTCTCGTGGAAAGTAAGAGTTTATTCTTGCCAGAGGGAAGACGTCCTCTGTCTTGGAAGAAGTACAGCCCGAGTGCTCTTAAATGCCAAGACCTTTGTCCTACATGCTCTGGACATGCTGTCAGGAGAGGCCGGTCCCTGGAGAAGGACATCGCGCTTGGTGAGGCGGAGGGGCAGTGAGGAGACGATGGCCTCCGTGAGCAGGAATGACCCAGTCGCTGCCACAATGGGCTCTAGCATTGAGGCGGGCACAATTATGAGGCGGGCACAGTGTTTCATTCTGTTGTGCATAGTGTAGTTCTGGGTTGGAACCAACTTGATGGTACCCAACAACAGCAGCAGCAGTAACAACAACAACAACAACCTAACAACAGAGGGCGGGAGGGATGGAGAAAGGGAGGCAAGAAGGTGAGTGGGGAGGAGAGAGATTCTTGTAGAGAACCTTTAATGATGTTGGGTTTGATCCTTTAATTTCCTATTCTTCAGAAAAAGAGATTCTAGCATTGTCTTGCATCTCCCAGGCTGGGGTGAATGGGAATCTCCCCGAGTTCTGCTGTCGTTGTTCTCTGTGGTTCCGCTTCCGTGTGCAAGGAACGCTGGCTCCACTGGAAGGCGGGGTGGCTGGAGGAGAAGACGCGCTGTGTGGAGAGACTGCCCTGTGCTTTTCAGAAGTTGACAGTTGTTCTGCTTATTGAAGAAAGTGTATTCCTTGTATGTCTATTTTTATTTCTTTGCAACAGGAAGAGACCCTTGTTGGAAGGGAGGTGATCTCTCTCAAGAGACCAAGCAACTTGGAAAACAATAGGGATGCTCAAGTAATCCAGGTGTCTAGAAATGGATCTCTTTACTTTCGAAGCAGTTAACTGAACGTTTACATTCATAATATCCTAAGACATCACCCAACCTCCTGTGCAGTTGTGACCTGGGAAAGTATTTTTCAGGAATCTTCATGTCTCAGACCCAATGGAACCTTTGTTGCCCCCTCTCTCGATTCCCTGTATGCCTATAAAATATATTTCTTCTGCTGACACTGCAGCATGAAGTTTCCATAGCAACTTATTCCCACACCACCTGTTAATAATGCCAAGAGTAATGTATTTAACTCCCTGCACACTGTGCCAAACTGTTTACACAATTTAGCTTACTTCAGTTTTAAAGACCAGACATAAACCCTAAACTAGCCATGCCCCTTCTAAACACTCCTGGAGTTGCTTATAACGTGGTTTTTGGTTTGTTTTTCGTGGGTAGAGCAAGGAGATTTTTGTCAATTGTTTTGTAATAAAAAGTGGGGTACTCCTTGTGCTAACTGTTTTGGGGTCCTCAGTAATGAACTGTTTTTGCAGAAGCTAGGCAAACATAAGAGTGCCTCTTTTCCATTAGACATCAACTTTCTGGCAATGCCCTTAAAACGAGCACTAAACATTTAAAACTGGAAAAATGGCAATGTGTAAATATATAAATATCTGAAGATGGCTCTTTATCATTCAGAACCTACATGAAGAGAAGTTTGGCCTGATAGTGCTTTTGTATTTTATTGCTTATCGTTTCAGTTCCCATGGAGGCCGATGACACAGTCGAGTGAGAGTCTATCTTGTTCAAACAGACCTCTCCATTTGGCAGCTGACAGATCTGAGATAGCTCCTGGGACAGGACCTAACTGAGACAGGTGATGGGCTGGGATTTACCCAGTGATGTGTTTGCTACTAAGGTGCCCTGATGACTCTGTAGCCTCCAAGGCAGGTAGTTCAAAACCACCAGCTATTCCCTGGGAGAAAGATGAGCTGTTTCTTTGAAGAGTTACAGTCTTAGAAACCCTCTATACATGCTATCTGAGTCAAAATGTCCTTGGTGGCAGTGAATATTTGTTTTTAAAGCCAGGGCTTTTAACAATACACCAGAATTCTTTTTAGTCACTTAAAAATTGTTTTACAATGTTGGTAATACAATATTTGCCAGTTCAAGATTTTGGCAAGTACAGGCTA
Organism: Echinops telfairi; assembly: GCF_000313985.2. Lineage (NCBI taxonomy): Eukaryota > Metazoa > Chordata > Mammalia > Afrosoricida > Tenrecidae > Echinops > Echinops telfairi. The sequence continues at coordinate 20,150,150 of NW_022111321.1, forward strand.
GTGACCCCAATTCCATCAGTCATTTTGTGCAGCCATCACTAACATCCATTACCCCATTTTCCATGACCACGAACAGAAATGTACTGCTTCCTAAACACTGAGTTCTCCCTGTCCCTTTCTCTCATTCTCCTGGTAACCACTATTGAACTCTGATCCCCGTATATGTTTGCTTATTGTAGGTACATCGTATCAATGAGATCATGGTCCTAAGGGTCGTAGTTCAGAGAGGTCCTGCAGTGAGGAATCATCTAACATGCTATGTCTTAGACACCCCGTGTTACTGTAACAGAAATACCACAAGTGCATGGACCCAAGAAGAGAAATGTATTGTCTCATGGTTCTGAAGGCACAAATCCAAATCAGGGCTTCAGCCATATCGATTTCCCCTTATCAGTAATTCCAGGCATTCTATAATTCCTTAGTGATCTTCACATCACATCTGTCTCCTCCTGTGTTCTAATGCTTCTGTATCTAATCGGCTCTTTTTATAACTCAGAAGTAATTAGATTTAGAACCCACCCCAGTCAACTGTGATCTGATTGAACAAAGAAAGAAATATCTAATTCAAAAACAACATTAAAGCCCAGGTAAGTCCATAACCAGGTGCTATGAGTTGATTCCATCCCATGGTGGCGTCAGGTGTGTCAGAGTAGGCTCCATCAGGTTTTCAGTGCCTGCTTTTTTTTTTTTTTTTTGGAAGTAGACTGCCAGGCCTTTCTGCCAGGTCTTTCTTCCAGGTCTCTGAATAGTCTCCAACCTCTAACGTTTTGGTCAGTAGCAGAGCCTGTTAGCCATTTGCACCACCAGGGATTTCTTCCACGGGTATAGGGGTTAGAATTCTAACACAGATTTTGCAGGCGCACAAAAGTCAATCCATAACAAGCTGTGCAACCCAGCTGTTTCCAAACTCACTTGCTCACCATGCACGTTTTTCTTTGCACATCAGTTACTATCCAGAGGAGTACTGTTCTGTGGAACACGAGTGTAGGAGCCTTAGCATTCTTCCCCGCTGCTCCCCAGCCCGTGCCGAAGGGCCCCAAGGTCAGCTCCCCTTTCCTCTTTGCTGAATTTCCAAATGCCTCTGAAATGCCTATTAGGAAAGACATATGAGTATACAATGCTGTTCTAACTCCCCCTGGTCCCTCCTTATTCATTCATCCAAGGATTTTCCCTCTTGGTAAAGCTTTATTCTGTCTTCCTAAAAAGAATAGCTTTTCACCCCTTCTAAATATTTTGAGACAAATCACAAAATAATACATGAGTTCATCAAAGCTCAACTGGTTTTCTCAGCTCCCCAGAGAGTCAAACATCATACTTTTATCTGAAAATCTCTATTCAGTCCAGCAGAACTCTCTGCTGGAGCAAACATTTTCCTAAGACCTCACATAGCGGCAAACCAAACAAATTGGTCAATTCCTTCAGAAAGTATTTAATATCATAGACACATGGTCTAAATCTACAATGATATCACTCTGGGTAAACAGCCCTTTGAGTAAAGAGTTATTAATTCCCAAGATCATAAATAAAACTTGTCTCATGAAACACTATTGTCTACTAAATCCCCAGCATTTAAAACTGAGAAACAAGTAAACCAAGAAAAGAAACGCTAGCACGCAATCAAGTATCAACATATTGGAAAACCTCTTCCCATTCTAAGAGAAACATCCCAGTTTCTTCACCAGAGTCAGCACTGTGTAGCTGAAACCGGGGATCTGGATCATTGACTCATTTTTGTCTTCTTGCCCTACATCCCCTGCACGTCTTATTGTACTAATGTGGGAAGTTCATAGTATGCCGACAATCTTACAATTGTTACTTGGCTCCATGCCAAGGACCATTAGCTGTAAATGCTAATTATCTTTTCATTGGCAAGTGTGCACACTGGAACGCAGGCAAATCCAAGAAGCAATAGCCGTGTTCTTGCTGACAGAACGTTGAAGCTGCAATTCTCTAAAGGCGCATCTTTTTAAAGGTCTCCTACCGCAAGATTCCAGCCTGGATCATGTAGAGCCCCAGTGTGGAGTGTACAGGACAGGGAAGCCCATGGAAGCTGTAAACCCACTCGACACGAGCAGTTGAAAAACACCTAGGGGAGAAGTGACCTGGCAAAGGAAGATACCAATGAATTCTGGCCCAGAGTCACAAATGAAAATGTCCCAAACTTGCAGCTAACAGGAAAATCAGCAATGAAATAAAAACGTGGCTCCTTTGGATTAGATTTCCTCCAGGTCAACTATTGAGTCATTCGGGGGAAAATGAGAGCAGACGAGTTACTGATCCCCTCTGACAGGAGTTTCTTCCCTTGCCCCCAACCCCCTACGCCACCCGCCACCTGCAGCCGGAGCGCTGATTCAGCTCCTCACCCAGGCAGGGGTCCCAGGCTCCAGGCACAGGAGAGAATCCAGCTCCATCTTCTGGGTTCCTGGTCAGTTTGCATTTTCGGCTGCAGGCTGAGAGGATCTGATAGGAAAGTAAAGGAGCTCTGATGGCATCATGTTTACCTGTTGGGCTGCTAACCACAGTGCAGTTCGAAACAGCAGCTTCTCCGCGGAAGACTTTCCTAAGGAGTTACACTCTTAGAAACTCACAGACCAATTCTACCTCGTCCTACAGAATCGCGGCGAGTCAGCACTGATCCAGGCTGAGGAGTTTGGCTTGGGATAGAAACGTCGCCGGGCCTGGTGGTGTAGTGTATTACTTACGCGTTGGGCTGCTAACGGCAAGATCTGCGCTTTGAATCCATGGGCCACTTAGTAGGAGAAAGATGAGGCATTTCTGTATCCACAAAGAGGCAGTTGGACTCCGCCATAGAGGGTCTCTATGAGAGTCAGAATCGACTTGAAGGCTATGTTTTGTTATTGCTTTTGTTTGGATTGAAATGTGAACATTTTGTAAAATTCAATGATTCTAGGCTATTAAAAGTATTCAGAAGTAAAACCAAAATACTGTAGAGCAATGATGGCTTCCTTACACCAAAAACAAAATGAAACGTTGTCAGACAGCTGGAGTAGGGGGAAAAGTGAGTCAAGTCATCTTTTGTGCTAGTCACACACTAGGGGCCCTGATAATCATCTCCATCATTTTACTATCGAGAGGGCAACGGGTCCAGAGTCATGATGAAAGGCACCAGGGTGGCCACCTCTTTGGCTGATTGGACTGTCACACCAGTGATGGAGGGCATTGTTCGGTTTGCACTCACTTGACAGGCCTGCAAGGAGTCTTGATGGTGTAGTGGTTACCTGTTGGGTTGTGATCCGCATGGTCGGCAGTTCACAACCACCAGCAGCTCCATCGAAGAAAGACTGGGCTTTTCTCCCATAAACAGCTACAGACTCAGAAACCCACAGGGGTCGCTGTGAGTCAGCATTGACACAATGGCAGTGAGTATGACAGACTTACATCGGCCCTCACTTTGAAGAGTGAAACATCTGTGAATACAATTTCTCCCCCTTCCCCGCTCCGTTTATGTGGGAGTTTGGCTTATTTTTTGATACACAACTTGCAGAAATCTGCTGTCATAGACTCCCAGAGCCAGCAAGGTCCCTGGGGGTCACTGAGGCTGTAGGTCCATACTGCGCACAAACAGGGTCAGGACGGTCACAGCTGGCCACTGGGGCTCATTTGTACAGCTGGGATCCAGAAACATAAGTTTCCTTGTGCATGCTGTTCCAAGCACCCCACTGAGCCCTGGCCTTCAGGAGATGTGAAGGGCTGGATCCCCACCACTGGGCTCTGCACACCCAGGCTGCTCGGGTGACCAGGTGACCCTGTGCTATGAGGTGGGAGGAGCTAGGACTTGTGCCCTCAGGATCTGCCCAGAATCAGCTGGTGCCAGGCCTGCATTTCCAATGTTTAGGGTCACTCCTTGGGTGAAGGCAGTGATTCCCACCTCTTTTAGTCTTTTGTACAGAGATCCCTCTCTAACACTAGAGTGTTTTATAAATCTCTCACATAACCATTGTGTTTTTAGTTTCCAATGATTGAAGAAGATGCAGAACAGAATCTCCATGGTGCTTTTTTTACGTGTCTTCTTATTTTACACACTACCGTCACAGCTTCATGTTATTAAAAAAAAAAAACACCCCAAAAAACAGTCACCCATACATCACTGAGCCACATTATTTATTAGGTCTAGAAATAATGTTTAGTCAATGGATAGATTCATGAATCCCTCATTCTGTATTTTTACTCCTTGGGCCCCACATCCTGTGGATTGAGCCCACTGAGTTAACTAGCATTCAGCATTTCATAAGCTTGCGTTCCCTGGAGCACTGAAGATAGAGTACAAAATAAGTGTGCAAAAAAAAAGAAAGAAAGAAAAAGCTGAGTTATACGAAGTTGAGACATTTTCTTCCCAGGGGCCTTCTCAGAGCTTCTAATTCTTGATACACATTTAGACCACCTCGCCCTACATAGGAAACGCCACATGCTGGTTTGAACGCCGCCGTCCCTGCCTCGGCGCAATGCCCCACCCTCCTGGCTCTCTCTCTGCCTTCCTGCCCATCACCTAACTCATTTTTTGCATGTACATTTTAATTTGGATTCAGCTGGTCTGAATCTTGGAATTTATATCATTCAAACTTCCGTATGGTCATTAGCAAATCTTCTCTAACCTTCCTTCTCCTTACCACGGGTCAACCTAAAGAATGTGAACACTTTTGTTTTGTTTCGTTGTTTTCTCTTTCCCCCAGGGATGCTAAGCAAACCTTTCTTACACATAACATTTAATGTACTAAGAACAAGGGAACTAGCATAACCAGTTGTTGGTCTCTCGAAGTATTCCTCAAAAGAATGTCAAAGTAAATGTATTAGAAATACAGAAAAAAAACAAACCACTAGGAAGGGGGTGTGCAACTTCTATTCATAAGCATACTGAGTTACATGGTCAACTAATATGACCCTTCCAGCCATACTTCCTTATCTGGTGTTATACTTTTTGCCTTCAGATGCCTGTGGCTATAGTTCTTTCTCGGAGGGCATGCTGTGCTACACTCATGGACAGAAGTACTCAAAAACTCACTGCCATCCAGTCGATGCTGACTCTTAGCAATCTTACAGGGGAGGGTAGAATGAATGCCTCTATGAGTGTCTGAGATTATAACTCTTTACCGGAGTAGAAAGCGCCATCTTTCTCCTGAAGAGCAGCTGATAATTTTGAACTGCTGACCTTGAAGTTAGCAGCCCAAAAGGTGTGAACCATCCATATCTTTTGTTTGCTTGAGGGCATCTTTGACTTTACCTTAGTAGGATGTGATTTAAGACACAATCCTTTGTGGGGTATATATGAGGGGCTACCCCCCAAACCTGGAATTTTTGTTTTCAAAGCTATGTATTTAATTTTTTTTTTTACAAAAAAACCCTCTCACCTTCAAAATACTCTCAATTACGCTTAATATATTTGTTAAATCTGAAATTCCACTTTTGGAAACATTTTGCAAACGTATCTGTTTGGAGGGCTGACAGCACCTCCTTCATTTTTTCCTTCACTTCTTCTAAGTCAGTGGTTCTCAACCTGTGGGTTTCGACCTCTTTGAGGGTCGAATAACCCTTTCACAGGGGTCACCTAATACATCCTGCACTTACATTACAGTGCTTACATTACATTACATTACAATTCATAACAGTAGCAAAGTTACAGTTATAAAGTAGCAATGAAAATAATTTTATGGTTGGGCATCACCACAACATGAGACACTGTATTAAAGGGTCACAGCATTAGGAAGGTTGAGAACCACTGTTCTAAATCATCAAATTGTTGTCCTTTCATGCCCCTCTTCATTTGTGGAAACAAAGAGAAGTCACATGGAGTGAGGTCAGGTGAATCAGGTGCATGGGGTAAGACAGGGCTGTGTTTTGAGAAAAACCAGCACTCTCATTGTGGTGGCAAAATCTGTCTCCTGTCTGCCACAAATCAGGCCTTTTGGTCATACACTGTTATGAAATCTTTTCAGAAGTTCTAAATAGAAAGCTCGGTTAACAGTCTGACCTGGTGGAATTAAGTCCAAATGCACTATTGCACTTATGTTAGTGTTTTTGGGTGAGGTGATGATGGTGTCTTCCACTGGGCTGATTGATGTTTGCTTTCAGAGTTGTAGAATAGCATCATGTCTCTTCACCAGCAATGACCTTGGAAAAAATTCTGGGTACCTTCGGAGCTGTTCTTTCAAAGCACGACATGTTTATACTCAAGGTGTAAGAACCTGAGGCACAAATTTGCCAGAGACCTTCTCATTCCCAAACCTTCCATTTAAACTCAGTGACTGAGCTACAGTATAGTCCAGATAACGTGCCCATGTCCTCAGTGGCCTGGTGCTGGTCTTTGAGCACAAGAGCATACATTTTGTTGACATTTTCTTTTGTTTGGGAAGTTGACAGACGTCCAGAACGAGGTTTGTCATCAGTCAACATTTCACCTTTTTTGAAAAGAGAAAACCACTCTTACACTTGAGTTTTTCTCATAGCGCTGTCCTTTTAAGCTGTATTCAACATCACAACAGTTTCTGTGGCATTTTTCCAGAGCAGGAAACAAAATTTCACAGCCACAAACTGTTCTCTTAAATTAGCCATCACAAAAAAAATGAGGTTCGAGTGAGACTGCTTTTATGAAAAAAATCACTGGTATGCTAGTTGTACAATTTCATGTCAACTTGATAAAAGAATGACAGGGTGGAGTCTAGCCTGTCAATCAGGTCACAGCCTGGTGATCCCTCCTTGTGGGCAGGGCCTTCTCATGAGGATTCTGGGACTTCCTCTCTTTCTCCCTGGAGGAGGGTCCAGACCCTTTCTCTCTGCTTCTCATTCCTGTTAATAAGCCACATGGAGCCACACTGATGGCAGCCAGAGCCCTGGAGATGCATCCACTGCCATTGGATTTGCAGAAATACCCACCGGCCTGTGACCTCCTGTATTCAGCACCATTGCATGTGCTGCGTGAGTCTCAAGAGGAATTCATAGGATAATATCGGACTTATGGGCTAATATCAAACTAATGAACTTGGTTTTGACTGGGCTGGGATGTTTTATTGATGCATAATTACTTCTTGATATAAAGCTCTCTCTTACATATATATATATATATGAGTCTCTGGATTTGTTTCTCTAGTCAACCTGGACTAGCACAGCAGGTGATGCCACTGGATGTACTAACTCAGAAGTAGTTGCTTGATACAAGCCTAAGGAAGAATGCACACTAAGAAAGCCATGTCCAGCAGAGCTTTACCAGTTTGTGTGTGTGTGTGTGGGGGGGTGGTACCCTCCTTGTATACTGGTTCTAAGCCACATCACCTTACCTGCAAAGTCAGACTCCTATTTCCTGATTGAGCTTTGGTAAAAGCAAGAAGACCTGCTATGACTTATGGATATTTTTGGCTTCTGCCTCTGGACCCTGTATTTGCTTCACCTTTGCCTGACTTTTGGATCTGGGACTGAACTGCACCAATCACCACATGAGACATTTTCTCAGTTTCAATAGTTTCGGGGAGACATTGCAGCAAATTGCATAAGTCAGGACAATCAGGGAATATACTCAAGGGAGGAGTTAGGGGCAAATGGAGCAGAAGAGCATCTTGGAAGTTGAGTTAGTTAGTTTATTGTGCCAACCTGGCTGATAAACATATGTGGGGTAATTGAAGGGTGGAGGGATAAATGGCTCAGTAAGCCTCACCTTTTGAGTTCTCAGATCTCTTGCTTTGTGATGGGTACAGCTGCCTTAGCCAGTTCTCTGCTTCAGCTGGCAAGGCTCACTTCCTATAAGACATCTCTAAGGAGAAGCACATGAACCTACCCCATTGCAGTGCTGGGTGCTGGAGCAGCCATGTGGAGACCCCTGCCAATGCTGAGATGCTTAT
>NW_022111321.1:20159284-20163809 GCF_000313985.2 Echinops telfairi
GAACCATTCAGAGGCACACATAGAAAGTCAAACTGCAAAATGTTTGTGTTTCTTGTTACAGTATGATTTTTCACTTGCCGTATAGTCAGCGTGAAAATCATCCCAAACCAAAAAGCTCGAGGCAATGTGCTATTGCTGTGAAGGTGTTTAGACCTTCACACTGTCAAATAGGGGAATAAAATGGAGTTCCCTTTGAGGTATTTCTCCATTAAACTGGCTTCCTGATTACCACATGCTTTTAAATCCCTTTGACTAGGCTCCTTGTCTCACATGATACAGTTTAATTAGCCTGTAAACAATTGTAGGTCTCTAGTGACAAGGACGAGAGCCCTAGTGTCACAGTGTTTTAAGGTTTGGGTTGTTACCGGAAAGCTGTGCAGTTCAAGGCCATCATCCGCTCTGTGTGAGAAACATGAGGCAGTCTGCTTCTGTGAGAACAGTTCCACTCAATCCTAGAGGGTTGTTTTGTGTTGAAATTTACTCTGTGCCAGTGGGTGGGTTTGTGACAAAGAAACTGCACCAAAAATTCAACCTATATCAGAGGCTGTGGGTATCTATGAAATATTCATGGTAGCTACCACCTTTCCTATTTTCCTCCTTATCACTCAAAACTCATTTCCACAATACAGAGATGTGGTTATTCGCTTCCCTAGAGACTTACTGCTTTGTACATCAGCACATCAGTGCTCCTCCAATCCTGATGCTACGTTCTTCTTCATATAAGCCAGCTTCTCTGATGATTTGCTCAGCATACAGATTGAATAAGTATTGGGGGAGGATACAACCCTGACGCATAACTTTCTTGATTTCTTAAAAAAATCATTTTATTGGGGGCTCTTACAGCTCTTATCACAACCCATACATACATCTATTGTAACAAGCACATTTGTAGATATGTTGCCATCATCATTTTCAAACATTTTCTTTCTACTTGAGCCCTTGGTATCAGCACATTTTCCCCTTCCTCCGACTTCCTCCCTCATGAACCCTTGATAATTTATCAATTTTTTTTCAAGTTTTACACTGACCACTGTCCCCTTTCACCCACTTTTCTGTTGTCCATTCCCCTGGGAGGGGGGCTATATGTAGATCATTGTGATCAGTTCCCCCTTTGCTTATTCCATTTATCTTATCTAGATAGACATGCAGAGTCAATAATAAGCACAAAAAACAAGACAAAGCAAAACAAAACAACAAAAGAAAACAAAACAACAACAAAATAACTTTTTTGAGTTTAAACCATGCACCATTACTTTGTTCTGTTCTCACAACTGCCTCTTAATCCAAGTACACGCTTTTCAGGAGCACAAAGAAGTATTCTGGAATTCCGTTCCTCTCAAAGTTATCCATAGATTCTTATGATTCACATAGTCAAATGTCTTGGTAGAGTCATTGAAACACAAATAAACATGTTCTGCTTCCATTCATTAGGCTTTCACTATCTGACTATGGACTTGATCTGGACTGGGCTGGGATGTTTCCTCAATGTTCAATTGCTCTTGTATATAAATCTCTTTCTTATACACATATGAGTGTCTCCATGAGTTTGTTTCCCTAGTCTACCCAGACTAACACAGATACTAAAGTAAGACTCACCTGTCAAGTAATTGTGAAAAGGATTCCCTGGAGTGGCAACCTGCTGTGTATAAAATGAACCCTCCAAGAAGCAGGAGGAGGGATCTCATTACCTGTAAGAGCCAGGAGTGTACGCCTCTTGAATTCAGAAGACAGCTTTAATGTCTGCGCTGCACCTAAGGATAAAGGAAGAGTCTGATTATTCAGAATGGTCTGGGAGGTCACACACATCCACTCTACGATGGACACAAAGAATAAAGCTGGGTCCACATTGGATTTAAACACAGACACTTCATCTGATGCTGTTGGTGGTGCGTGTCATAATGACTCTATGCTCAACAGAACAGACCATGGCCCGGTCCTGCTCTGTCCTCGCAATTGTTCATGTTCTTGAGCCTCTTGTTGAAGCCAAGGGGTCGGTTCATCTCCTTTAGGGTCTTCCTCCTTTTTGCTGCCCCTCTACTTTATCAAACATGATGTCCTTCTCCAAGGACTGGTCTCTCCTGACAACATGTCCAAAATATGTAAGACAAACCTAGTCATCCCAGCCTCTAAGGAGCACTCTGACTATACTTCTTCCAAGACAGATCAGCTTGCCCTTTTAGCAGTCCATGGTACTTTCGGTATTCTTCTCTGGTACCACAATTCAAATGTGTCAATTCTTTTTTGGTTCTCCTAATTCAACATCTAACTTTCACCTACAGGTGAAGCAATTGAAAATATCATGGCATGGGTGAGACACACCTTAGTCCTCAAAATAACATCCTTGCTTTTCAAGACTCTAAAAAGAGATTTTGTGCAGCAGATTTACCTAATACAACACATATTTTGATCTTTTGACTACCACTTCCATGGCCATTGTTTATTAATCCAAGCAATAAAAAGTCTTTGACAACGTCAACCTTTTCTCCATTTATCATGATGTTACCTATTGGTCTGGTTGTGAGGATTTTGGTCTTTTTCACATTGATTTGTAGTCCATACTGAAGGATGTGATCCTTGATTTTCATCAGTAAGCGCTTCAATTCCGTATCACATTCAGCAAGCAAGGTTGTCATCTGCATGTTGAAGGTTGTCAATAAGTCTTCCTCCAATTCTGTTGCCACATTCTTCTTCATGTAGGCCAGCTCCTCTGATTACTTGCTCTGCATTCAGACTGAATGATGAGAGGATTCACTCCTGATGCACACCTTTGCTGATTTTAAACCATGCGCTATTCCTTTGTTGTGCTTCCATAACTGCCTATTAATCTACGTATAAATTTCTCATGAGCCCAATGAAGTGTTCTGGGAGTACCATTCTTCTCAAGGTTACCCATAACTTGTTATAATCTAATAGTCGAATTCCTTGGCATAGTCAATAAAACACAAGTAAACATCTTTCTGGTATTCTCTGTTTCAGCCTAGATCCATCTGACTAGCAATAATATGCCTTGTTCCACATTCTCTTCTGAATACAGCCTGCACCTCTAGCAGATCCCAGTTAATATACAACTGCAACCATTGTTGGATGAGCTTCAGCAAAATTCTACTTGCGTGTGATATTGAAATTGTTATATAAATGAGCATTCTGTTGGGTCATTTTTCTTTGAAATGATTACAAAAATGGATTTCTTCCAGTCAGTTGGTTAAGAAGCCATCTTCCAAATTTCCTGGCATAGATGAGGAAGTATTTCCAGTGCTTCATCAGCTTGTTGAAACATTTCAGTTGGTATTCCATCAATTCCTGAACCCTTGTTTTTGGCTAACACTTTCAGTGCAGCTTGAAATTCTTCCTTCAGTACCATTGATTCTTGCTCATAAGCTTCCTCCTGAAATGAGGGATGTTGACTAATTCTTTTTGATGCAATGACTGTGTTCTTTCCACCTTTTTTTTGATGATTCTTACATGTTTCAATATTTTGTCCATAGAATCTTTCAACATTGCAACTCAAGCCTTGAATTTCTTCTTGAGGTCTTTAAGATATGGTGAGCATATTCTTCCTTTTTGGTTTTCTAACTCTAGGTCTTTCACACTTCATTATAATGCCTCGTTTTGTCTTTTGAGAGGCCCTTTGAAACTTTCTGTTTAGCTCTTTGACTTCATCATTTCTTCCATTTGCTTTAGCTATTCTACAATTAAGAGAAAATTTCAGAGTCTCTTCTGACATTCACTTTGATGTTTTCATCAGATGATGATCTTCATATCCCATCCCACATGGTAGCTCCCAGTATCTGAACAGTGTCACTCTTCAAAGGACATACATTTTCTTCCCTGGGCCCCTCAAAGGTTTCCACCTCAATGCTCATTCTTACCAAGTGCAACTGGCCACACCTGCCATTTGCCCTGTGCTTCACGGTATGCACTTCACCTGTGGGAGGTGCACAAGATTTCATTCCAGAACTGGTTTCACTGGCAGAGTCTACTTGGGAGCTTGAAGCTTACTGACTTCCAGCTTTTGTTTAACTTGTAAAGACATTCAATGACAGTGTAAACAACTCACACTTGAGCAGATTAACCAAACTGTTCAAGCTGAAATGCCACTTGGGGCCTCACCTGGAGCATTGACTGGAGGAGATGCCTTACAAGATATTGCTGAGAGCTCCCCAGAAACACCCCCACCACCCATTCTTTCCTCTAGACCTGTAACTAGGATTAAGTCTCAGAAAGTTCCTAAAGGTGGGGTTTAGATGATAACTCAGGAAACAGTGTGCTGTACTCAAAAAAATCTGCTCGTGTTTTCTAATATGTATAAGCAGAAGTCTGGGAAATATCATGGGAATGGTTACTAAGGATGTGGGATACCAGTGTGTGGAATGGAACATTAGACTTGTCTGAGTTCCTTGATTTGGGGCACCTAAGCCCAGATTTGTCCTTCAGTGTCTCAGCAAGAGAGGTTAAGAGAGGGTCTAATTGCTTATTTGGTTGGTTCACTGAAGCATGGGCTGCGAGATGGCCTAGATTACACCAA
>NW_022111321.1:20165095-20166233 GCF_000313985.2 Echinops telfairi
GCCATAATTTAGTTTGAAGGGAACTTGATTGCCTGTCTCTTCCACAAAATGTCACACTAGTCCATTCTATTGATGACATATGTTCATTGGGCTCACTAGGGAGGATGTATCAAAGACTCTAGGTTCATTGGTACAACATCTGCGTGCAAGAGTTTGGGAAATCAACCCAATGAAGATTCAGGTATCCTCCACCTCAGTAAAATTTCTAGGCGTCCAGTAGTGTGGGTCATGTTGGAACATTCCTACTAAAGTGAAGAATAAACTATTGCATCTGACCCCTCCCAACAGTAAAACAGGAGGCACAGCACCTATTGGATCTCTTGGGTTTTGGAAACAACACAGCCCTCATTTGGGTGTGCTCCTCTGATCTATTTATCAAGTGATATAAAAGGCCTCCAATTTAGAGTGGGGTCCAGAACATAAAAGGTTGTGCAACAGGTTCAATCTTCCATGCAAGCTGCTTTGCCACTGGGACCATATGATCCAGCTGACCCAATGGTGTTAGAGGGGTCAGTTGTAGATAGAGCTGCTATGTGGAATCTTTGGCAGATCCCTATTAGCAAATCACAGCGTAGACCTTTGGGATTTTGGAGTAAAGTTCTGCCATCCTTTGCATATGACTACTCCCCTTTTGTAAAACAGCTGTTGGCCTGTTACTGGACCGTAGTGGAGACTGAACACCTCAGCATGAGCCACCACGTCACCATGGGGCCTGAGTTGCCCATCATGAACTGGGTATTGCCTGATCCACAGAGTCATAAATTTGGACATGCACAACAACGCTCCATTGTTAAATGGAAGTGGTAATATGAGATTGGGCTAGAGGAGGACCAGAGGGTACCAGTAAGCTTTAAGAATAAGTGGCCCAAATACCCACAGTCTCCACTCCTGTAACAGTACCTTTCTTCTCCCAGACTGCACCTGTGGCCTCCTAGGGAGTTCCTTATGAGAAGTTGACTGAGGAACAGAAAATTCATGTTTGGTTTACTGATGGCTCTGCACATATGCGGGTGCTACTAGTAAGTGGACAGCACCAGCACCACAGCCCCTTTCTGGGATCCCTCTGAAGGACAGTGGTGAAGGGAAATCCTTCCAATGGGCAGAACTTTGAGCAGTGCACCTGGCCATTCAGTTTGCC
>NW_022111321.1:20166955-20170764 GCF_000313985.2 Echinops telfairi
GAAATGAGGAGCTGCCACCAAGGGCTCAAGGAGAAAGAAAATGTTTTAGAAATGATGATGGCGTACAAGTGTGCTTGATACAATTGAATGCTGGATTGTTCTAAGGTCTGTACGAGCCCTCCAATAAAATTATTAATAAAAAAGAAACCAAGCCCAAAAAAAGAAAAGAAAATTGGTGACAAGGAGGTGTGGGAAAGAGGTATGTCAATAGACCTCTCTTAATGGGCCAAGAAAGTGAAGATAATCGTGTCTCACATGAATGCTCACCAGAGGGTTACCTCTCAAGAGGAGGACTTTAACAATCAAGTAGATAAGGTGACACACACTGTGGAAACTAGTCTTCCTCTTCCTCCACCACTCCTGTTATTGCCCAATAGGTACATGAGCAAAGTGGACATGGTGGCAGGAATGGAGGTTATGCATGGGTTCAAAAACACTGACTTCCACTCACCAAGGTTGACTTGGCCACTGCCACTGCTGGGTGCCCCATTTGCCAGCAGCAGAAACCAACATTAAGTCCAAGATATGGGACCATTCCTCGGGGAGATCAACCGGCAACCTGGTGGCAGGTTGATTACATAGGACCACTTCCGTCATGGAGGGGACAGTGTTTTGTTCTTACTGGCATAGACACCTACTCTGGATATGGATTTGCCTTCCTTATACACATGCTTCTGCCAAAACTACCATTCGTGGTCTTATAGAATGCCTCATCCACCGGCATGGCATCCCACATAGCATTGCTTCAGATCAAGGAACTCACTTCATAGCAAATGCAGTGTGGCAATGGGCCCGTTCCCTTGTAATCCACTGGTCATATCATGTTCCTCATCATCCTGAATCAACTGGTTTGATAGAACGATAGAATGCTAAAGACACAATTATAGCACCAGTTAGGTGGCAACACCTTGCGGGGCTGGGGCAATGTTCTCCAAGAGGCTGTATATGCTCTAAACCAGCAACCAATATATGGTGCTGTGTCTCCGTAGCCAGGATTCATGGGTTCTGGAACCAAGGGGTGGAAGCCAGAGTGGCACCACTCACTATTAGTCCTAGTGATCCACTTGCAGCATTTTTTCTTCCTGTCCCAGCAACCCTATGCTCTTGAGGACTGGAGTTAATAGTTCTGAAGGGAGGAACTCTCCCACCTGGAAACACAGCACTGAGTCCACTGAACTGGCAGCTGAGCATGCCCCCTGGTCACTTTGGGCTTCTCGTGCCTTTGGATCAACAGGTCAGGAAGGGCGTCACTGTACTGAGTGGTGTGATTGATCCTGATTCCCAAGGAGAAATTGGACTGGTGCTACATGATGGAGGTAAAAAAAGAATATGCCTGGAATCCAGGAGATCCCATAGGCCATCTCTTAGTACTACCATCCCCTGTGATTAAATAAATGGTAAACTATAGCAACCCAATCCTGACAAGACATCTAATGACCCAGACCCCTCAGAAATGAAGATCTGGGTCACCCCACCAGGCAAAGAACCACGGCCAGCTGAGGTGCTGGCCGAGGGCAAAGGTAACACAGAAGGGTTAGTAGAAGAAGGTAGTTCTATCCATCACATCAGTTATGACCATGTGATCAATTGCAAAAGCGAGGTTTGTGATTGTCAGTATTCTTTATATTTACTTATTAAATAGCTTTCCTATGTGCATGTACAATTTGATTCAGTGCATTTTCATTTGTATGTATGATAGATGTATGATGTTAGGTGTAAGTGTGATTTCTTTAATGTATAGAAATTATATATGGCTAAAGAATTGTGTACAGGTGCCAAATTGGCAAGGTGTGAACTGTGATAGTTAGGTTTATTGTGCCTTCCTGGCCAGTAGGAACATGGATTTATCAGTTCACAGTTTTATTGGAAGGCAAAGAGATAAACGGCTCTGCAAGGCCTGCCCCCATCTCTCCAGCTCTCTGGGGATTTGGATCAGCATGCTGCTGGTTTTGCTAGTTCTCTGCCTCAACCTGTGTGCTACTACCTGTGGGCAGAGCCAACCATGGATCCTGTCGCTAGAGCTTAAGGCTCCTTTGAGACATCCTTTGCCACGCTGCTGGTACATACATCACTTGAGCTTGAGGCTGGTGGATCCTGTCACCTTGCATTTCTTGAGTTCCATATACCATCCGTGCCTGCTTCACTAAGCTCTAGAGCTACCTACTGTTGCTGACCAACCCTGCTGTTTGCTGCCTGTGGCCAGACTCTGCCTGCCTTGCCCAAGGGAGGACTCTGCTGTCTGCTTCCTTGGCCTTGGACCTGGCAGCCCCCGGGAGTTGAAGGACTTCCAGTATATTAGCTGTTCCACAAAAGTTAATTGAACTGAGCCCTTTGTATTTCTGTGTGGACTAATATATAATCATAAGTGTCCTGGCTTTGTTTCTCTAGAGAACCCTGCCTAACACAGACAGGTTCAAAGAGAGATAGAAGGAAATATGGGAGATTGTTTTAGAGCAGGGTTGAGGAAATTTTTTCTGTCAAGATTAGGATATTTATAACATCATTCGTGGGTCACGCAAAATCACCAACTTAAAAATTAGCCTGCTATATTTGGGCAAACAATTAACTCACCCCTAATCTGCTGGCTGCAACTGCCTCTCTCTCGTGAGGCGTGTGATATCAGGTGGGATTTATTATGTTGCTACTCTCAACTGCTTTTCCAGGTTTGCACCAGTCTGTCTAGATTGCAATCCACTCTCCAATGGCACATTTTGAAAAGAACTGCTTGTGGAACTAAGTTGTTCTGAAGACAGATGCATGTTTTAATGCATGTCTCCTCAAAATGGTAAGTGTATCATTGCTTATGTAATGTTTACATAACTCAAGCAGTGCGGGGTTGTTGTACCTAACTTTCAGCTCTTCATTGTTTTGCAGCTACATGACTTCTTGCTGTAGGTTATCAAGCTGATTCCATATTGAATGATGTAGCAAAAATGTTCAGTTTCATTTGTTTACTTTTCACATCCTTCAATCTTTCATTAAATGCTACAATTAGTTTTGTACATTCACCAGTATATTCAAGTGGGGAAATGCACCACGGTATTCTTTTAGCATTGCAATTTCCACAGCCTTAATTTAGCTTCAAATAATTAACTCCATGTTTAACATCAGGGCACTGAGAAGCGGGTTGGGGCACTGCAGTTTGACATTCAGCTTGGAGAGACACTTGATAATGTCTACCATGGACACTGAGTCACAGCGCCGCTTGCTCTCATTGAGCCCTGACAGGTTTCCCCTTCATCCCCATGACTGCTTGCCTTCATCCCACCGTCCATCAAACCTCAGTAACATGTTCCCTAGCTTCAGCCAATGTGCTCCAGTGATAAACAACTTCCTGGACTCAGTCAAGATCATTCAGTAACTTCTTTAATTGGCGGCTGTTAAACCTTCTACTGTTGACAAAAATTATTCATGACCCTATTGTTGATATCACATTGTTGAGCCACGGTGACAGTGCACAGAGACTTTCTGGGTGTATGATGCATTGGTATATAATTAAATCACTTGGATAAAGACAGATGATACAGTTCTTTCTTGACAAATGCAGTGAACTGATTTTGCAAGCCAACCAGGGCCGAAGCTCCATCTACACTAGGACCACTCCATTTTGCAATTATTAGCGCCAGTGTTTTCATTGATAACTCAAGTTTCTGAAACAAGTCCCCCCTTCTGGTTATGCCTGTGCATGACCTCCAGTGACAGCAGTTCCTCTTTCTGGTCAAACTCTGCAGTTATTCCATGAATGAAAATTGTCAGTTGAGCAGTATTCTTGTGTGTGTTTTCTGTTATTTTAAGAAATCATTTTATTA
>NW_022111321.1:20171376-20172180 GCF_000313985.2 Echinops telfairi
TTTACTACAGGCATATGGGCTGCAGTCATCAGATGAAAAGCAAGTGTGTCTGTCATGTCTAGTATTCATATGTGTCCTGTCTATCCTGTAATGGATACTCTTTACTTGCCTCTCAAAATTTACCCGATTATTATGATTCACTTAATATAAATTTATGTTGCTATGAAAAAGAGTCCTAATTGATTGGATTTTGAGTCTCACCTGTGGTTGACTTGACAGGGTCAGGCCAACTGAATTCATAGGCCTTATATTGCCACTGGCTGGACGTTCCCTCCCCCTGGACCAAATGGTTATTATGAGCTGGAATTGACCAGATGGCAGTGAGTTTTTCAGTGGACAATGACTGGAATAGGACCTTTGTCCTCAGGGAACTTATTGTCGTTAGCATCCCCTTTCCTTTACAGTGTGT
Source organism: Echinops telfairi (assembly GCF_000313985.2). Taxonomy (NCBI): domain Eukaryota; kingdom Metazoa; phylum Chordata; class Mammalia; order Afrosoricida; family Tenrecidae; genus Echinops; species Echinops telfairi. Next base: position 20,171,786 of record NW_022111321.1, read on the forward strand.
CGAATTCTATGTGTGTCACTCTAGTTACCTGTTGTCATCAATCTCCTTCACTGGACTATAAAGTCTCTGGGCCCAGGTCAGTGTCTGTCTTGGTCTCAATCATCTAACAAGGTGCTGAACGCTACAGTGAGGGCCAAGAAACATGTTTTATTTTTTTTTAATGGGTAAGTTAGTAAGTCTGGGTAATTATTTTTATTTGTGTGGTTAAGAATACAGATACCAGGAGGATTAGGGAAGGGTGGGGGGAGAAAGGGGGAACTGATCACAAGGATCAACCTAGTATCCCCTCCCAGCGGGATGAATAATGGAAAAGTGGGTGAGGGGAGATGGAGGACGATGTAAGATATGGAAAAAATAATCTATAACTTATCAAGGGTTTGTGAGGGAGGGCGGGT
>NW_022111321.1:20173444-20174717 GCF_000313985.2 Echinops telfairi
TTGGCTTAAATTCAGATTCTACTTTCATGCTGACCATTATCCAGCAATGTGGCTACTTTGTCTTTAGGCAGAAGGTGTTTGAAAGTACAAGTGCCCAGTCAGCCCAAGAAGAGGCAGCCTTGCCCTCAGGGAATTTACCTTCATGTGATCTTTAATGATTTAGGATCCATGGGATGTAAATGTTGAGGTGCTTGTGAGTATGACTCAGGAAAACATGGTCAGGGGTCATACCTGACTAGGTGATCAGGACTAATCTTGTAAACCTTTTATTTTCACAGTATAAATATTCCTTTTGTAATCAGTATGTCATTTCACCTTCTAAATAGCTCCAAGAGTACACAAAATCAGGACTTGGGAGTTCTTTGGTGCAGGTGCCATATCTCATGATGCTTTTTAAAAATAGTTCGGTTGGCATATGATCACATATCACACAATTTAATAGTTCAATCATATTATGAAGAGTTGTGTAATCATCACCACAATCAATTTTAGGACATATTTTTCTCTCTTATACTCATTGTTGTTAGCTCCCCACTTTCCCCAACCTCTCCTGCCATGCCACTTGATAAAGATTAATTCAGTTACTGTCCCTTTAGATTTATCTGTCCTGGATTTCATATACAGAAAACCACACAAAACGAATATAAGAGGAACCCGAACAATAATGGCAACATAAAACAGAGGAAAACCTAAATTGACAAGAAAGCAGAGAATATTAAAACCTGGAAAATTTTAAATGGATCAAAGGGGAGATCAAATGATGAAGTATTACATTTTAACCTACCTGCATCTGCATCTATCTGTGTATAATTCAGTGACGTTGACTACATTTTAAATGCTATAAACATCCTCCCCCTCCTTTCTGAATCATTCTTCCTCTGTTAACATAAACTCACAGCCACCTAAGTCTCCTATCTAATTTTTTGAGTTGCTGTTGTCAATATTATCCCCTATACATAGTTCTGAAAAGAGCACAATGCTCGAAGGACAGTTTTACTATTTAACAGTTGTTTGACCAGCTATTTCAAGCCAAAGTTATCCTGTTCAGCCAGCTCCTATGAAGGCCTGTATTACTTCTAAGCTTCTCACTGTCTGTCATCAAGTGGTTTCCTACTCACAGACACCCTAAAGCACCGGGTGGAATTGCCCTGTGGGTTTCTGAGACTGTAACTCTGTACGGGAATAGAAAGCTTTGCCTTTCTCTGGCAGCATGGGGCTGGTGGCTTTGAACTGCTAATCTTGAAGTTAGTTGCCCAATGCACAAGCACTACAC
>NW_022111321.1:20175062-20182245 GCF_000313985.2 Echinops telfairi
AACATGGTAAATATGTCGGAGTCCCGGGACTCTATACAGTAGGCATGTTCAAGTCAAGCGATCTGAACCAAGCTCCAAGGACCACCAATTCTATCACCTTGAGATAGCGGTGGAGTATTTTCAGAGCGAGCAGGAGATAAACCCCTGAGGAAATGTTTTAAAATGGGGAGGAGAGGTGGAAAGGAAAGAAATACAATTCATGGCCAATATAAAGGATTGTGTAGATATGTACTGTTGACCTTTTAAAGGTGAAAGAATGGGAAACACCTGAAATTCCTAAAATCGAATAAATTAAAAAAACAAATATAATTAATTTTTCTCCAAAAACTGTGTGAACATGGCAACAGTACAGATGCACTTCTTTTTCCTATTTGTGCAAAATTCTCAAATTTCCACAAATTCACCTCACAAGGTTGGCAATTTTATTTCTTCAAGCTGTTACCAATTAAACTCAATCATATCTTTACCAGAACTTCAAATTAAGCGCGTGTTGGAATTGACTCGATGGCAGTGGGATTTTTGTTGGTTTCCCCATTACTTTCATTAACAGAGAAAAACATACTTTCTCAAACCTATATAATCTTTCTGAAAATGGATGAGGATTTAATTGAATCATTTTATATAAACAGTATTCCACTTATCTAAAATTAACCTAAAATGTGTGCAATGGTGATATTATTCTCAGGGAACATTATATCCATGGAAGGCAAAGCTCCAAACAAACAAACAAACAAATAAACAAAAATACTCCTTTGGCTTAGTTGGATGTAAAAGGAACATAGTTAGGACTATTTACCAAGTGGCCTCATGTGTAAGGGTGTGGGCAAGGGACAAGAACGTCTGTGTAGGACTTTTTGTCTGTGCTCAATATCAGTTGGACCTTGAGAAAATTAGTTAATCACTGTGTTGCTACTTGCTTTTCCTTTTAAAAAAATCAGAGTTAAGAATAATACTCATGATATAAGCTTGATTCGAGAATTAAATTAGATAAATTTCATAAAGTGAAAAACATACAAACTGAAAAATACCACTGAGGAAGAGCTGCCTTCTCAAAGCAGAGCAGACCATAATGACATGAATGGAGTCTTTTGGGACCTTCGTTTGCTGATGGGACATGACTCATATTGAGAAGAAACAGTTACAAACATCTATGCATAATTGGAACTTGGAATATATGAATCATGATTCTAGAAAAATCAGAAGTGAAATGGAACACATAAAGATCTATAGGCATTAGTGAGCTGAGATGGACTAGTATTGACCATTTTGAACCATATGGTTTACTATGCTAATGACAAATTCAAGAGGAAGGATCAAAAAGGTGTCATCAAAAAGGACACCCAATGTTTACCTTGAAATGCAATGTTGTCTGTGACAAGGAAATACATATAATGCAACTATTATTCAAACTTACCTGCCAACCACTAAAACTAGCGATGAAGAAATTGAAGAATTCTACCAAGTTCTTCAGTCTGAAATTGAACTAATATGCGATGTATTGGGTCCATATTCTAAAGTCATCTTGATCTTACTATATATATATATATATATAGAGAGAGAGAGAGAGAGAGAGTATCCTGTGTCTCTGGTGGCACTTCCTAAATACCACAAAGTCTGTGGTTCTAAACCACCAACCGTTCCCCATGAGAAAGATGAGGCTATCTGCTCCCACAAATACTTACAGCCTCAGAAACCTTATATAGGGGAGCTATGAATCAGAATCCAATCACTGACAGTGGGGTTTACCCTGTGTCTGCTGCGGACACTGGTAGAATTCTCATCTTTTCACAGAGGAGACTCAAGTTTGATTCCTGCCTCCCTTCCCCTCCCCACTTTGGCACACTGCAAAATCAGTTCTCTTTGATATGAAAGTCTTTATCTTGTTTTGTTTTTCCATATAATGAGATTTTTTTTTCAAAACCATTTAAGCTTTTGTCCTTTTGTGATTGGCTAATTTCACTCAACATACTGTTCTCCAGATCCATACATGTCATGAGGTACTTCATGGTCCTGCCATTGTTTCTCCATTGTGTGTAATACTAGTGTTTCCTCATCCTTCCCTCCAGTGGTGGCCCTCTAGGCTATTCCCGTGTTCTCGCTATTGTGACCACTTCTGTGATGGACATGGGTGTGCTTGTGCCTGTTGGTGGGCTGACTCCTACTTCTTCAGAATACATGCCCAGCAGCGGGAATGCTGAGCCATCTGGAATTTATTTGAGGTAGTGCCTTCTCACTTCTCACAGCGGTTATACACAGTTACTGTCCACCCAGCAGTGTACAGGGGTTCCGATCTCTCTTTAGCCTTTCCAGCATTTGTTATCTTCTTTTTGTACTTTGGCTGTCATTGTCGAGGTAAGATGGTCTCTCATCTTTGTCTTGATTTGCCTCTCCCGGATGGCCCAAAGTGGTATTTTAATCTAACTCAAGGCATCTGACTTCAGAGTACAGCTCTTAACCTTGTTGTTTATTTCATGAATATTACCTAGATGGAACTTATATAGCCATTGGTCTGACACTAACGTCCATGCTCTTTGATTGGAAAGATAGTGGTAGAAATAGTCTCATTGGAGTTGGATCAGATTGAGTTTGTTTTTTACCATGATCAATAGCACTCCTATGTAAAGTGAACATGGAATAACTCACAATCTAAGTAAGACTCATTCCCTGGTGAAATATTATGAAATTCTCTATATAACATGTCCAAATTTTCAGTCTTGCCTTCTGCCTTCTTCCTTCCTTTCAGTCTTTGTCTTCTTCTTCTTTTCTTCCAAATATGTATTGAGTCTCTCTCAGTTATCATGGGCTGTGTCCGATATTATACTCATAATGTCATTTAAAAGTTTCCTTAGGTATTTTGCTTTTAAATATCCAATGTTGGGTAAATTAAAGATGAAAGAAGTTTCCCACCATTCTGTAACTTGGTCAATATATTTGATAGGTCTAAAATATTTTGCAGGACATATGTGGCAAGGGTGATTCTGTTTCCTCTTATAGTGTTTATTTGTAATGGACACATGTTCCCTCTCTCTCTCTTTTTCTGTCCTGGAATGGTGGAGAAGGCACACGAGTCAGCAAACCTCGGTTGCCTTTTGTTTGCCTCCAGCAGTCGTTTTCTCCTGAAGGGCTGTGGCCGGGCATCCGGAGACGGGCCTTTTGAGTTAGCAGATGTTTCTTCAGCTGGTCCTGTCACTGATGTGAGCAGAACAGAAGAAAGCCCTCCTTCACTACAGTGTCGACTGTATTTTAGCTCTTATCATATATTCTATGCTTGGTTGGACTAATAAATAGAGGGAATTTTTCAACAAATGTGGTAGGTGAGTTGAGAACGTTGTGGCATGAGACAGAAAGGGCACTTCTAGCATTTTTGAGAGTCTAGTGCCCCTACTGATAGACTAGGCTGTTGTATAACTGGGAATTCTAGAGAAAGAGTGAGAGAGAAAAAAGCCAGGGACTAGGATAACACACCTTGGCGATATTGTGGATTCAGTGTTGCAATAAAGCAAATACTGCAATAAGCAAGTCACACATTTTTTTTTTTTTTGGTTTCTGAGTACATATAAATGTTATGTTTGCATTCTACTGTAGTCTATGAAAGGGGCTTTGGTGAAACTGTGGGTTAGTAATTGACCTGCTAACCAAAATGCACGTGATTCCAATACACCAGGAACTCTTAGGGAGAAAGGTGAGTACTATTTGCTCTTCTAAAGACTCCCCGTCTGTGAAACCCTATGGAGCAGTCTTCTCTGACTTCCAAGGTTGCTGTGAATTGTAATCAACAGAATGGCAGTAGGTAGCTGTCTGCTTTATTCGGTAGTCAATCTATTGCAGTGGTTCTCAACCTGTGGGTCGCAACCCCTTTGGGGGTCAAACTCCCCTTTCACAGAGGTCACCGGATTCGTAGCAGTAGCAAATGACCGTTATGAAGTAGCAATGAAAATAACTTTCTGGTCGGGGTCCCCACAACATGAGGAACTGTATTAAAGGGTCGTGACATTAGGAAGGTTGAGAACCACTGGTCTACTGAGTGTGTAATAAAATTATTGCTGAAAAGTTTGAAATATTGTAGAATTACGAAGTGGAGCCACAGTGATGATACAATGCGAGCGTATGCTAAAGGAAACTAGGATGAATGCCCTTGCCTGGTTTATGAAAACCCAACCCCAAACCCAAGCCAGCAATATCTGTGAGGCCCAGCAAAGGGAAGGGCACCAGAAGGAGGTGTGCCTGTCCTGTGCCGTGTAAGCAACACTCATGACCTGCATGCTCCCCCACCCATGCCCCTCGCTCTTTGGTACAATGTGAGCTAAGGTGGGGTTCTAACCACCGAGTTGCATGAACAACTTGAATTAATGTATAACAATGCTACTCTTACCACTATGATGGAAGACTTTGTAGCCCTGTGATCATGTGTTGTCCTGCTCAGGATGGGTAAAGATATGGAAAGTTCTACTTGCAGCTCTATCCCTGATGCCTACCTTTCTGGAATGGTTTGCCTTTTTGGAACCTGCTTCCCGCTCCCTCTGGAAACTGAGAAGTCACTCCCGAGGGACTTCTGCTTCAGCCACTTGTTGTCAGGCACCTCACCTGCTCAGAAAGCTCACAGACTGTGCCTGCCACCTACTCCCAGACATACACAAGCCACAGACCGCAATATGGAATTGAGTCTGTGAGCCCTCAATTCTGCTGACAGCAAATAATTTACTTTATACCATTTGTGTATCTTCAGTCTCATCCAGTTTGGTTTACTCAGCCTAATTAGGGCACTGATATCTCAGGCCTTGTTTAGATTGCCGGAGACTCTTCAGATCAGGATTCTCTCTGAATTTTCCTACCACTTCACCACTACAGTCATGCTGGCACAGACAGGTTACAGGACTTTGTGGCTGTTGGAATGTAGAGCCTAAAGAGGAGGGAGCAGCCAGGGGTGATACCTAGATTTGGATTCCAGATGGCCCGGGGAATGATGCTTCCATTAATAGATGCAAAAGACAGACATGGGAAGCCTATGTAAGAGGAAGAAGAAGTAGCTTATGAAATGGAAACATCAGATGAGCTAAGTTAGGGAAATGGTGAGCTTAGAGTGCAGAGCAGACATCCTGGTAGAAGTGTAGGGCACTGGTTCAAGAAAAGGCCAGAAATACAGATTTGGGACTTGTCTGCACGGAAAGCATCATGTATGTTGTTGGAGTTGGGAATTTGGTGGTGGTGGTGGTGGTGGTAGGGTTGGTGTGGTCTGTCACTATATGTTGGAGTGACAGAACCCTTTTTTCAATGGTTTCTTCCCTTCCTGGAATAAGTTACACCATCTATTTTTTGGTAGGTCTGTTTCTAATCATTTAACCAGTAGTAAGTTCTCATGGAGTCAATTCTGACTCAAGAATCCCTGTGTGTCAGAGGAGAACTGAGCCCCGAAAGGTTGTCAGGTATTGGCTTTCCTGAAGTAAATTGTCAGGTCTTTCTTCTGAGGTACCTCTGGGTCAGCTCCAATCTCCATCCTTTTGGCTAATGGTCAAGTACATGAACTGTATACGGCACCCAGGATGTTTCCCTAGGGTCATAGAAATCACATGGCAGTGACCGTTATCCAAATGACATAAATGGTACCATGAGGGGATTTTCTCCCATCGCTTAATTAAAGCACATTCAAATTTCTCAATTCGTGAACAAATATTTCTTGTTGCATTGGGTACTATTCTTGGTGCTAGAAATTTGAGAGCCATTTAAGATGGGCACAATGCAACTTTTGTGCATTGTGGGGGGCAGGGGACATGGGGGTTGGTGGGTAGACAAGCAGGAAGCAGTGTTGCAAACAATGAGGTTTAAGTAGAGGAAATTAATATGGAGAAAAATAAACAACGTAATTCAGAGGCCAAGGAGTAGACAGTAATATAAACAAAACCAAACTCATGGCCCCCCAGTCAATTCTGACTCATGGTGACAGTATAGGACAGGGTGGAACGTCCCCGGTGGGTTTCCAGACTAGAACTGTGTATTAAGTGGAAAGCCTCACCGTCCTGCTGAGGAGCAGATGGTGGTTTTGAAGCACAAACCTTGCAGATAGCAGATCAATGCATTAGGTCATAAAGTATTCCCAGACATTAGTTAAGTCTGCATAATCTCTCTATGACATAGCCAGGGCATGTGCCACACTCTCATCGGTTAGTTGAGTAAATTGAAATGCAGAAAAGTTGAGTGACTGAGAGAACTCCCATAGGTAGTGACAGAAAGCTTGAACTTGTTTCTGTTTGTCTGACTCCAAGCCAGCATGCTTGCTGCCATGTTGCGCCAATTATGGTACGTCCATCCCATGGAATAGCATGTTATCATTACAAACAATGATTATGGAGACAGATACTTAAGATAGAACATTAGGAGAAATGCCAAAATCATGCATATGCCATGTAAGCAATAAGAATGCCTGCATGGACTGGATGGTGATAGAAGGACTGAAAATGGTCTTTGCATTGGAGTGTTTCCTTATTTTCTGGTGTCTTCAATTTTAACGGAACTAGTAGCTTGTATTGAAAACACTCCTGTAGAGTGTTTTCAAACAGAGGCAGCCAACCTGGCCTCAGCGCTAAAGGCAGGGATTTACAGTCAGTTCTTGATCCAGCAATAGATTTTCAAGGCTGGGAAGTGATAGCCTTCCTGTACACTCTACACAAGGGCTTAAGGGCCACCAGGATTAGCCTGGTGATCTTAGCCTAGGAGACAAAAGTCTGCTTAGGTGTCCCCCTGGGGTTGTTTGACTGCTCACATGATCAGTTGACCTACGGGACATCATCCAAGAAAAGAGCAAACCATCATGTCTTCATACAGTAAATGGAAATATAGGTTGGTGTCCCATGGTGCAAAGAGCCCGGAATAGGAATTTGAACCCTGATTTTGCCTTTGGTTTCAGTTTTTTGACCTTTATCAGCCCATTAAATTTCTTCAGATCACAATTTCTTCCTTTGTAAAGTGGAGGCAACATCACCTACTTCCTAGGACGGTTGGAAGGAATCAACAATATGATGTATAAAAGCTATACATGCTGGGAGGAAAAGGGCATTTATAGAGGTCTAGATAAAGACATGTACATATACAAATATATTTATATGAGGATGGGGAAATAGACCTATGAGCCTATATTTATAGGTTTAGTATTAAGGTAGCAGAAGGACATTGGGCCTCCACTCAAGTA
>NW_022111321.1:20183315-20197062 GCF_000313985.2 Echinops telfairi
GCCCCTAATCAAATGATTTTTTTAAAAAAAGAGTAACCAGGGCTCCTCTGTTTATGTTTGAGCAGTGAAATATTGCACTGGCCATATTTTATTGCTTAGAATCCATTGCATTAATAGGCCATTGTATATTGATATAAATGAAAGTGATAATGTACAGTGATATACCACTGTATTGATATACTATTGATCGATTGTATGATTTTAGTATATTCAACTTACCCATTCACCTATTCAACCTGTAGTGTTTTCCAATTGGGGATTACTGTGCTTTAAATTTCTCTTAGATAAAATACCGAGGAGTGGGCCAAAGAATTGACTTATGTTTAATGTTATGAGGAGCTACCAGACTGATTTCAACAATGGCTGTATCACTCTTACAGTCCCACCAGAAATGGAAGAGAGTTCCAGTTGCCACATTTCTACCTGGCATTATCAGTCAGAAAATAAAAGTCATTCTAGTCAATGTGTAAAAAAAAAAAAAAAAGAAAAGTTATACATGTATTTCCATTGCTTATGCTGACATCCTTCTGAAGCCATTGATAATTTTTAAGCAGATCGTGAAGCTTTTTGTATCCAAACAGCAGTCCCAGATAAGGCAGAGCCATCCTGGCACCTGAAAATAAGGCCCTCTCTGGATGAAACGCAGCCAGCCAGGGAAGCTCTGTGAGAGGTCAGTTCTCCCAAAGCCACGGGCTTAGTCTCCCAGGCAACAGCAGATGCTTGCCTCAGTAAAACAGTCAGACATTTTAAAATAGAAATCAAGGATAGTAAACCCATTTGGGCCCGTGAGCACTGTCCTCTCACAAGCACTTTTTTTTTTTTTAAAAAAAAGCTTTGTTATTGTGAATGGGACAAAGATTTCCAGAACATATCTGTTTCCCATTCAACAATTGACGCACATTTTGTTTCATCTCCGTGATGGCAATTCCACAAGGTACCACCACTTCTCCCACAGCCTCCCTGTGCTTCTTGTTTCCATTCTTCCTTCTGTCCGAAACCTTCTGAACTTTGTCGTTGGATATTTTGCTGCCCTTTGAGTTCAAAGGGTTGATTATTCTAGGTGAGCCTACGTCCCTAGTGTTATTGCAACATTTTTAAAGCCTCAAACCTAGAGTCGACTCATCAATCCTGCTTCAGATGGAGTTTCTCTTGTCTGGGTAGCCTGGCCAAGTGCCCCCAAGAATGTAAAAAATGATTGACTCTCTGGGCGTTGTAGAGCAAGTTCCATGCATTTAGATGAATGATTTTAAAAGTCTACTAACCAGGCTGTATTTGAATATTTGAGTGGATTCTTGCCGCACAGAATGTTTCATTCCAACTAGCTCAGTGGGCTGCCAAGGTGAAAGTGTTCATGATTAATTCTGTTCATAAACACACGGGGGTGGGGGAAGATCGCTGGTTGATATCAGCATTTTATTCACTGTGACTTCTGTTCGGTTTAATTATTTCCTCCCTGTGGCTTTAAATTGAAAGACTTCAACCTCAGGAGCAACTTCTGGTGAACTTAATTACTTACTCCTGATGCAAGAGAAAGAGGTCAACAACCAAGGGCTGCGCTGTAGTGGCAAGGAAAGAGGAGGAGAAGCACATTGCATTGGGTTCTCTGTGCCCTGGGCTCCAGTGGGGGTCTGTCACCACCAAGCTGCTCAGCTCTTTCAAGACCTCTATTTCCTCAAAACAAAACAAACAGAAAATCCCCCCCAAATGTATCTAATACATATATATTATATACATGTGTCTATACACATACATATACACAAGTCACGAAGTACTGCGAGACAAAGTCATGTTGTCAGGTGCTGTTGAGTGGTTTCTGACTCTAAGCAGCCCTATCTTCCACCAAGGCAGCCACTGCCTGACCCTCACCTTGATGTGACATTGGCCCCATTGTTGCAGACACTGTACCAATCCATTGTTGCCCAGGGCCTTCCTCTTTTCCCACTGTCTTTCTCCAGGGACTGATCTCTCCTGATAACGTGTTTGAAGTATGTGAGACCAAGTCTCACCATCCTGGTCTCTACGGAACATTCTAACGGTAATTCTTCCAAGACAGATTTGTTTGTTCCTTTAGCGGTCCATGGGACTTTCAATATTCCGTGCCGGCACAGAATGTAAGTGCATTGATTCTTCTTTGGTCTTCCTTATTCTGTGTCCAATTTGCACATGCATATGAGGTGATTGGAAATACCACGGCTTGGCTTGTGTGCCTTAGTCTTTAGTCCTCAAAGTAACCTTTTCAAGACTTTAAAGAGGTCTTCTGTAGCAGTTTGATCCAGTGCATCTTTTGACTACTGCTTCCTTGAGCGTTGATTGTAGATCAAATCAAGATGAAATCCTTGATAAGTTAAAGCTTTTCTCCGCTTATCATGATATTACCTATTGATCCAGTGGTGAGCGTTTGCGTTTTCTTGACAACTCTTTTATTGCCTGAAAAATTGTAATCTGAGTTGTCAAAACTTGTCCATTATCTTTCAATTTCAAGGTTGTTTGGTTTTCTTGACATTAAGTTATAATCCAAACTGAAGACTATAATTCTTGATCTTCATCAGCAAGTGCTTCAAGTCCTCCCTTTCAACTAGCACGTGTGTGTCACCTAATGCTTTGTTCTTCTTCATATAATCCAACTGGGTGTTCCCAGTGCTTCCACATTTTGCTGGCACATTTCAATTGCTATTCCATCAATTTCTGGACCTTATTGTTGGTTAATGCTTCCAGTGCCGTTTGGACTTCGGATCTTGCTTTTACGCTACCTCTTGAAATAGTTGAATATTGCTCAGTTCTTTTGGGTACAATGACTGTGCATTCCTTCCATCTTCTTTGATGCTTCCTCCATCATTCAATATTTTGCCTATAGGATATTTCAATATTGCAACTTTGGGCTTGAATTTTTTCTTGAGTTCTTTCAGTTTAAGATATCCTAAGCATATTCTTCCTTTTTTCAGTTTTCTAACGCTAGGTCGGTGCACATTTCATTATAATATTTTACTTTTTCTTCTCAGGTTGCCCCTTGAAGTTTCCTGTTCAGCTTTTTTACTTCATTATTTTTTTCCATTTACTGTAGCTTCTCTTTGATCAAGAGCAAGTTCAATCATCTCCTTTGACATCCATTTTGATTTTTTCTTTGTGTCCTTTCTTTTAAATGATTTTTGTTTTCTTCATGTATGATGTTCTTGATGTCAATCCTAAGCTCAACAGGTATTTCATCATCAGTGTTCAATGAGTCAAATCTTTTCTTGAGATGTTTTCAAAATTCAGGTGGGATATATCAAGGTCATATTTTTGTTCTTGTTGACTTGTTTTAATTTTCTTCAACTTCAACCTAAAGTTATACATGAGCAATTGATGGCCTGTTCCATAGCCAGCCCCTGGTCTAGTTTAGCTGCTGCTATTGACCTTCTCCATCATCTCTACCCACAGATGTAGTCAATGTGATTTCTGTGAATTCCTTTTGAAAAAGTACATGTATAGTTTCTATTTGCATTGTTGAAAAAAGTTTTGCAATGAAGAAGTCATGGATTATTGCAAATTCTGTCATGTAATCTCCAGCTTCATTTCTATCACCATGGCCATGTTTTCCAATTACTCTTCCTTCTTCTTTATTTCCAACTTTTGCATCTCAATCACCAACATCAATTAATGTATCTTGATTGCATATTTGATCAATTGCTGACTGATTTGGTTGTTAGTACTCTTTAATTTCTTCATCTCCGGCTTTAGTGATTGGTGCATGAATTTGAAAAAGAGTTGTGTTGATTGGATTTTCTTGTATTGAGATAGATATTATCTTATGACAGACAGTATTGTACTTCAAGAAAAAAACCTTCAAATGTCCATTTTGAGGGTGAATGCAAGGCCATTCATTTTGATTCTATCATTCCAAGGATAGTAAACCATATGGCTTCCTAATTAAAAATGGCCAACCCTGGCCCATTTCAGCTCATCAATGCCTAGGATATTGATCTTTATGTGTTTCATTTCATTTTGATGACTTCCAATAATTATTATGTTTGCAGCTATTTTTTCTCATTTTGAATTGTGCCCGGTTAGCACAGGAAGCACCAGATGCTTTACTTTCATACTCTTTATTCAGTCCTCATCAGTATGGTCAGTTCTACTTTGAGAGGGAAGCATCTCTTCTCTGGTCATAATTTGAGCCCCTTCTGATTTGAGGGGCTCATCTTCTGGCACTATCTCTGGAAATATTCTACTGCTCTTCATGGGGTTCCAGTATCTGACAATGTTCTGCTGCTATCTATAAAGTTTTCAGTGAGTGATTCCTCTGATGTGTACAGCCTGTTCCTTCTATGTAGTGTAGTTGTCTTATTAGTCTGGAAACTCTGATGATACCTGCTCACGCTGGGTGACCCTTCTGGTATTTGCAATACTGGTGACATAGCTTCCAGCAACACACAACCCATCACATGCAACGAGCTGACAGACAAGTGGGGAAATGGAATGGGAAGCTTTAGTAATGGAAAAATTAACCATGCCATCTCTTTCTTTTATGTCACCACAAATTGTTTTCCAAGCTGTCAAAAGAGTCTTTCCACCATCTTTCAATCTCAAGATTGTAGACCAGTGTATCTTCATTATGTTTGTGATCAACCAGGAACATCATTAGCGTGCAAGTCTAATACCTGACTGAATCCCAGCTACAAAATCAACAGCGATAGAAACATTTCTCCACATAGAGTGCTCAGTAAATGCAGGGAATCTGCTTTCTGCAGTACCAAGTTTCTAACACCATCTGCCTAAAGTGCTTCAGCCCATGTGTCTTCTATAGTTCTAAGATATTTGCTTCTATTAAGTCCAATAGGGAGCTTCCTTTAACTCCCCTAATTGCTCTTACTGCTTTTGTAATCTATCCTTCTGCTTCAAATGGAGCCAATGATGTTCCTGCCAAACATTATCTCCAGTGTCCACCCTGACTACTTTCCTGCTCTTCTATGCAACTGCTACATCTAGGTCTTATTTACCCTAGTGCCTGATTCTTTGATCTTGAGCTCCAGTTTCTGTATCTACCGCAAACTCTCAAAGACCCAACCAGAGCTGTCCAGTCAATTCTGACTCATAGTGACCCTCTAGGACAGAACTATAGAACTTCCAAGCACGGTTTTCAAATCTATAAACGTTTAGGTAACCAGGTTGTCACATATTTTTCTGATGGGGTGGTAAGTGGGTTTGAACTGCTAACCTTTGATTTGTAGTCAAGAACTTAACCACTGTGCCACCAGGGTTCATTGGAGATATCTCAGGACCTTCGTGTTGTTTTACTGGTATATACTTACATTTCTTATATGTCAACCTGGGGCTTACCACTCAAGGAATCTTTGCGCTTTCTTTTGGTTTTAGTACTTTATCTATGTTCCTACAGCTGGTCTGGGCTCTTTGGTTACCCACATCAGTGAATTCACTCTCTTCTCACCCCAATAGGGGAGAACAATCACAGCACACCTCTAACCAGGATCAGTTCCCCTGGAGGCTCCTCAGACTCACAGTGACCCCTGTGTGTTGGAGTAGAACTGTGTGCTCTGTCAGGTTTTCAGTGGATAATTTTTGGAGAAATAGCCCTTTCTTCTGAGTTGTCTCTGGCTGAACTTGAACCCCAACCTTTTGCTGCATGGCTGAGCACATTCACCATTACACCATTCAACGGTTCCATTCTTACCAACAGGCATTTGTGATCAAGACTTTCTGTGCCTCGAGGACACTTCCTTTAGAAGTAACTTGTGCAGCCACTTTGCAAGTGCCACTGCCTGAATCCGTAGTCTTGGCTGATTCTATTGTGTCCAGCCATGGTCAACCCCACTGTGCATTTCGACATAGCCCTTGACGGTGAGCCCCTGGGCCGTCATTTTCGAGCTGTTTGCAGACAAAGTTCCAAAGACAGCAAGCAGGGAAGTTCCGTGCTCGGAGCACTGGGAGGGGGTTGGCGATGCGAGGATTTGGTTATAAAAGTTCTGCTTTCACAGCGTCATTCCTGGGTTTATGTGCCAGGGTCATGATTTCACACCCATAATGTCACTGGTGGGGAGAAAGTTGATGATGGAACTTCATCACGACGCATACAGGACCTGCCATCCTGCCCATGGCAAATGCGGGGCCCAATCCTAATGGTTCCCAGTTGTTTTTGTATCTGCACCACTAAGACTGATTGGTTGGATGGCAAGTATGCAGTCTTTGGCGAGGAGAAAAATAGGCATGAACATTCTGGAAGCCATGGAGTGTTTGGGGTCCTGGAATGGCAAGACCAGCTAGAAGGTTCACCAGTGTTGACTGTGGACCACTCTAACACGTTTGGTCTGGAGTTCATGTTTTATAGGAAGCGCCAGACCATTCCTTGGGTAGCTCAGGAAATGGCCCTTCGATTCCCAATGCTCTTGCACGATCGTTTAATCTTAGTGCTCCCACTCCAGCTTTTTGGGTTCCCGACATTCCTCCTTCCCCTCTCAGTCCAGCTGGAAAGCAGTATGATGTTGAAATAACAGCTAAACAATAAAAAACGAAGTAACTTCTGCTAAAAAATGGTTGTATGTTAGAGAGCCACGAGTGACAAAGTCCTGCTCCTACTAAAATAGTGCCTCTGAAACCACAAACGCCGAGTGAAAGGGCTTAACCTACGTGTGCGTTGACTCTTGAAATACAGTGAACCCTCGCCACTTCGTGCTTCGACTTCGCGGCTTCACTCTATCGCGGTTTTTGCGTAACAGTGCATGCTCTGTCATTACTGCCACTGATTGGCTCATACTGTACACACTTGATGCCATAAGTAATATAATAAATAATAAATGATAATTGTAACGTCCAAAATGTTTTACTGTATTTTCCCTTTTTCGTTTAATAAATTGGGTAATACGAGTGTAATGGTGACTAAAGAGTGTTTTTTCATGTCCTCTATGCTCTAACTACGAAAATATTTGATTTACAAATAAGGAATCCTACTTCGCGGAATTTCGCGGTAGGGTCTAGAACCGATTAACTGCGATAAACGGGGGTTCACTGTATTCTTACTTTCTAATTACTTACTATTCACTAGTCTTCTTTCTAGATTATAAGTTTCTTGGGGGCAAGGGCAGGGTGAGAGGAAATTTCGAATTCTCCATCTTATTTATTTTTCTATTCTCAGAAGTCAGTGTGGTACCTGGCACAGAATGGGCACCCAGCCAACCTTTTGTTGAGTGAGTGTTTGTGTTCTTAACACCCGGGACCCAACCCCTAATTAGCCAGCTCAGGAATAACTCCTGCATAGATGAATTAATATATCAGTGGTCTGTATATGAACAGGGACTTTGGGAGGCAATGCCTGCTAATGAGATAATTAGCATGCATGGATAGCAGCCCATGGGTAAGATTGTCCTTACCAGAGACATAATTTCTGAAGCCAAACTAAGGACATGGGTTAATAAGCCATTTTGTGCTTCTCTTATATGCAAAATGTAATTTGCACAATAATTCTCTCTTCTTCTTACTACTTCACACTGAAGTCTACTTCTATTCCTGCTCAAAACACCTTTATCTTCTCTTATAATAATACAGGTGTCATCCCCTCTTCTTATTAAAATCCAGTCCCTTCATTCCACTTGTGTTTCTATTGACCCTGGCTTCTCAGATAATGTATGCTATTACTATGCATCTATTAAAGCTATTTGTCTTAAAATTTCGCCCCCCCCCCAATATGTCTAGGTACTTTTCATTTGCAAAAATGCATCAGAAACATCTCGACTCCATGTTCAGTCAGTCAACATCTACTTTACAACCACAGTTCTCAAAATCAGTCATTGTTCCTGCTTCCAGCTCAGGAGTCAGCATAATCTGGTTTGTAACTCAAACACACCAACCAATCACTCTCATTAAGGCCACCAATGACCACTAATCACACTTGTGATGAACCTGAATGGATATTTTCAATCTGTACGTTAATTAACTCTCCGCATCACTCAGTACTGCTCACAGCATCTATTTGTCTTAATTTTGTGGTCCTATGTTCTCCTAATTTTCCCACTGATCTTTCTGGAAATTCTCTGTCTCCTTTGCAGCCATACCCTCTTTTTTTTTTTTTTAACAGAATTATAGAAACATTTATTAAAGAAATATATCAAAATATGAAGCTATTATTTTTCTCAACATATCCCCCATCTAGTTTTTTTTTTTATTTTATTTTTTAAAATCATTTTATTAGGGGTTCATACAACTCATCACAATCCATACACACATCAATTGTGTAAAGCGCATTTGTACATTCATTGCCCTCATCATTCTCAAAACATTTTCTCTCCACTTAAACCCCCGGAATTAGGTCCTCATTTTTCCCCTCCCTCCCCACTCCCCCGTCCCTCATGAGCCCTTGATAATTTATAAATTGTTATTTTGTCATATCTTGCCCTGTCCGACGTCTCCCTTCACCCACTTTTCTGTTGCCAGTCCCCCAGGGAGGAGGTCACATATAGTTCCTTGTAATAGGTTCCCTCTTTCCTACCCACTCTCCCTCTACCCTCTCTGTTTCGCCACTCACATCACTGGTCCTGTAGGGCTCATCCGCCCTGGATTCCCTGTATTTTCAGTTCCTATCTGTACCAGTGTACATCCTCTGGTCTAGCCAGACTTGCAAGGTCGAATTCTAGTCATGATAGTGGGAGTGGGGAGGAAACATTTAGGAACTAGAGGAAAGTTGTATTTTTCATCATTGTTACATCGCTCTCTGACTGGCTCATCTCCTCCCTGAGAGCCCTCTGCAAGGGGATCTCCAGTGGCCTACTAATGGGCTTTGGGTCTCCACTCCGCACTCCCCACATCATTCACTAAGGTAAGGTGTCGAAGGGATCAGGTATAAGGCATCAGCAGCCGTATCCTCTTCTATCATCCTGTTACACACTGGTGTTCCCGACTCTTCATTCAAACGCCTCGTTATTTTCAATGCTGCATGTTCTCTTTAGCCAGTATTCTAACAGGGCCGCAGCTGGGGCATCTCTTACACAGCTTTAAGAATATTGTTTCCACCACTACTGACTGTACTGACCAGGATTACAATTGAAAATCTCTGGTAAAATAAGGAAAATGGAGAAAAAAACTCAAGTCCTTAAAAAAAGGTCAGACCTAGAGGAATCCTGGAGACTATATCCCTAAGGTATCATTTGAACTTGCACTAAAAGCTGTTTCTGTAGATCACCTTTCAGGCAAATAATATTGGCTTACAAAATAAAGAAAATTGCCATGAACAATATGGTCCCTTGAATAGCTAACTATATTAGACCATATAGCCCACAGTTCCCCTGAAGCCAAAATGAGACAGTAAGGAGAAGGGAAGCTATATTGGTGGAGACAGAACAAACAGAAGTAAAAATGAGATTGCTGACACACTGCAAAAATCGAAACCTGGTGCACAGGACAATTTGCATAGAAATTGTCAAAGGGGAGCCCAATTTGTTATGCCAATTTTCACTTAATAATAAAAAATAATCCCAAGGTGTCATCCTCAGAGATTTTTTGAAAATTGGTTTGTGTGTAGTCTGGCCACCAGAATTTTAAAAAGCCTCCCCAAACTCAAGCCAAACTCACTGCCATCAAGTTAATTTTGACTCATACCCTGTGGGATAGGGTAGGAAACCCCGCCTCTCAGTAGATCTCTGAGGCTGTAAATCTTTATGGAAGCAGAAAGCCTCATCTTTCCTCTGCAGAGCAGCTGGTGGTTTTGAACTGCTGACCTTATGGCTAGCAGCCCAGTACACAATCCACTATGGCCCTGTGGTTTCTGAAAACCTCCCTCCCAGAGGATTCTAAAGATCAGCTGAAGTTGAAGTTAGTGTTGCCTCTTGACCATGCCATTCCCACCCAAGGCTTTAATTACCACCTTGATTCAAATGACTCCACAGTTCTTATCTTCAGTGCAGAACTCCAACTCCCTACTGAGATTGTGACCCAGAGAATCAACTGTCCAGTTGGTATTTCCATTTGGGTACCTTAAAGGAACCTTTGTACTTCCTCATCTCACTCTACACTTTCACACTGACCTTTCCACCCTCAACATCGATTCCTAGGAAGGGCTTCTGTACACGTATTTACTTACCTCTTGCTGGACCACTCCCCTCTTCTCTTTTCTCTCTGAACCTCTTACTACTCAGTATTCCTCCAGCTCTTAGGCTGGTTGAGAGCAGCAGCATCCTTGCTTTTCAGTTATGAAGACACAGAAGAGCAGCATAGTTAGGGCCACCTTTGGGAGTGGTTCACCTTTGTCTGAGTGCTCTTTCCCACTTGCAAGATCTGGGGCCAACTCTCAATTGTGCACTCTGACTTAAGGAAGAAGGACAGATGGGACATAGTTCGGGATGAAGGACAACTCCATAAAGGAAGCAGCTGAAAACAAAGGAAGGTGCCCCAGGAACTCAAATCAGTAAAGGCACGGGGCCATGCTGCAGCTCTTTGCTCATTCTCTTTGGAAGCAGTGCATTTCCAGTCCCCAAACCAACTGGCATCTTGAATCACATGGGCTTTGAGCCTTGATTTATTCCTCTCTTTCACCTTCATCTGCTACTCCTCATGGGTTACCTGTGATGGCAACCTCCTTGGGTGACACTAGAACCATTTAGTTTTAATTTCAACTTCTGCTGAGTTCAGCTAGAATGTTTGAAAGACAAGAAGGTTTGAGGTTACCTCTCTTCTAAAACAAATGGCATCTTGTTCCCAGAAAATGCAAACTAAATAGAAAGCTTTCTTTTTGGTTTTCTTTCAAAAGAGAAAGTAGGCAAATTTGCTCAGCCAGGGAGTTACAAGAAGGGAAAAATGTCTGTGAGTTAATATTGCTCACCTAAATTGGAGCGTGCAGGGTGTGGAATGGGGACAGCTGGGTGCTCCTTAGGAGAAATCCTCTGTCTGATTTTATTAGTCTAATTGGAATGAAGTATCAGAATTTTGGACATTCAAATAAAATAGCAAACTAAAATACCAGGTGAACTATACTTTGGGGGAATCTTTTCCCCCCTTTTGTTTTTCCTCCTTTAGTGACCTGTGCTAAGAATTCCGACAATAAAGACAACGAAATGAAAGTCTTCTCTGGGCCTGTTGGCGAATCTATCACGTGAATCACGCAGCCCATGTTATCCTCTTTATACAATAAATAATGCATATGACAAGCACCCCAGGGAATGAATACGTGCTTTCTAAATAATCGATTTCCATTTTTCCTTCTGTTTTGCCTAGAACATTGTGACTTCATATACTTATTTGATGGATTTGCTTCCATAAATAAAGAGAAATATAAATTTCAAAGTAGCCCTTTTAGACAGTAGAAGCACGCAGGAAAGGACAGAAATCAAAAGGGAGAGACTTGACACGCTAGAAAGAGAAGCTCGGTTCCTGGCCCCCAAGCCCACCCTCAGCCCAATTAATACTTAGTTTTGAATCACATTTAAGTTTTTGCTCCACCACCTAACCGTCAATTTGTCATACTGTGGTAATTTGCACGTTGCTGTGATGCTGGAAACTGGGCCATTGATCTTTCAGTCCAGTAGGATTACCCAGGGTGCGCAAGTCCCGGCAGAGCTTCCAGATTAAGACAGATTAGGATAAAAAGCCTAGTGGTCTACTAAGAAAAATGATGAAACAAACAAAAATGAACCAACTAAAACTCACTGATATTGAGTCAATTTGGACTCACGGTGACCCTAAAGGACAAGGTAGAACTTCCCCTGTGGGTGTAACTCTTAACAGCAGTAGAAAGAGGCCCACCCTGGTGGTAGAGGGGTTATGTGCTGGGGAGTAATCCATATGGTCAGCAGTTGGAAACCACCGGCAGCTCTGAGGGTGAAAGACTGAGCTTTCTACTCCAGTTAACAGTTAGTGTCAGAGCCTCACAGGGGGTTGCTATGAGTCAGTGTTGACTGATGGCAGTGAGTTGTCTCCCTCAGAGAGACTGGGGCTGTGCAACCGCTGATCTTGCAGTTCACAGCCCAACCTGTAACCACGACACCACCAGGCACACCACCAGGGCTTCATTCACATTTCATTATCAAAGCAACTCATTGGGACAATTATGATGTCAATGGGGCAGGGAATTAATAATATCTTTCAGAGAGAGGAAGGAAATACTCCTGAACAATCCTTCTGTGCTCCATGACACAAGGCAGGTAGGGAAATTGACCCTTAGATAGGGTCACCTGGGTAATCAGAAGGGAAACTAGGTCTTCTGAGCCCAGTACTGGGATTCCCCAAGTCTAAGTGCTCTGATCTGTATTTGCTGATGTCTCCCTTCCACCTGGAAGATGCGAGGGACAGCATGATCGGGTCTCTTGAGAATTATGTGCACCCTCTGGCTTATCAAACTTTCTCATTTTAATGCTAACCTTTTATTTTTCTTAGATTTTCCAAGGCACACAGGGGTCATGTGTTCATTTGGCTTAATAGTGAGTATAAATGTGACTCCAGAGTTATGTAACTGAGCAGGCAGCTGTCTAGTCTAATTTCAGAGAGCTGCAAAGACTCCATGCACACTCCCTGTTCCCCTGCTCCTCCAATCCTGAAGCTCCCCTAATAGCGATTATTTATTAATAGTTCCTATTAATCGAGGTGCTTGTCAGGAATTATGTTTTATTTTTACATTCTCACTTTATCCTGCAAAGTGGGGTACATTAGTGTCCCTACTTAACAGATAAATTAATCATTATTTAACTTCCTGAAGTTATACAATAACCATTTAAACACTCTTCTTTCTGATCGACAAACTCATGCTTTTGACCTCCCTGCTTCACTGCTTCTCAAAACAGGGAATAACACTTTACATTCTACCATCACATAGAACATTTCCATGCAGATCATCCCTGAGAGGGGCAGAAACAAACATCTCCAGCTGCTGTTGAGATGACCCCATGGGAGACGGGGTGAAATTGCGCTGCTCCATAGGGCTTTTGATGGCTGATCTTCCAGAAATAGATTTTCAGGCCTTTCTTCCAGGCCATTAAAAGTCCAAAACAAGTCTTGGAAGAGGAAGCAGTGATGCCATGGATGCCATTGCTTTTGTAGATGCCAACTAGTTGGTTCTGACTCATGGCGACCCCACATGCGGCAGAATGAAACACTGCCTGGCCCTACGCCATCCTCACCCTTCCTGTGCTGGAGCACATTATCGGAGCCACCACGGTGTCAATCCTTCTTGCTGAGGCCGTTCCTCTTTTCTTTGCTCCTTTTTTTTTCTGTCCTGCCTGCATGATGTTCCTTTCCAGGGACTGGTTCCTCCCGACAACATGTTCAAAGTATGTGCGCCAAAGTCTCGCCACCTTCCCTCTACGGATCACTCTGGCTGTCCTTTTTCCAAGACAGATCTTCTGTTCTTTCGGCAGAGCATGGTGTTTTCAATATAAGAAAGACACCTTTGTCTTTATTCCAGGTTCCTTAGAGCCTGCTTGTAGAGGTGGAGAAATGGGGCTTACTCTGACCAGTGGGAGACCTCATTTAGAGATTCTCCATGGCCTTGGCGAGAGCACAAGTTATTGAAGGGTTATTGGTCCTGAAGGCCGGGCAAATCACTATGCGCACCTGACATGATCCATCAGTAGTGTTCCCTCTAGAATAAAGTCATAGCACGTAATCATTTGCCTCAGGCTCTGTTCTCTACAAAGACCTGGGATCAGGTAGCCAGTAATGCAGGAGATAAGGCATTTCTAATCTATAACTTTCCCCCTTACTTTTTTTTAAATAATCACTTTATTAGGGGCTCATACAACTCTTCACAATCCATACATCATTTGTATCCAGTACA
>NW_022111321.1:20198398-20200566 GCF_000313985.2 Echinops telfairi
AAAATCTGTTTTGTCTTTTTAATAGAGCTTCCACTTCCCTTAGAAATGTTGTCTGATGCCCCCATGACTTAGTTAGTTTATTGTGCCAACCTGGGCAATAAACACATGTGGGGTTAATTGAAGGGCAAAGGGATAAATGGCTCAGTGAGCCTCACCTTTTGAGTTCTTGGGTCTCTTGCTTTCTGATGGTCGGACCAGGGTGCAGCTGCCTTGGCCAGTTCCCTGCTTCAGTTGGCAAGGCTCACTTCCTGCAAGACATCCCTGTGGAGAAACCACATGGTCCTACTCTGATGCAGCCCTGGGTGCTGGAGCAGCCATGTGGAGACCCCTGTTAGCGCTGAGATGCTTAGACATTCACTGACTTGGCTTTCCTCCTGCAGTCAGCATCATTGCATCTGTTTTGTGAGATGGAGGAGGACTTTGTGGATTGGTGTTGGACATATGGGTTAAGGGGTTATTGTTGGACTTGTAAGCTTGGGTACCATCTGGTTTGGATGTTTTCTTGATGTACACTTACCCTTTATATAAAACTCTCTCTTATACATGAATTTCTGTGGATTTGTTTCTCTAAAGTACCCAGACTAACACACACACACCCCAATCATAGTTTTTATTTTTTAATCCAGTGAATTCGCTAGATGGAAAGCTGAGGGAACACATATGTATACCTGTATAAGCTTTTTTTATTATTAAATTAGTTTGTTTATCTTTAAGAATTTCACCAACATACAATTGACAGATCCTACATGTTAATATTTGATCACCCTCATTAGAGTCGTGCAACCATTGTCACATCATTGTCAGGACATTTTTTTCATCCTTGTACTCAGTGTCATTCACTCCCTCTTTCCTGCCAGCCACCATTTCATGTCACTTGGATCTATTCATCCAGTTGCGGTCTCTGTAGGTTTACCTAATCTGGGTTTCATATATGGAAAATCATTTAAAAAATTAAGACAAAATGCAAACAAACAGCCCAATAACAGTGACACAATGAAACAAAGAGAAACCTCAATTGAAAATAAAGCAGAAAATATTTAAAAACTGTAGCAATTACACATTGGATCAAGAGGGAGATCAATGATAAGATGCTACATTTTGACCTAATGACAACTACACTACCCCACCTCCCCCCCATAATGTACTCTGTCTGATAGCAAAGCCATTCCCAACTCTAGAACATAGTCAGAGGGGATGCACCAGAGACTTAATCCAAATGGGGGACCCTGAAAATGGGGTGTGGACTTTCACTGTCACCCACCACCTTCTACAAAGTAAGTGTCCAGACTTCTATACCATTCCCTCCTTCATGTTTGGTTTTCATTATGTACAATTCTTGCATTTCCCATGCTGGTGTGCTTGTTCCATATGGACTTAGCCAATGCCTCATTTAGATGGCCCCTTGTTTAGGATCATAGATGCTATTCTTTCTGATAGCCTAACACCATCTGCTTTCTTTCTCATACTCTGGTATAAGCACTCTTAGCTTCAGTGATTAATTACTTCCTGGGGGATAGGTATTGAACTGGACTATGTTCTAAGAACAAATTATTCTTAGATTGGGGCTATGATTAAGCGCAAGCTCAAAATCCATTCATATAACTATGTAGGTCCCTGGTTCACTTTAAAGATATCGTGATTATTTTGTTGAAAGTCATTATAAGTTATCCTATTGGCATATGGCCGTTCTATTGATATTACCATTAATTTAGCCACTGGCATGGAACTTAAAACACTGTCAAGAAAAATAAACTATACCTGTACAGGAAAGTATTTTAGACCAAAATACATGGATTATTGAATTGTACTGATTTCCACGTTCAGTAACCAAACATTACTTGCACTAACAATGAGGGCCAGAGATCGGGCAAAGCTTTCATTAATGCTCTTTCAAAGAGGCAGAACTGGGCTATACATGTCATAAAAAAGCAAAATAGCACATACATGGTAGACTTTAGCTAACACTTATTGGGCACCCTTAAGGCAAAAATTTTGAACCAAAGTCCACTGACTTGTACATAAGACATCCTTGGGGTATTAGCCATCTGCTTCTTCTAACAGTAGGCCATTTCAGCCTTAGGCATATGGAAGAATTTCAGTTTTCTAAATCTGCTATTGTGGAAAACACTCTTAAAGGCTAGCGATCCTTGAACTAACTACAAGCTTTT
>NW_022111321.1:20202197-20204677 GCF_000313985.2 Echinops telfairi
AAAAAAAACACAGTCTGGTTCACTTAGTGGGAGCTCTCATTTTAATCCTGTGGTGCGGTCTATGAAGGATGTTGTGCACCTTGAAATTACAGAGTCTAACGTGATTGTTTTCTGTAATGCACGGCCTGGGTTACCAGGGGCTGAATACAAATGAGACAAAAATGTCCAGTTAGGTACATGATATGGAGCTTATTTTCCCATTGGTGGTCTCCAGACTTAATGTTGAGTGGTTTCCCCAATGACATGCTGCCCCACGCAGTTTACCCACCAATGGAGACCCGGATGTCTTCCTCATGACAGACGTATGCTCCTCCTCTCTGCCTCTTGACAGTAATTCTCACTAATCACTTTTCTTGGAGGGAAACAAGCTTTTTTGTTACTCACTACTGAGTATATCTTCCGAAGAGGAGCTCCACCCCTCCAAAGGTGGCATTATTTCAGAGCTGTAGTGAGTAAGGGTAACGAACTGAACAAAATAAACAAAGAAGTTTTCAGAGCTGGTTTGGGTACCTCCACCTCCTTCCCAACTTTGCCGTCTCCAAGCTTTCTAAAGACATAAGAGATTAAAGGCAAATCATGTGAAGAGAAAGTCATTGGATTTCTTAGAAAACTGGTATTGGCCAGTAATTGCATATATTCTCTTTGACAGGCTAACAGTGTAAAAGCATAATCTGGTTAAAACCTTTTTGCCTGGGCATTGGGGGCAGGGCTCAGTCATTGTGACAAATGTGGACACAGTCTTGTGAAGGGAATTGAACACTGGACTTGTAGCTGAAGACCATTTTGCCGTGAACTGGTGATATTGCTAATTATTTCATCTCTCTGGGCCTCATGAATTAAGGGGAAGAAGAGAGGTTTGGACAGTAATTAAGGAGATTTCCAGAGCTAATGGTCTGCAATTTGTGATGCTCATCAATTATTGATTCAGTCAAAGCATTGGTCTCTTAGGTGAGGCATAACAATCATTTGTCACATTTTATATATTCACGGGCTCTCCTCCTTGCAACGTTCCTGGGAAGAGATTGGTTAAGACCACATGGGAAATCCTCATGATTTAACTCAGACTTAGGAGCCATTTTAGTCAGAGTGGGGCATCTTGGGCAGGATGAAGTGTCTCCTAGTTACTAAAGACTGCAGAGCTGGCTGCTTGGACTGGAGACAAAAGAGTCACCGCCAGGCCTCAGAGGAGTCATAACAGGAGCAGGAGACAGCTCAAGCCTGGGAGCTTCACCAGGAGCAAGCCAGAGTCAGAAAGATGGACCTCGGGTTACTTCAGGCCTGAGGAGCCCCTGGTGCTTAGTAGCCAGATGAATACAAACGAGATTAAAAATGTCCAATCAGGTACGTGAGAGGGAGCTTATTCTCCCCTTGGTGGTCTCTAGACTTGATGAAGAGCCTTGAATCAGATGGAGACTAATATGAGGAGATTCATGACAAGATAGTCGTATGCCCCTCGCCACACACCCAGAAGCTTTCTGAGTTGAGAAACTGGGAGAAGTGGCTTTCTGAATAATGATATGATCTTTTTTATATTTAGTTGTGTGTGTTTTTTGGGGGGGGTTATATAATTCACAGATCATACAATTTAACCATCCGATCATCTTAAAAAAAATTGCGCAATAATCCCCATAGCTCCAGAACCTTTTCTTCTGGTACTCATGTTAGCTCCTCATTTTGCTCCATCCTCCTCTGCCATGCCCGAGGTAATTATCAACCCATATACAGAAAATCCTACAAAACAAACACAAGCAGGAAGCACACAAACAAACCACAACGACCAGACACAACACAGGAAAGCCTCAATCAAAAAGAAAGCAAAAAAAAAAAAATTAAAAACTGAAACAAGTTTGAAACGGGTCAAAATGGAGACTGAATGATAAAGTCTTACATTTTAACGGAAGTGCATCTCCATAGCTGTCGTTTCAATGCGCTCTCGCTGACAGCAAGGCTATTCACACCCCAGACTGTGGTCAGAGGAAGTCATGGGAAGCTTAAACCATGTGTGGACCTGGCAAGTGGATTTTCCCCTCTCAGCCATCGCTTTCTACAACTGGTGTTTACAATGTAAGCTCTGGTACCATTCTGTCCTTTGGATTTTGTTATTTACAATGCTTGGATCATACAGGCTCGTATGCTTCTTCCATGTGAATTTAGTTGGCATCTCATTTAGATGGCTGTTTATTTTAAGACAAGCCTTTAAGACCCCAGGGACTATTCTTTCTGATAGCTGAACACCATCTGTTTTCTTCACCACACTTTGCTTTGGCATCCAGATCTTCAGCGAACTTTTCATGAAGGTGAGCGGGATCATGTCAGAAGAACTGATAGTCCTTAGATGGGGGCCAGGTTTGAGTGACAGCACAAAATCCACTCATATATCTGTGGTTTATATATGTCTCTGGCTCACCTTAGAGACATCATTAGAGAACATTATAAAGCATCCCCCTGGGGCATCAGGTAATTATTTTGATAGTACTATT
>NW_022111321.1:20205700-20207584 GCF_000313985.2 Echinops telfairi
GACACTTTGCTTCGTGGCGTATCGCTTCACAGTAGTGAATGAAACAAGGCTGCACGCCACCACTGAAGCATCGTTTCCACCTTGGCAAACGTGTTCTCACACTTTCATTCACTAAATCCCTTGAGACACTCAGGCTACCAGTAAAAAATCTCACTGCTCAAACACCCCAGAAATTCCTAGATAAGGAAAACAGCTCTGTAATTGCATTTCAAAGTTATTTTAAATGCTCTAGAGCAGCGGTTCTCAACCTGTGGGTCGCAACCCCTTTGGGGGGGGTCGAACGACCCTTTCACAGAGGTCTCCTGATTCATAACAGTAGCAAAATTACAGTTATGAACTAGCAACAAAAACAATTTTATTGTTGGGGGGGGGGGTCACCACCACATGAGGAACTGTATGAAAGGGTCACGGCATTGGGAAGGTGGAGAACCACTGATCTAGCATATAATGGTGGGAGGAACCCTCAGGATGATACAAGTCTTGGCCTGGCTCTTCCATTAACAAGTGGTCACTTTAGAACAATACCCATTATTGCTGCTTATAAAATGGGTTTGAGTATCCACTTCCCAGGCCTTTATGCATTTTAAGAAAGGGAGTTAGTTATGAGCTGTAAAGCTGGATTTTTAGTGCATGGACCTCAGTCATAGTCCTCAAGAGTACTTGAGTTCTCATATCTGGATTGGCTTTCTCTGGGGGTGGATTCATATACGACTAGTTCATATCTGGATTGGCTTTCTCTAGGGGTGGATTCATATACGGCTAGTTCATATCTGGATTGGCTTTCTCTGGGGGTGGATTCATATACGGCTAGTTCATATCTGGATTGGCTTTCTCTGGGGGTGGATTCATATACCCCAGAGACTTTTCCAGCCTCAGCAGTTCAGGCATGATTCCATGAGAGAGAAAGCAACCCCGCACCCAGGCTCTCTCCTTGACCATCATGAATCTCAGCCGGACTCACCTATCTTAAAACAAGCACACACAGTGGGTGCCCAGATGACGTAACAGGGAGAGAGTTGTTTGGAGGGAGAGAGAACCCTGCATTTCTTGCCATTATTGTTCCTCACAGGTGGCCAGGTGGATACTTTCTTTAATTGTCACTCGACACATGGTATTTTCGCTAAGCTTCATTTGCATGTTGAAAAATCTAATGTGTCAAGACAATGTATGCTTTGTTCATCATTCCCTCTCCAGCATAGTGACTAGAGCAATGTTGTGATTGAAGATAGGTGCCCTGGACTGGATTTTGTCTCATAGTGACCCCCCTGTGACTGAGTAGCAATGGGTTTTCAAGGCTGTAATCTTTGTGGCAGAAGATGGGTAATCTTTCTTCTGTGCAGTGGCTTGGATGGGTTCCTTTGGGTTTGCAGCCAGGTACTTCGTACCGTTCTACCAGGGCAGATGTATCAAAATACATATGCCAAAGAAATAGATAAAATAAGTATAAGAATGTTAACGGCATAGCAAAGTGCCATTAATAGTTATAACAGACTAGCTCCTTATTTTCTCCTGAAATACGCTACTTCTCTCTTCTTGGATATCCATTCGGAATATCCCCAGTACCGGCTTTGTTCATCGGACTTTCAGAGAAGAGTCTTGGTCCAGGTACATCTGTTATAGCACCTTCTAGTCCAGGCTAAACTCCCGCTTTGATTCTCTGTCACCAGGGTGTAACTGCTTACTTAAGAATATTTGCATTATTTTTCAGATTAGTGTTGTGCAAAATATTGTATTCTCTGTATCAGTAGGAACAATTTTCACAATAACAAAGAAGGAATAAAATCTGACCTCTGAATCCATGCTCAAGTATTCCGGATTGCCACTCCATCTGAAGAGGGAGAAGTTGGAATCTTGCTAACAAGGGGCCACCCACCAGCCTGTTTG
>NW_022111321.1:20208477-20210275 GCF_000313985.2 Echinops telfairi
TTTTGAGGACAGAAGCTATGGCTTCAATTGAATTTATATAATTAAATTGTGTTATATAAAATTGAGGAACCCTGTAGGTGATTCATTGGGCGGCTAATCGCAAGGTCAGCAGTTTGAAACAACCAGCCTCTCTGTGGGGGAAAAGAGAGGGCTTTCTATTCCCGTCAAGAGTCAGCAGTCTCAGAAACTCCCAGGACAGCTTCCCTGTCCTCTCGGGTCGCTGGAAGGCGGCGTCCACTTGATGGCAGTGCGTTTTTCTGTTTTGCTGTATGTGAAATCAATAGAACATAGATTATTGACATGTTGTAGAAATGTGACTGCCTTTGGGATCCCTCACTGGAATCTCAGCTCGATGGGTGGGTCTGAGCTTGCTGCTGACTCTCTACCTGGAGTTAGTCTGTAGCTGTGCTCCACAGATATCTTTAAATGGACAGAATGATGCATTTGTGTCCTTTGTTAAAGCAGAGTGCCTGTTATAGAAGTCAGTTGATTCAGTATGTCCTTTTTCTGCCCAGTGCCTCCAGGTGAGGCAGAAGAACACACGGTGCTCCACAGGGACTTCCACGGTGACTTTTCAGTAGATCACCAGATCTTACAAGGTGCCTCTGGATAGACTTGAGGCATCAACTCTTTTGTCAGCACCCAGGCATGTAAACTGTTTGCATAGGGCCCTTGGTAAAGGTTGAACTAAACCCAGAGACAAGTCACAGTTCTTTGCCTGATTCGCTCTCAGAAAATGAAGCTGACTGACAAAGGCACAATGGCTGAGGTGCCAGCTGCTGTACTGAGCAGATCAACATAAAATCGCTCCAAGGTCTTCATGGCTGTCAATATCTTAAAATCTCCTTTGACATTGTCGGAGTCTCTTTTCATTTTGCTTATCAAATTTCAGTTAGAGATGGCCACCGGCTGCTTTTAAATCAATTTCCATTTCCACACAGACAGCTCTTGTATTATGTAACCAGGAGTCAGGAAGATGCAACCTATACAAATTACTTCCCTCCCCTTTTCAAAAAGAAACAATATTTGTCACAATAAAACAGAAACTATCAAGTTAGTGCTGTGCAGATCCCCTACCTTTGAAATATATAAAATGGAATAGTTACTAGGTGGATGTTCCAGGAAACAAAGGCAAGCCCCAGCTGCCATCAACGCTGCAGCTGAGCATCAAAAATAGCCTTCGGGACTCTTCAATGATGCCCCGATGTGCCCCACGTACTCATTCAATGTCGCCTTCACTATATGAGGGGCTTCAAATATTGTGGGAAAATGAACTGAAATGACAATGGAATTTTCCCTTGAATTTTTTTTAGTCCCCTTGTTATTATAAAAGACCTAGGACTGTGCTATACTGAAGAAGTTTTCATAAATTTATATTACGATTTAGGCTTTCTGTTCTCCATTTTGAAGGGAAAGGACTTTAAAAATGACACTACTGACAGAGGATATGTGCATGAATCAATTCTCCTCAGTCTCCCTTACTCATTGTCTAACTTTTGCATGTATGTGACGGGCCTGAAAAGAACCATGGCTTAGGTCAGATGCACCTGAGTCCTCAAAGCGACATCCAGGCCCCTCAACCCTTGAAAGATGTCTGTACGACAGATCCACCCAGTGCAAGACGCAGTTTGATTTCTTGGCTGCTGCTTTTGTGAACATTGAGTGTGGATCCAAGTAAAATGAAATCCTTGACAGCTTCCGTCTTTTTTCCATTTGTCATGGTGGTGTCTATTGCTTCAAGGAGCCCTGTTGGCATAATGAGTTAAGCAATGGGCTGCTAACCGCAAGGTCAACAGTT
>NW_022111321.1:20211655-20212914 GCF_000313985.2 Echinops telfairi
GGAAAGTCTAGAAAGGGATGGATGCTGAATTGACAGTGATCGCCCTGGTGGCAGAGTGGTTTTGCATTGGGCTGCAAGGTCAGTAGTTGGAAACCACCAGGCAGGGAAAGGCAAGGTTTTCTACTCCTGCAAAGACTTACACTCTCAGAAACTCACACGGGTAGCTCTACTCTGTCCTGCAAGAGTCCTCATATTGTGGTGACCCCCCAACCATAAAATTATTTTTGTCGTTACTTCATAACTGTTATTTTGTTACTGCTGTGAATCAGGCAACCCCCGTGAAAGGGTTGTTCGACCCCCAAAGGGGTCACAACCGACAGGTTGAGAACCGCTGTTCTATAGGGTCTTGAGCTGCCTTATTATCAGACAAAGACCACTGTAGTCTTGATTATGCTGACTCGTACTTGATACTTGGTCAGTTGCTTCCCTCTTAACCCAACCTGAAATTGTTCTAGGTGCAAGTATTTCTTGCTTGTTTGATGACAAGAATTTCTTCCCTGGCCTTTAAAATATTGTTGGTGGTTTTTTCTCTCTTATTCGTTATTTGTATTTGTATTTTTATATTTTTATTATTTTTTCCTTATCACTTGATTTCATTTTTGTTTTTTATTGTTTCTGTTGGTTTACCAGTTTTTGAAGCACCGAAGGAGTGGCTGCATAGAGATAATGATTCACACAGGTTTATAGGGGATGGAGGCTAGGCATGGTGGGTGAGAGATAGGGAGGGTGAGGGGATTTGGGGAGTAATCAATGAATGTGGGAGAGGGGAAGGAGCATAAGAACTGATTGTGATTACACAATTCATTTTAAAGCTAATTTAACCATGGGGTAGGAGAATGTTCTAAAATTGATTGTGGTAATGATTGTATACTTCTTTATATAATTGAACTATTGAATTGCATGATATGTGGATTATGTGCCAATAAAATTGTTGATGCCTCATCTAAAGGAATCCTGGTGGCACAATGGTTAAGCCCTTGTCTGCTGGCCAGAAGGAATAGACTGTGGGAGAGCAGATCTGGTGATTTACTCCTGGAGAGGTTAAAGCCAAGGGAAACCCTTGGAGACAGTTCAACTCTTTTCTATACGGGTCTCTGTCGAAATCCATCTGATGTCACACAAAGACATGTTCCATCCCATGGGACCTTTGGAGGAATCTACAAAAGACATTTTATAAGTGTTAAATAGCAAAGATATCACTTTGGATCCAAATCGGTGGTGAGGAGGGTGTAGGAGGCCTGGTAGGGCATGATCAAGGG
>NW_022111321.1:20214709-20215963 GCF_000313985.2 Echinops telfairi
TACTCCCTATTTACCAACTTTATCAAGTTGATATGAAATTATGTAACGACCACAGGCATGCTTTCAGGAGGGATCAATCCCTAGAAAGATATCATGCTTGGTAAAGGGTACAGAGAGAGTCAGTGAAAAAGAGGAAGATTCTCAATGAGCTCAACTAACAGAGTGGCTGCAACAATGAGCTACGACATAGGAATGACTGTTAGATGGCATTGAACCGGGCAGTATATGTTCTGTTGTGCATAGCATTGCTATGAATTAGAGCTGAAGGCAGCAGCAATTGCCCATCAGCTCCTAGCTCGCTGTGTCCTCAAGCTTCCGGAGAGGCTCCAAGAAAAGGAGAAAGGGCATCTGGAATGTACTGAGCCTGAACCATGCTGGTCAAAGCCGGGCAGACACGGCCATCACATCGAGGCTGGATAATTAAGAAACCAAGAAGATCTGAAGGGGTGAGCCAGGGTGACAATCTTTGGGGAAGGTGCTCCCTGTCCTTAATGCTCCAGCAGATGGGAAGGGCCCATACAGTGCTGAGGGTTCTGACCTAGTCGTTGATATGCGGCCTTTCCTCATGAGATGAAAGGATTTCAGTCAGATATAGTCCAGCCACAGAAGCAGCCCAATTTCATATAAATTCAGTTTTCCCAAAAAATAAGGCACAGCCCAGCTTAGCCTGGGTGATTCAGCAGTGTTTACTGAGAAGCCTAGCTCCCATGCAAGGTTGCCAGAATTTGTTATAACATCTCCTTGGAAACCATTCCAGTGTCTGAGCATTGGAGCACCCAAGCTCTCCACATATAGCAGGGACAGGCACCCACAAGGATGATGTAGGACAGAGATCAAATGCTGGACTTGGACGACTGCCCTTCAAGTGACACTGTAACATATGTGGCCCACTGAAAGTCTTGATATTTACTGATTTTCTCCCATCCCGAATTCCTCCAATTGCCATTTTGACTATGCCCTTCACCTTTTCAGAATTAATTTGAAAAAAAAAAAACCATCTAGCCTTTTGACCTTAGGCAATCTCATGAGAAGCTTATAAATAACAATGTTTAAAGTAAAGCAAATTCATCTTCTAGGCATCACTGGAAAAAATTATCATTGTCAAAAAACACTTAGAGTATACTTATTGTTTTTCTTTTCTTTTCTTTTTTTTTAGTAAAATGTAGTCAATTTTATTCTCCTTAAACCCCAAAATAGAATCTTTGGTTGTACAAATACCACTAATTACTGTATCACCAAAGAAGTTCCAGCTGG
>NW_022111321.1:20217055-20218042 GCF_000313985.2 Echinops telfairi
GGTGGAGTTTATGCAAGCCAGTTGGAGGATATTGATAAGCCATACTAGCGAGGCGCCCTGGTAGCATAAGGGTTAAGTGCTTGGCTGCTAATTGAAAAGTCAGGGGTTCTAGAGGAGAAGGGGACTCTAGAGGAGAACTATCTAGAAGTCTGCTACAGTGAAGATTACAGCCTAGAAAAACTGGACTCAGCTCTGCTACACTTGCCACTGCAGTAGCAAACAGTAGAAACACTCATCTACAGCAGTGTTGGGGGTTTTGTTAAATCCAACCCTGATTCACCCTCCTCTTCCTAAGGGGTGGGCAGTTCCTGCTCCCTATGTTTTTAGGGGCCATCTGCTTCCAGACACTGATGAGATCTGCTCTCCAGTTTTTGTTTGAGTTTTTGAGTTGACCTCAACACCCTCTTGTGTTTTGTCTTCCCAGGGCTTTTTGTTTTCAGCCTGTTGGTTTCTATGGATCCTTGCTAATGAAAAAGGAGCTCCATTTACTTAAGGGTTAAGTGTTTGACCACTAATTGAAAAGTCAGGGGTTCACCCTGGGACTTTATGAATAATAAGTTCAGGTTAAATGGACTTATGAATAAATAAGTCCATGTTAAAGGTGCTCTGTTGTCTCTATGACTAAGCAGTTAGCTGCTTCCCTAAAGGTTCAAATCCACCCAGTGCTCCATGGTGGAAGACCTGCCCATCTGCTTCTGTAGAGGTGACCACCAAGACAACCAACCCTCTGGAGGAGGTCTACTCAATGGCACTCACCAACTGATGTAGTTAAAGTTTATTGTGCCAACCTGACCGATTAAACCCATGTGGGGTTAATTGAAGGGCAGAGAGATAAATGGCTCTGTGAGCCACGCCTTTCTAGTTCTCGGGTCTCTTGCTTTGTGATGGTCGCACCAGGGTGCAGCTGCCTTAGCGAGTTCCCTGCTTTGGCTGGCAAGGCTCACTTCCTGCAAGACATCCCTGAGGAGAAGCCGCATGGACCTACCC
>NW_022111321.1:20218489-20219309 GCF_000313985.2 Echinops telfairi
TACTCCAGATGTGGTGATAGGTTTAACTAACTTAATTCTTACAACAATCCTGGCCGGTAAAGATTGCTGCTATCTTTTTGAAGATGAGGAGTTCAAGCATTAGAACAGTTCAGTAATTTGACCAAAAGTGTAGTTTTGTCCGATTCTTTGATTTTAGTTCACTCTCAATCTGAAGCTCTTTTTCCCTCCATACAAAAGAAAATGAAGGCAGGCAGGCAGGAAGGCAGGAAGGAAGGAAGAAAAAGATATAGAAGTTTAAATAGGGATAGCGGGGAAAGCACTTGCTTTCAGAACAAGTTTTTGTAGACCTCTTGACACATATTTGGCTCAACTAAGTGCAAAACTCATTTTCCCCATTTAACTTTTCCTTATCATTAAAAAATCCACATGATCCTTGAATTATGCAGTCCATAAACTTACCATCTATTTACCTTGACATCATCAACATGTCACATGCCAGAAATGACTTGGGGTCTGAGACATCTCTGGGCTGTTTATTCCCAACCCTTTCCCCTCCACAGTCTCCAGTGACTTGTCAATAATGAGTGGTGTTGAAATCCAAAAGAGTGAACTTCACTTAAGACTCTCACCTGCTTAGGTAGCAGTGAGGTAGTTAGTTTATTGTTACAACATGGCTGATAAACACATGTGGGGTTAATTGAAGTGCGGAGGGATAAATGGCTCTGTGAGCTTTGCCTTTCTAGTTCTTGGGTCTCTTGCTTTGTGATGGTCAGACCAGGGTGCAGCTGCCTTAGCCAGTTCCCTGCTTCAGCTGGCAAGGCAGGCTCACTTTCTAGAAGACATCCCTGAGGAGAGGCCA
>NW_022111321.1:20219670-20223432 GCF_000313985.2 Echinops telfairi
TGTCAGACATATGGGTTAATGTTGGACTTGTGGGCTTGGACAGCACTGGGTTGGGATGTTTTCTTGATGTGCATTTAACCGTTATATACAACTCTTTCTTATGTATGAGTTTCTGTGTATTTGTTTTTCTAAAGTACCCAGACTAACACAAACAGCATATTCTAACATTTGTAACTTAATTGTTATCCTTCATCGATGTATTGTGTAGTTAGTTGCTGTTGAGTCGGCTCTGATTCATGGCCACTTTATGTTTGTAAAAAAATGCCTGGTCCTGCCCACCTTCATAATCATTAGTATGTTTGAATCTATTGCTACTGCTACTCTGAATTTTCAGCTCATCTTCCAGCAATCTATTGGGCAATATGTTGTTGGGATCCATCAAGTTTCAGAAGTAAATTGGCAAGTCTATTTTTTTTGCTGGATGGCCATGAAGCTTGCCCACCATGGGTGACCCTTCTGGTATCTGAAATGCCAGTGGCATGGTTTCCAGCAGCATAGCAATATGCAAGCCACCACTGTACAACAAGCTGAAAGATAGGTGGTAGTTTACATGCTTACTGCATCAAAAGTACTGGGTCTCCAAAAGGACCAACCTGAGGCTGTATCCATCCTTTAGCCTTCTGTCCAGCCTTCCACATCCTTCTATATTATGAAAGAAAGTCAAAAGTGTATGATATTTTCAAATTTTAAGGCATCATTATTACCACCTTTTTTTTTATATACATAAAGTGGCCATGAATCAGAGCTGACTGAACAGCAGCTAACTACACAAAAAATGAGGCACGCGAGGTTTGAGGGTGTTTGGTCACATGCCTAATG
Organism: Echinops telfairi; assembly: GCF_000313985.2. Classification (NCBI taxonomy): domain Eukaryota; kingdom Metazoa; phylum Chordata; class Mammalia; order Afrosoricida; family Tenrecidae; genus Echinops; species Echinops telfairi. The sequence continues at coordinate 20,220,490 of NW_022111321.1, forward strand.
AAATGGATTAGAACACTTGCTACAGTGTCCTTCCTCGTCTTTTCTTGCCTCCCTACCCATATTTTACGACACAAGTCCACTTTCAAAGAACTCGCATTTGAGCCCTGGTGGCAGAGTGGGTTACAGATTGAGTTACTAACTGTAAAGTCACCAATTGGAAACCACTAGTTGCTTTTTGGGAGAAAGATGAAAATTTCTACTCCTGTGAAAAGTTACATTCTTGGCCAGTTCTATTCTGTCCTCTAGGCTCACTATGAGTCGAAATTGATTTAGGAATAGTGAGGATTTTTTGTTTGTTTGTTGACTTGAGCTTTTAGGTGGATAGTGACTAAAGCTAACTGTGGATATCTGTACTCAGAGTGAGCAAAACTTTACATGTTTCGTGGAGCACAGTGTAAGTTGGTTTCTGGGCAGTGCTGAGCCAACAACAGAGACATGGCCCAATTCCCCAGAGCTCAAGGTCTAGTGGAGAGAACAGACACGTGAGCATGCAGTGATTGCATGATATGTGCTGATAGGAGAAGTTCAAGGTGATCTAGGACACAAAGGATTTCCCTTGTATCCAAAGGACAACTCAGACCTGTTTTGGGGGGTGGGGGAGGCGGAGGCAAGGCTTCACAGAGATTGCCACTTCTTAGCTAAGACTTAAGGAATAATAGGTCTTATGGGTGAAGAAGAGACGAAATGTGGAAGAGAGATTTTGGAAACGTGTTTCAGGAAGAGGTGAAGACTCAAAGGCGTCTTGGGTGGTGCAGCAGTTAACCTGCTCAGCTCCTAACTGGAGGGGCGGAGGTTTGATTGCACCCACAGGCACCTCAGAAGGACTCTGAGGTGATCTACTTCCCAGAGTTCACTTGTGAAAACCCTGTGTGGCACAGTTTTACCCGAGTGCCCAGGAGGCAGAATCAACTCAATGACAACTGGTTTTTAATGTTCAGCCATGAAAACGCAAAGTAAGTTCTAAAAGCTAGGTACAGAAATCTAACACAGAAGGTGAAAGCTCGAGGGATGGCTAACTGCTGGGGTGTAGACCGAAGGAAGACCTCAGCTTACCCCTGGCGGTGTCTGGTGGCCAGAACTCACTCAAGGGGACTGGCAGAATGGTTGTCTCTGCATTCCAGAGATCTCTGCAGCCCAGTGAAGCCATGACAATTCTGGCCAGTGCTGCTATGGCAAATGGAGGACGGTCTGGGACTCATTCATCGACTGTGGACCATTTTCCTATACCACAACAGAGAGGTACTTGAAAGTGACTAGATGGTTAAGAGGACCTCAAGGCATATTTTTAGACCTAACAGAGACAGCATCTTAAGAAGTTGAAAAAAATTGAAATTGAAAAACATAAAACCCTCTCTTGATTTTCTGGAAAGAATGCATTTAGAGTGTAGGGGGAAAAAACGTGTTTCAGACCTTTATTTTGGACAGTAGAATAACCCCTTTCTATGGGTTGCTAACCACAAAATAAGTGATTTGAAATCCCCAGTTGTTCTGCAAGAGAAAGATGAGGCTTTCTATTCCTATAAAGAGTTACAGTCTCTGAAACCCACAGGGGCAATTCTATCCTGATCTATAGGGTCACTGTGAGTTAAAATCAACTCAATCATTTCACATGTAGTTTAGTTTAAATATGAGCAATGAGTGCCGGTGTCACTGTGGATTAAGTGAAGCTGTGTGTGTGCTAAGCCTTGAGGCACTCCTTGGGAGAAAAATGAGGCAATCTGTTCCTGTACCGATTTATAGTCTCTGAAACCCTATGAAGAAGTTCTACTCTGTCCTTTAGGTTTGCTATGAGCTGGAATTGACTATGGTAGTGGTAAGTCAGGAGGCGAATGCCAGCTTCCAGAAGTAGCTGGGTAGCACATATGGTCAATACGCTCGACTGCTAACTGAAAGGTGGGGCATTAGAGCACACCCAGAGGTGCCTCAGAAGGAAGACGTAGGGACCAGCTTCTGAAAGTAGAGCCATTGGAAATCCCATGAAGCGCAATTCTACACAGACTTACATGGGGTCACCATAACTTGGAATTGACCTCAATGGTAACTTTTTTTTTTGTTTTCTTAACTCAGTTGCATAGTAAAATGCTGAGCAATGACAGGTATGGGGCGGGAGGCAGGGTGGGGGGATGACTCAGACAGGGGAAGCCTGTGCCATCTCCTGTCTCAGGCTGAACATAGAACTGGAGCCGCTGCAGTTCACATGGCAGTAGTGTGTGCTTATAAGTAAGGAGTGGCGTGGGTTCCACGCTAGACAAGGGGACTCCACGTGTTCTTTCAAGTCCCACCTGTCACTAGAACTCACAAACCAAACTGAACAACCCCACAAGGGAAACAAATAAGTCAACCAACAAGTGAATACGAAATGCTTGTATTGCCAAGCATTTGCTCGTTTTGATATAAGTAGAAAATTTTCAGATTGGCCAATGAATTGGCTTAGATGTTCTCCATTGTCACTTTGTGGGACTTCATTTAACTTTTGCATATTGTCTAGTGCCACCTCCCCCCAAAACCAAGCTCACTGCCATGGGGTCAATTCCAACTCTTAGCCACCCATTAAGACAGGGTAGAGCTGCCCCTTTGAGCTACTGCAACATTAACTCTTTTGGGAGGAGACATTTTCAGCTTTCTCCCTCAGAATGGTTGGTGGTTTTAAACTGCAGACTTTTCGGTTCGCAGTCCAGCACGTAACGCGCTCCACCCCCGGTCTCCTTCTAGTGCACCCTAGCAAAAACCAAATATGAAACCCAAGGACAATCTTTTGGCATTTACTAAAAGCCAGGCACTAGGCACTCATTTCTTCATGATGTCATTTAAGCCTCACAATAACACCACAGGGTAGATATTGTTCCCCTATTTTACAGAAGAGGAAGCTGAGGAAGAGAGAGGTTAAATAACTTATCCCGGATCTCAGTAAGAGACAGGCAGAGGCCAGCTTGGTTCAGAGCC
>NW_022111321.1:20223869-20225345 GCF_000313985.2 Echinops telfairi
TATAGGGCACAGGTTTTTTTATGAGACAATGCTGAACTTCAGAAAAGGCAAGAATTTCTGGGGTAACACAAGGCATCATAATTTGGGAGCAGTTGCTTTGGGAAGACTTGACCATGGTCACAATTGGCAAATTGGTAGAGAAAGCAGAAGAAATTAGTCAGACCATTTAAGATGTTTTAAAAAATAAAAAGATACCCTCCTGATGAGAGAAAGAATTTAAAAAACCTTCCAATAATGTTAAAACATTTTTTCAAAAATCCAGATCATCCTGGAGATAGATCCAACAGTGACCCACTTCTTTTAAGACAGTTTTCATTAACAATCCTCAGTGCAACATTTCTTGCAGTCTGAGGTGATAGGGTGTCAGAGAGTCTGAACATTCCACCAGAGGCCAGTAAACAGGATGTCAGGGGTCCTGAGGGAGGAGCCTCCTGCTGGGACGTGGACTTAAAGCCCTCTTCAACCTGTCAGAATGTGCTGAAACTCACCTTGCAGGTTGAGGAATCTGAGGTTGACCCAAATCACCTGGGGACTTTGATCAACTCAGGGACAACAGATCACCCCTGTGCTTAACCATAGTGACTGGTCAATTCCATTAACAGGGCTGGTCTTAGTCCCCCAGCATCCAGCCAATTTGTACGCCTAGTGACTCCATGTAACAGAGTCGAACTGCCCCATAATTTTGATGGGAGCAAAGTGCCAGGTCTTTCTGCCACAGAGCTTCTGGGTGGCTTGAAGCCACCAACCTTTCCTTTATCAGAGATTCATTAACTGCTTGTCCCACCAGCACTTGTTCTGGTGCCAGTAGTCCTATTTAAAAGCAGCATAGAAGAGAGAATTGCAGTTGACACGAAGGCCACCCGACCAAGTACATTTGGGCCACCTTCCCTTTTCTCAGCCAGTGTATGCCAGTAGACCTAGCGCTGCTTTCTCCCCCACTTTAGCCCTCCTTGCCTTTGAAAGTTGTGTTAGAACCCTGGTTAGTCCTCTCCCCACTCACTCTATCTGTTCTGGGCTGTCTCCATTCAGGAGATGCTGACTCCATTCTGGCGTGCTAAGCAAATGTGGTATCCTGAAGCACATGATGGTCCCTTGTGTTTCTCTCCTGTACCCACTCATCCACACAATCAGGATTACCCCTACAGTAGTTCCTTCAGGTTAGCTCAATATTTCATGCTTTTCAGCTTCATCTGTTCTTGGGATATTGTTGAAATTAAGGTAGGATATACTCAAATTTATTTTTGACTCACCTGGACTTGTTTTAGTTTTCTTCAGCTTTAACCTGAAGTTACATATGAGCAATTGGTTGTCTGTTCCACAGTCAGCCCCTGGCCTAGTTTTATTTTTATTTTTTTATTTTTTTAAGATATAATAATAATTTATAAATTATTTTTTTAACATTTTATTAGGGGCTCATACAACTGTTATCCCAATCCATACACACATCAATTGTGTAAAGCACATTTGTACATCGTT
>NW_022111321.1:20226327-20227882 GCF_000313985.2 Echinops telfairi
CCCTGACTGGCTCATCTCCTCCCCGAGACTCCTCTGCAAGGGGATCTCCAGTGCCTGGCCTAGTTTTAGCTACTGATATTGAACTTCTCCATTGTCTCTTACCATAAATGTACTCAATTTTATTTCTGTTTATTCATCTGGAGAAGTCCACATAGATAGCTGCCATTTGTGCTGTAAAAATAAAGGTATTTCCTATGGAGTCATTGCTCTTGAAAATTTCTATCATGTGATCTCCAGCTGCATTTCTATCATCAAGACCATATTTTTTCAACTACTATTCTTTTCTCTTTGTTTCTAATTTTTGCATTCCAATAGCCAGTAACTGCCAATACATCTTGATTGCATGTTTGATCAATTTCGGACTGAAGATGTTGGTAGAATTCTTCAGTTTCCTCATCACTGGCTTTCATGTTTGGTGCATACATTTGAATAACCGCTCTATTGATTGGATTTCTTTGAAGGCAGACAGATATAATCCTATCACAGACAGCATTGTACTACAAGGTGGATCTTGAAATGTCCTTTTTGATGATGAATACGCCATTCCTCTTTATTATTTCATTCTTATAATAAACCATGTGATTTTCTGATTCAAATTGGTCAATTTCTGCTTACTAACTCCTACGATATCAATCTCTATGTGTTCTATTTAATTTTTGATAACTTCCAAATTCATACTTGTACATACTTTCACATTCCAAGTTGCAATGATTAATTGATGTTTGAAGTTATTTCTCCTTGTTTCCAGTCATCCCATACCAAGTAATAAAGGTCCTGAAGGTCCTTTACTCCCATGGGCTTTACTCCATTCATGTCATTATGGTTGACTCTACTTTGAAAAGGCAACTCTTCCTTCAGCAAAAATTGACCATTTGTCAAATTAAATTATCATATTTTGAGTGCCTTCTGACCTGAGAGGCTCATCTTCTGGAGCTATCTCTTACAATGTTCTACTTCTATTCATTAGTCCTGAAGTCATTATTTTGATGCAATCCATATTGTTTTCAGTGGCTATTTCCTCTGAAGTAGAGAGCCAATTATTCCTTCTTTATGGTCTGTCCTTAGTCTGGAAGTTCTGTTGAAACTTCTTCACTTTGAGTGACCCTGCTAGTATTTGAAATACCAGTCACATTGCTTCCCTCATCCAAGCAACATGCAAGCCATTATAGTACAAGAAGTTGACAGGCAATTGGTGGCCCTATAGAACTTTTGAGACTGTAAATCTTTGTGGGAGCAAGTAGTCTCATTTCTCTCCTATATAGCAGCTGATAGGATTGAATCTAAAGCAAGACAATATTCATAGTTTTCCCTTGGCTTTCGCTATGGAGCATCTCTTTGAAACTTCTTTCTTTATCAAACTATTCCTTTGGATTTTAGAGATTCAGATCTCGGGAAACTGGATGAGGAGCAGGACAACAGCAGAGATGAGAAGAAGAGGACAGGATTTAGGCTTAAAACAGAGGGAACCGATTACAAGGAACTACATGTGACCTCCTCCCTGGGGGACGGACAACAGAAAAGTGGGTGAAGGGAGACGTCGGACAGGGCAAGATAT
>NW_022111321.1:20227982-20236016 GCF_000313985.2 Echinops telfairi
TTTTGAGAATGATGAGGGCAATGAATGTACAAATGCACTTTACACAATTGATGTGTGTATGGATTGTGATAAGAGTTGTATGAGCCCCTAATAAAATGATTTAAAAAAACAGCTTATCAACACCATGAGGGGCTGAAAGAGGGGAAAATGAGTAGAAGAAAGGGGAGAGATTGTTGGAAAGGATTGAGGTAAGAGATGCTGGAGAACCACAGGATAAATAAGGAGAGAAAGGGAACATTAAGTATTATTAGTACCAAATCTGGAGTACCATCTATGGAGTCCTGGTGGTAGAGTGGATTAAGCAACGAACTGCTAACCACAGAATACAGTCCAGGAAACCCTATTTAGCCCAGTTCTACTCTCCAACATAGGAATTAGTTGAGTCAGAATCAACTAAAAAGCAATGGATTTGGTTTTTGTTTATGAAAATATGTAAAGAAAAGAGCATCTCTTGTGCTTTTGTCTATCAAATTGGGCTTTAGAACTGAGATCTCTAAAGGAAGTGACCATGTAGGCCAATGGATGTATATATATATATATACATATTAGAAAACTGAGTATCAGAAAGGTTAATTTATTTAACATATTGCTACTACTAGGACTGGGAAACAAAGGCAAAGGAGTCAAAATTTCTTTTTCTGTGTCTAGTAAACTAGTTTTACCAACACCATCTATTAATTGTTTCTGTCAGTCTCATTTTTTTTCTAGGACTACCCATATTATTTACTAATTCCCATATACACCAGAGTCTACTGATCATTTTAATTTATTTTATTGGTCTACTTGTTTTTTTATATCCGTGCCATACTGACTTTACCACTATACATTATAATATTGCCATAGCTGATAGGACAAGCTCTCTTTTCATGTCCCTCTTTCTATCCAAGCTCAGCTAGCTATTTATGGAAGAATGGTCAAATTTAAAATTACTTTATAACATTCCTCAAAAAAATTCTTGCTGGAATTTTTGTTAGCACTGAATTAAGATTGCAGATGAAGTTAAGCAAAAATTGACCATTTATCAAGTTAAATTGTCCAGACAAGAAATGAACTATTTTTTCAATTATTCAGAAATGTTTGTATCCTTTAATTATAACATAGTATTCTTTGTTAAATAATATATCCTTTATAGTTTCTGTCATATGGTCAGGCCTACCCAATTTTTGCCTATATTGCTATCAATTTTTGTTGATAGAGAGAAATGCCATTGGTTTTCTGTGAGTTAACTTTGCATCTGGTAAACCTGTCAATCTCTAATTAGCTACTGATCGGATTTTAGTGGTGAGATTTCATTTCCATCTGCACAATAGCAAGTAGAGCCAACCTCAACTGGCATCTTTAGTTTCCAGTTCTACTTGCCGTTGTAGAGGATTTTTGTTTTGTTTTTTAATAATCAGACATTTGTTTCTTTTTCCCAAGGCATATATTGTCGCAAGGAAGATTTGATGCTACAGATGTAGAATTCAAAGGGAAGACTAAAGAGTAGCACCAAAAATAAAACATAGTTTCTTTTAGTCAAGGGATAGATTAAATACTTGTGTTAATCCAGGGAGACTAGAAAAGCAAATCCATAGAAACTCATATTTGTATAAGAGAGAGTTTTATATACAATAACAATTGAATATTAAGAAAACATCCCAGCCCAGTCCAGATAAAGTCCATAAGTCTGATACTAACCCTTATGTCTGATACCAATATATAAAGTCCTCTTCAGACTCACGAGACACATGCAATAATGTTGAGTGCAGGATGATCACAGGCCAGTGGCTAGAAAGTCTTTGGATCCAGTGGCAGTGTAAGCATCTCAGCACTGGCAGGGGTCTCCATGTGGCTTCTCCAGCTTCCAGGGCTGCATCAGGGTAGGTTCATGTGGCTTCTCTTCAGGGATGTCTCACAGGAAGTCAGCCTTGTCAGTAGAGCATCTCCAAGGGAGTGAGTCGAGAGAGAGTCTCTTTTGCCTTCGAGGAAATTCAGGAGTTCCCAGATTCTCAGGAGAAGTTCCTGCCCACACAGAGGCCTCATTGGCTACGATCAGATTGACAGACTGGACTGTGAATCCTCAAGTGACACCAGATTATGTAACTACCATATACCCGAGGACAAAATCTGAAGTTACCTACTGATCTAAGGTTCATGTTCAGAGAGGCAATAACTTAGTAAATGTTAATACCAATAAATCACCTAACTCCTTTACTTTTTCTAAACACACTTCAGTACTAAAACGTTTAGGACTTCAAGTTGAAGTTAAAAAGCCAAGAATTACCGGTCAACAATAGAAATAAATATAGAGCAAAATCCACTGCTACCAGTCAATTTCAACTCATAGTGACCATAAAAAGTATTCTCGAGGCTGCAAGTCTTTAAGGGAGCAGACAGCCTTATCTCTCTCCACTGGAGCAGCTGGTGGTTTTGAACCACTGACCTTGAGATTAGTAGTCCAACACTTACTGGACAGCACCACCAAGATTCCTTGAAATATATGGCAAATACTCAGGAAATCAAGATGAAAAGCTTCTTTCCTCCATTTCTTCCCAATACACCAGAAGAAAGAAACATTGGAACAAGAGATTGATAAATTCTGGGATGTAAAGCTTTACTTTTCACAAAAATTATCCAACTTCTCTTTGAATCAGCTAATTACAAGTGGTGTTTATACAGGCAGGGTGATGGGAAGAGTTACAGAACTCCCATATGTAAAGATTTGAAGACTTGGAATCTCTATAGGGTGTGCTATGAGTCAGAATCCCACCCACTGGCAATGGACTTTCAGTTGATGAGGGAGAAAGCAGAAATTATCCTCCTTGAATTTGATGGGTATTGAGAACCAGTCTGGAAGAGATTGTGACTTTCCTTTTTTCTGTCAATAGTGGGTGATATACTCAAATTATCCAGGAGATTTTTAAAAGTTCTTTATTTGGTCTATGTAAATAAGCCTCACACTAATTAAAGTGCAACAATAACAACTCCAAAAGGAAATGAATAACATTATTTCTGAATATTTTAATGACCCTGGTGGCACAGCCGGCTCAGCATTAGCTTGTTAGTCAAAAGGTTGGTGGTTCAAACCCACCTCCACTTTTGTGAGATGAAGATGAGACAGTATGCTCTGGTAAAGATTTATAGCCTCTGAAGATAAACAAGGAGCCATCTAAGCTAAGAAGCAACAAAGCCTACATGGAAGAAGCACATCAGCCTGTGTAAACACAAAGTGTCTATGGGATCAGGTATCAGGCACCAAAGACCCAGAACAAAAAATCATATCAGTGTGAATGAGGGGGAGTACAGGGGGGAGACCCAAAGCCCATCTTTTGACAATTGGACATCCTTCATAGAAGGGTCAAAAGGAAGAGATGAACCAGTCAGGGTGCAGTATAGAACTGATGAAACATAGAACTTTCTTCTAGTTCTTTTTTTCTTCTCATGACAGAAATTTTATTCTTATTTATATATGAAAAAGAATAAGTTGGATCACCAAAACCTTTATGAGTCATCAACATGAATGAGGGCCAAAATCATTCCAAGTTTGTTTTTGAATAACATCTGACCTGAGAATTCAAGAAAAACAGAATGGTTTCTAAGTCTTATCAATGGCATGGGATTATTGTGAATTTCTATTTAGTTACCGGTATAAGCAAAAGCCTAGGATATGTTTTATTTTCTTTCTTTCTTTTTTAAAAAAATACTTTTATTAAGGGCTCTTACATCTCCCATCACAATCCATACATTCCTCCAATGTGTCAAGCACATTTGCACATATGCCGCCATCATCATTTTCAAAGCATTCTCTTCCCACTTGAGCCCCTTATGTCAGCTCCCCATTTCTTCCCCCTCCATCCCCTGCCCGCCCTCCCTCCCTCATGAGCACCTGATAAGTTATAGATTATTTTTTTCCATATCTTACATCGTCCTCCATTGCCCCTCACTGACTTTTCCATTATTCATCCCCCTGCGAGGGGATTCTAGTTTGATCCTTGTGATCCGTTCCCCTTTCTCCCCCCACCAACCCCTAATCCAACTGGTATCAACCGTGTTGGCGCTGAGGGGTTTATCTATCCTGAATTCCCTGTTTGCGGGCTTTTATCTGTAACAGTGTGCATGCTCAGGTCTAACCCAATTTGTAGAATAGAATTGAGGTCATGATAATAGGGTGAAGGAAGCCCAAAAATCTAGAGGAAAGTTGTGTGTTTCATCGGTGCTATACGCACCCTGACTGGCTCCTCTCTTCCCTGTCACCCCTCTGTGAGGGGATGTCCAATTGTCTACAGATGGACATTGAGTCCCCACCCATGCCCCTGTCCCCATTCACCTTGGGTATGGTTTTATTCTGAGTCTTAGATGCCTGAAACCAGATCCCATCAACATCTCATGATCACACAGGCTGGTGTGCTTCTTCCATGTGGGCTTTATTGCTTCTCAGCTAGATGGATACTTGTTTATCTTCAAACCTTTAAGACCCCAGATGCTATATCTTTTGATAGCCAGGCACCATCAGCTTTCTTCACCACATTTTGCTTATACACCCATTTTGTCTTCAGTGATCTTGTCAGGAAGGTGAGCATCACAGAATGCCAGATTGTTAGAAAAAAGTATTCTTGTGTTAAGGGAGTACTTGAGTTGAGGCCCAATGTTCATCTGAAACCTTAATTCTTAACATAAAGATATGAGTACAGAGTTCTATTCCCCTCTCATTTTATACACACACACACATATGTATATGCCTATATTTAGGCCTCTATAAATGTCCTCCTGGTTCTTTCCTCTATTTCCTTTTTACTTCACTCTTGTCCCACCATCATGTTCAGCCTTCATTTGAGTTTAGTAATTCCTTGCTGCTACATTGCCCTTGATTTAGCCCCACTCAGCATCCTATGACCTTCCTCCCATTGATTTTAGTTCACTTGTTGTTCTCTTGTCCTTTGGTTGGTTCCCCACTCACTTCCTTTCTCCCACCTCCCCTTCTCCCATATCTCCCCGGAACCATTGGTTCTCTTCTTTTCATCTCCAAATTATCCCACCTATCTTATCTAGATAGGAATGCAGATACATTATTAAGTGCAAAAACCAGGCAAAGTCAAATAAGACAACAAAGGAAGTCAAAACCAACAAAACAATAACAACAGCAGAAAGCAAGAACAAAATAACAAGAACAAAAAGAAAGCCACTGACAAAAATGGAAAAGCCTATAAATAGTTCAAGGTCTGTTTGTTGGCCTTTACACGTGTTTTCCAGTCGATTCTTATGGGGTGCCACACTCTGTCTCCCAAGTCTGTTTTTGGTATTCCTCGGGGGTTTCATCACTCTGCTCCCCATGCTGTTCTGCTGCATGCCTTCAGTGCCCTTGCCCCAATTTGATGAGGCCAAACCACGCACCATTCCCGCACTGTCTCCAGTGCTGTCCCCCACAGCATCATGGTTCAGTGAGGGATATTGTGTCTCATGGTGGGGCTAACCCTACGGTCCTCCCTGTGCATTGTCTACTCTGAGCAGGAACATAGTCCCTGGGGCTTGGTAGGCCAGGATGTCTTCTCCTCCCTCTCCATCCTTTTGCGTTTCTGCCATGTGCTCTAATCCTACAGGCCCCACTCCCCAAGCTGTAGCCCCAGTGCTGTCCTCTGAAGTGCATTCTTCTGAATGGGGGTGGGGTGGTGGTGTCCACATAGTAGGGATTGAGGCCAGCCCCACAGACCTCTCTATTGGTTCCCTGGTACATGCCGGTCTTTCTCCTTCTCCTATGGAGGCATAAACAATACCCTCCCCTTGGGTGGATTAGTGCCCTGCTTCTGCCCCACCCCCCAACCCATGTCTTCTTTCTCTCTTTCTTTCCCCCTCTTATTTAGTTGGCTGCCATAGGTATCCCTGGATTGGGTTTGGGCCCTGCCATAGTTGTTGGACCTCACCCTAGGGATGTATGCATATAGTAGCTTTTCCCCTATGGCCCGTTTTTCCGTTTTTGTTTTTGTTTTTAAGCTTACTTCAGTGAACTCATGGTTTACTTGTCCTTTTGTGCTTGACTTACTTCACTTAGCATGATTTCCTCCAGTTCTTCCCATGTGGCAATGTGCTTCATGGGTTCATCACTGCATTTTAGGGATGCACAGTACTCCATTGTATGTATATACCAGTTTTTTGATCCATTCGTCTGTTGATGGAAATTTGGGTTGTTTCCAACTCCTTGCAATTGTGAACTGTAACATGATGAACAATGGAACACAGATGTCTGGCCGGGGTTTAGTTCTTGTGTCTTCTACCCAGTAAGGTATATGCCCAGTAGGGGGATTGCTGGGTCCTATGGTACCTCAATCTCCATCTGTTTAAGATATCGCCAAATCAATTTCCATAATGACTGTACATACCTACAGGTCCTCCAGCAGTGAACGAGAGGTCCTATCTCCCCACAGCCCCTCCAACACTTGTTGCTTTCTGACTTTTTGAATTGGGCTATCTTTGAGGGTGTAAGGTGGTATCTCATTGTTTTAATTTGCATTTCTCTTATGGCTAATTATTGGGAACATTTTCTCATATGTTCATTGGCCATTCGGATTTCTGCCCCTGTGAAACTTCTGTTCAGGTCCATTGCCCACATCCTCAGTGGGCAGTTATTTTTTTTTCTTGTTGTAAGCTTGCAATGTATTGTAGATTTTAGTAAAAAGGCCTTTGTCTGATGTGTCATTGCTAAAGATTTTTTCCCAGTCTGTGGGCTCCATTCTTACTCTCTTGTGAATTCTTTTGATGTACACAGGTGATTTATCTTCAGTATATCCCACTTGTCAATGTGTGACTTCTCTACATTTGTATCCTTCCCTATTTCTGATAGCCTACGCATTCCCTGTACCAAGATTCTCAGGTTTGTCCCAATTCCCTCATTAATGGCCCTAACTGTTTAGGATTTTACCTCAAAGTATGAAAGGAAAGACAGGGAGAGAAGTGGAAAAAGAAAAAAAGTAAAAACAAAAGAAAAAGAGAGAATTACAAATCGAAACAGGGCTTGTTGAGACCGACTGCAGTGGGAAAGATAGACTGGTGAGAGAAGAAAGAGAGAAGAAAAAGAGGAGTAAGTGAGGAGATAACAGGCTTGATCACCTGACCGTGGGGCTTGGGGAATTCCAACCCTGCCTCAAGTTAGTGGGGTGGTGTGCCCACTTGGAGTAGGGTCCCACAGGTAATTTTGGGCAGAATTACCCTTGAAGGTAAGATCACAGCAGAGACCAGGCAGCGGTTCCCACAGTGGTGTTGAGCACTAGAGCTCACTGGTATAGCTGCCTTGTGCTGTATGCAGCACAGCAGTGGGGGCTGTGGGGGGCGGGTATTCCCTCATCCCTGCGTAGGGCCCCAGGACTGGCAGGACCTCCCCAGCTGTGTGTAGGATCACTGAGAGCGAAGCTGGGCTTGTTGTCTAAGTTTGTGCCATAACTGCTGATGCCCTAATAGCTCAGAGCTTTATTTATTTATGTATTATTCCCCCCTGGCCAGCTGGAATTGAATTAAGTTATTCTAAAACTGAGGCTTGCTCCAAGGGATCTTTGTTATATTGAAAGCCTCTGGGCTCTGTAGCTAACTTCTGGTCTTCCTTAACAAGGGATCCTTATTATGCTAATGTATGCTAAAGGACTCCTTCTACCAGTTGTCTTGGAGTTAAACAATGAGCCTGGGATTTACAGTTTTTACTGAGAAAATATTTTTTTCTCTCTCTTTTATATTGGGTTTATGGAGTGCCCTGATTTGGGGCCTGTCATGCTTGACCCCTAGAGGGGGAGATCCAGCTAATCAAAGAGTTTGTTTTCTTCTTGGCCAACTGGAACTGAATTCACCTCCTGGACTATGACTATCTGCTTATTTTCTGCCACGATGCGACCTGACTCAGGTAAATTTCCTTACTTCTTTTCAATTGCTCCAAATCTAAAGCTACCCACTGACCCGATCCACAGGCTATGAGTTCAAGGCAGCTAACAGTGTGGGGAGCTCTGGTGTGGGGTCCTGTGACTAGGTTTCAGAAGTTCTCCTTGTGTCTGGGATTATGTCCCCTTTAAGGACAGC
>NW_022111321.1:20236521-20245815 GCF_000313985.2 Echinops telfairi
TGATCTATGTATTGTGATGAATTGTATGAGCCCCAATAAATTGATTAAAAAAAAAAAACAATTTATCAATTACCAAGGGTTCATGAGGGAGGAAGGGTGGGGTAGGGAGAAACAAATGAGGAACTGATACCAAGGGCTCAAGTAAAAAGAAAATATTTTGAAAAGGATGATGGCAATGTATGTACAAATGTGCTTGACACAATGGATGGATGTATGGATTGTGATAAGAGCTGTAAGAGCTCACAATAAAATAATTAAAAAAAAAAAAGATTTACAGGCTCAGAGTCCCTAAGAAGCAGGTCTAACAGCCCTATTCTGTCCTATAGGATCACTGTGAGTTAGAATCAACTCAAGGGCAGTTATTATTTTTGTTGTTCTAAATCTTATTAGTAAGTTCCTATGCAGTATTTAGATATGGGCCCTGCACTCACTGCTTCCAGTAATAATTTATTGCAAATGAATTTTCTGTTGGAGCGTGTTTTGTGATAGGTGCTTTGACACCTCTGAGGGAATATAAACTCTTCTGGAAACTATTTTGTAAAAGAGAACCAGTCATGAGGCAGGATTACCAAGGGGAATTTTGGAAGCTGGCCACCAAATTAAGCAACTGCTCTTCTCCAAGGGCTTGTAACGTGTGCTTGCAGCTCCGGTATTTATATGGACACAGCCCGCCACTCTGACATTTCCAAAAGAAATCAAGCTGTACCAGAGAGCTGGGATCAGCGACCGCCCCACTGGTCTCCTTGTTAAGCAAAAAGGCTCCTAGAAAAAGACAAGGGACCCACACACTCTTTAATCATGGTGACAGTCACTTCTCAGAAGCTAGATTGCTAAATGGATAGGAAAATATAACCCTTGTTCTAAATTTAGGAGATGCAGGAGGAGATGGGGGAGCAAACAGAAAGAGGATACTCAGGGGCCGGAGGAGGGAGGGCTAGGAGGTTTCTGACTGACTATTCAAGCAAGGCAGACAGAGAGAGAGAGAAAGAGAGAGAGAGACCTAAAAGGAGGGAAGTGGTAGTGCTAAACCCCTAGCCACCTGACCCAGAGAGTGAATGAAGCATCTGGCAAGCAACCCATTAAGCAAAATAAAAAACAAAAACACATCTATTGCTGTTGAGTCAAATTCTGATAGAGTAGAGCTGCCCCACAGGATTCCCAAGGACCCTGTGAGACAGAAGCAGGGTGTCATGTACCTTTCTCCCTTGGGACTGCTGGTGGGTTTGAACTGCCAACCCTTCCACTAGCCTTTGAATACTTAACCCAATATGCCACCAGGACTCTGGTAAAGCTTTTACCAACCCACACCAGCTGCCCATGAGTGAACAGCTTGTGACGACCCAGAGATTAGAGCTGTGCCCCACAGGGCTTTTAAGGCTGTGAATTGTTGGAAGGAAGCTCCTGGCCTATTCATCTGGGCCTATGGAAATGGGTTACGGTAAGGGCTGACTCTGTGCCCCTCCCCAGACATCTGACACCCATTTTGCAGATAACCTTACCAAAATATTAGCTCAAAAATAAAGATGTCAAGTCCAGTTCATTAATCGTTTACTTAACACATCATAACATGGCATAAAAATGACAATTGCACCTTCCTTTCACTGATGAAAACTGGCCTATGATGTACTTAGAATATTTTCTTCCTTCTCTTTCTACACTCAGCAGAACAAGATCACAGAGTCTGCCTTAACCCATGGGGGCTATAAATATGAAAGCCTATGCTTGGTGAATAATCTCTCTCAGCTGGTGATAGAGAAAGCTAAGGTTAATAGAAATTGTTCAGTGGGGGTCCCTCATCAAGTGGTGCACAAGGTATGCGACATCCTGTCATAGTTTAAGATATGCCCCAGCTTTTGCTGTACCTCTGTGTGGGTTCAAACTACCAACCTTTTGGATAGTAGTTGGACACTTTACTATTTATACCACCAGCTCCATGAAATGAGGAGCCTTGGTGGTGGTGTGAGTACTCGTTGAGCTGCCAACTTCAAGGTCAGGAGTTTGAAACCACCAGCAACTCTGCAGGAGAATGAGGAGGCTTTTTAATCCTGCAAAGAGTTACTGTCTTGGAAACTCACAGGGGCCACTCTATTCTGTCCTGGAGGGTCACTATGAGTGGGCTCCATGTGAGCGAGAGTTCCAGGAAAAGAGCCGAGGTTTGCGAAGTAGCGAGAGTTGAATTCACATTTGGTTTCCACTACTTCCAGCTGCTAGGCCTGTTCCTTAATCTCTTTGATTTCAGTTTCTTCTTCTGTGAAATGAGATTAACAATGTTTAACTTGCAGTGCAGTTAATAGGATTAAAGAGCATGCTTGCCCATTACCCCAACCAAAGTCAATAGCATCAAGTCAATCCCCACTCAGAGTGACCCTACAGGACAGCGTAGAACTGTCTCGGGTTTCAAAGCTGTACATCTTTATGGGAGTAGAAAGCCTCACTTTTCTCTCCGGGAACAGCTAGTGCTACCTGCCATCCCTGGGATTTAGCAAAGAGGGAGTCAATGAAAGGGAACTTCCAGTTCCCTTAATATTGTATCTGTATTAGTCTAGGTACTTAGAGAAACAAATCCACAGCAACTCATATATAAGAGAGTTTTATGTAAAGAAAGTGTGCATCATGAAAACATCCCAACCCAATGCTGCCCAAGCCCACAAGTCCAACATTAACTCATTAACACAGCACCAGTCCACAAAGTCCTCCACTATCTCACAAAACAGAGGCAATGATGCCGACTGCAGGAGGAAAGCTGAGTCAGTGAACGAATAAGCATCTCAGCACTAGCAGGGGTCTCCACACGGCTGCTCCAGCACCCAGAGCTGCATCAGGATATGTCAATATGGCTTCTCCTTGGGGATGTCTTGCAGGAAGTCAATCTTGCGAGCTGAAGCAGGGAGCTGCTAAGGCAGCTGCACCCTGATGTGACCATCACAAAGCAAGAGACCCGAGAACTAGAAAGGCGAGGCTCACCACCCATTTGTCCCTCCGCCTTCAGTTAGCCCCACATGTGATAATCGGCCAGGTTGGCACAATTAACTAACTCAGTATCGAAGCCCAGAACAAACCCATGCGAGTACTGAAGGCTGGTTGGCCTGCAATGTACTGAGATTGAACAATTGCACTCTTATATAATGTACCAGTCTTGATGGAAACCAGAGGGTGGACCTTGTGAACAATACTAGAAGTTTCTCTGAAGGGATTGAGCATCATAGCTTGGACAGGAAGCAAAGACAGTGGTGGCAGGCAGTGATTCAGTGAAGGCAGATGGTTTCATGGTGGTTGGCCTTGGGCTTCTCTCCAGGCAACAGCTTATAAGGTCTTCTCCCTAGAGGAAAGGGGTTCCTGTAAATGAAGGCCATCATCTGGGCTTCGGCCAGGGTCTCCTAGTCCCAGGAACTCTGAACATCACCACAACACTTCATCTCTGTTTTGTGTTTTCCTCTTGCCACCCTGCCATTCAGTGAAGATTTTCAAAGAATGTCAAACTTGTCAAATATTATGGTCAGAAAATGGTCCTATGCGAGAGGTGAATAACCACAGGTGACAATAAATAAGAACAACCAGAGAAAACCCTGCCTCTAGGTGTAGGAGAAGAACAGCGAATGCTTATGTGAGCCAGGAGCAACATTCTAGAGTCTGAGCTGCCAATGAAAACCAGAGAGGATTGCAGAAAATGTGTTAGCTTTCCCCAATTATCCACAAAAGTAAGCAGGGCATTCAGATAAAAGTTAGACTTTATATAGCCAAGTAGTGTGTGCATCCAAAACTGGTCATGGAGCTAATCATGACACACGCAATCACTTGTGCTAGAGTAGAATCACATTCCATATAGTTTTTGATGGATGATTTGCTTGCAAGTAGGCTGCCAGACCTTTTTACACTGTGCTTCTTGGTGGACTCTTAGTTCGAATGTTTCAGTTAGTAGCCAAATAGGTTAACCATTTCACGACCAAGTGACTCCAGCATGTGAGATATTGATGTGTTGTTAGGTATCACTGATTTTGTTCCAATTCATAACAAGTCAACAGACAACAGAACACAACATTGTCCAGTGCCAATTGTTGCAGCCACTGTGTCAATCCATTTAAGTGTCTGCCTCTTTTTCGTTGACCCTCTACTTTACCAAGCATGATGTCCTTGTCTAGGGACCAATCTCTCCTGATAACATGTCAGTTACCAGACATGAAGTCTCACCATCCTCATTTCTAAAGACTATCCTGGCTTTAAGGTTTACAAGATTTATTTATTCTTCTGGATGTCCATGATACTATTAATATTCTTCACCAAACACCATAATTTAAATGCATCCATTCTTTTATGGTATTCCTTATTCATTGTCCAAGTCACATGAGGTGATTAAAAATACCATGGCTTGGGTCAGGGACAACGTAGTCCTCAAAATGACGTCTTTTCTCTTCAGCACATTAAAGAAATCTCAGGCAGATTTGTCCAATGAACTGGATTGTTTGATTTCTTGACTGCTGCGTCCATATGTATTGGTTGTGGGCCCAATTAAAATGAAATTGTTGACAACGTCCATCTTTTCTCTGTTTATTATGATATTGTCTATTGATCCAGCCAGGAGGATTTTTGTTTTCAAATGAGGTCGGGACAGTTAAAAGAAAGGATCCATGAGAGCAATGACTGGATCAGTGAGGGTGATGTGTGCGTGTGTGGAGACACATGTACGTATAGACTGGTAAGGGTAGCCTCATAGGGAATAGAGCAGATATTTGTCTTCAGGCTTGGGCTTCATTTATAGCAAATGTTGAAGGGTATTTATGCATTTCTATTAAATTCTGTTCAATGAATTGCATTAATTTGAGATCAACATTTCCTAAACCGTGAAGGGACATATTGCTCTCCTTCAACAATAAAATCTACTCGTCCCAGTGCCATGTCCTCTTAGTACCCTGATCATGTCCCCTCCGCCAACCCCAGTGTAAAGTAGGCCTCATCCTCTGGGCCAGCTTCTCCAATTCTCCTGCACACAGATTTGGTGTGATTCTCCTATCCTACTGGCTTCTAGAGAATACATGGAACTTCCTCCCAATCGTAGCTGCTGGCTGCCAGCCCAACCCCTTGGTGCCGGAGGGTCCTCCCTCTACTCCAGCTTTACCTACAGGCTGGAGCTGCCACCTGGTTCCCTTGGCCCAATGACAGGAAGGTGAGAACTGCCCAAGTACATCAACCACCTCTTCAATTGGCAAAGAGCTGTATTTTCATTTTGGGAATTATAATACCTAGTTTGGTGACACTGGAGTTTCCGTGCATTGCTTGTGGGAGTAGGAATTGTTTCAACACTTCTGGAAAGCAAGTTGGCTAAGTGTCAACACCTTAAAAAATGTTCAGATCCTTTAATCCAGCAAATTTGCTTAGAGCAAATTTTCTGAAATCAGGGGGGTGGGGGGTGGGGGGAATAAAAAACGTTGCCATGGTGGTAACAGTGGGGGTATGTGAGTACCTTTACAAACTGCTGGTTTGAAAGTAAATTGGCCCAGACTTTCCGGAAAATTGCCTAGCATAAAAATGTGCGTCCCTTTGAAACATGTAATCTTAATTGTAGGGAATGATCCTAGATAAAAGAATCCTAGTGGTGCAATACATAAGCACTTGGCTGCTAACTGAAAGATCAATGGTTCAAACCTACTAAGTGGCTCCACAGGAAGGAAATCCCATGGGGACAGTTCTATTCTGTCATATAGGCTGGCGATGAATTGGAATCTATTCAACAACACACCACAACAACAACTCTGCATAAATAAAGAGTACCAGCCTATAAGGTACCCACTCCTTGGAAGCATGGATTTCAGCTCCCGTACTCTGGACATGTTATCCGAAGAGACTTGTCCAAGGGAAAAGAGACCATGCTAAGTAAAGTAGAGGATCAGAGGAAACTAGAAAGACATCCCACAAGATGGAGTGACACAGTGGCTGTAACATGAACTCAGACTTAATGGTTGTGAATATAGTGCAGCACTGAGTAGTGTTTTGTTCTGTGACAGTTAGGTTTTGTGTCAAATTGACTGGGCCAGGATTCTCAGTGGTTTGACAGTTAACACCTAGTAATCCTCCTTGACATGACTCAACACAGTGTACTATCAGCTAATTACTTGTAAGCCTCCATAACGGGATCAGGTTAGGTAGAATGCTGTACCTCTCCTCAGGTCACAACCTCGATGTAATGAATTCCTCTGGGGTGTGGTCTGCCTCCAATATAAATGAACACTGTGGGAAAATTAGTTTGCTTTGTTTGCTGGGTCTGGATCCTGCATGCCTCGGAGCTCTAGTGTCATAGGAGGTTACTTGTTAGACTGCTATCCACAAAGTCAGCAGTTTGAAAACACCACCCATGGGAGAAAGACTAGACTTTCTGCTCCTTTACAGATCTACAGCTTCAGAAGCCCTAAGGGGCAGTACTGCTCTGTTCCATAAGGTGGCTAGGAGACAGAATCCCTTCAATGTCAGGTTTGCTCTTGTTTTGTTTTTAAACATGCATCTGGCTCATCAATATCCAGTCCTTTTGACTTGAGCCAATGGCCTGCCATATTGTTTGCTAATTCTTGGATTCATCTGCCTCTACAGCCACCAACCTGTGGTCTTCCTGCTGATTGGGGTTCATCAGCCCCCACAGTCACTTGAACCTGGAGAAGCCTCCAGCATAACATCTGACCTAGGGATTTGGAAGCTGCCTGGATTCTAACTTCGCTTCTTCTAAAATCATGTGAGCCATTTTCTTGATATAAAGTTCTCCATATAAACATATTATAAATGTCACTGCTTTGGCTTCTTTAGAGAATGTAGTCTCAGGGAGTCTGAGTCTTGATAACGTGATAGTACTTAATAACAACTCCTCCATCCGTCCTCTAAATCCAAATGCATTGCTTTTGAATCTGTTCTGCCTCACGGTGATCCAATCTGCTTCACAGTGAAATTACTCTTCATAAAGTTTTCTAGGCTGTAATATTATGGAACAGCTTTTCTGTAATGCCTCTAGGTGGACTTGAACCATAATGTTACAGTAACATGGAATCCTTGGGAGTGCACGCCCACGGGTAGAGCAGGAGTCTGGTACAGTCTCTACCCTTGAATTCCCTGACCATGACCTGCCAATCACACAGGCACCACAGGCACAGAGCTTGGTCTGTGGTGACATGAATGGGTGATTGTATGGGAGAGGCAGTTGAAGAAAATCAGGCAGCTCTTGGTCAAGAGGGTTGTAATGTTTCCTAGCCATTCAGTTGTTAGGGCTTTGGGAGAACCTCAACCCTGGACAACAGAAAAGTATGACGGAGAAAGCACCTCTTCACTGATGTGGACCTGGTGTATTTCGGGGAGGGGAAAGCCAATAAATATCTAGTTCCTACTCATACTCAAGATTGTGAATGGGGTGCAGGGGGCACTCAGAATCTAGCATTTACATCCGCTACCACATAGGCCTTCCCCTCTGCCAGAGCCCTCAACTATTAAAGCGCTCTACTAGTGAGTTGTTTGGTTCCCTTTCACTGGCTCCCTCTGCTCTGCTCCAGCCCAGGCCACTCTAATTCTCGCCTGTGTTGTTGCACTTGCCTCTCCACGATCCCGCTCATGTTCTGCCTATCTCCTCTCACTCCAGACCTGGCCACAGGGGTTCCGTGGACTTGGCTTCTCCTTGCTCAATTGTATTGTCCTTTGTGTTTCAAGGTGACCAGACACAGCACAGGGCCTTGCTTCATCTCTCATCTCCGTGACTGTTTCCCTCTTTTCCCCTTTCCGATTGCTGTTTAACCCAATTCCGTATCCTCTCCTTTGGTGCTGCCAGTGTCAGGATTATCGTTCGTCTGGGGTTTTACTTGGCTTTCCGGGGTCTCTGTTGGAGATGGATTGAGCAGAATGTGTCACAGAGGCACTCTCACTTTTCCAACTAAATTTAAAACTATTCACACAGAGAGACAAATGCATTACCCGAATGCGATACTCAGAGAGATATTCACGGAGGCTGTTCCTGGGTCGTGGCTATGAGCTTGGCTTTGGGGACAGGCAGGCCTGAATGCGGTTCTCTCTGCGCCACTTCCTTGGTGTGAGATCCTGGGAAAGTGATTTGACTTTCCTGCATCAAAGTTGCCTTCTCAATTGAACGGAGTTATAAAAATGCACAGCTTGAAAGGAGACTGTGAAGATTAAATTAGATGACATTTGTAAAACATTTAGGACTGTGTCTGGCATACTGTAAATATCTACAATATAATAAATGGTCGATTTTTATAAACAATGGATTGATTTATCTCAGTATTGTTTACAATTTCAGGGGGGAAAAAACTCAAACGGTTTAAATGCCCAACAATTGTAATAAAAATAATAAACTCGAGTTTTCTGGCCTCTACTCCCTTCTGTTTTCACCCTTAAATATTGTGGGTAACATTCCACCATCACCGCAGGCACTCCAGGTCTCTTCTGTTGCAGTCATCCTTAGAGGCGCTGTGTTCTGTTTAGGCCTCTATTGCCTTCGTGGGTCAGTGGTTGAGTTCTCACCTTCCGTGCAGAAGAGCCGAGTTACATTCCCTGCCAGTGTACTCCATCTCCAGTCCCATTCATCTCCTAGTGGAGCCTTGTGTGTTACTGTGCTAATTGATAGGGCTCAGTAATGCTTCAAGACTAACATGGACTCGGAAGAAAGGCTTGGAAATCTATTTCTAAACATTCGCCAATGGAAACCCTATCGATCACATGGTCCCATCTGCAGCTGATCATGAGATGATTCAAGATTCAAGTAGTGGTTTGCATGTAATCATCATGAATTGAAGGTCACTGTGAATCTAAGAACCACCTTGACCACAGCTAATACTAATATAACAACCACATACTGCCCAGAGACAAGTCCTTCAGGGTGAACTCAAGGTCAGCTTCAATTGCCAGCAATATTGAAAGTGCCTTGATCTCATTCCTTGGAAGCTTCTTAAAGCTTCATTGAGATTCATCTTTAAGTCTTTATAAATTTGCAGGGACCAAATCCAAGGGGTCCCTAGGAACACCGAAAGACACACAGAAGCGCCCAGGATTTCTGCCACAGACTCAGCACAAACATCGCCTTCATCCCACTCTTCCTGTTGTTCTCTGTAGCCTACTTTGCTTCCGTCCCCTTCTCTTTCACTTTCATCAAAGGCTTAATTATATGCCTGGATTTCGATCACAGATTTATTAAAAACCTACGTGTATGTCCCTGGAATGATGGTTCCTCAGTAATGAGGTGCACTCAGGAGAAAAACAGGTCAAGCATGGGTGGCATTAGAAAGAGCTGGACACTAGCCATTTCATCTTTGA
>NW_022111321.1:20246160-20267277 GCF_000313985.2 Echinops telfairi
ACCCCAAAATAAATTATCTTGAAATAGCTAGAAAAGAAGATGTCATTCTATTAGGAAAATAAGATCAATACAGACAGCATATAGGCTACCCCCCCCCCAAAGCCTTTTAAAAACAACATAAAAGGCTTGTTAGAATAACAAGTGAGCATGGAGTTAATCCTACTCATGAAAAGTTTGATTGGCACCTCTTCTGCGTAAGACACTATTTTAGATACTGCGGGGATAGTGATATAAAAATGATTCTCAGACGGAGTTTATTGAATAAGCAAAAATCCCTTGTTATCAAGTCAATTCTGACTCATAGACACCCTACAGGACAGAGTAGAACTGTACCCTAGGTACTCCAATCCTCTCTTTCAACCTTCGCAATGACATTGGCATTTTACTCATACTGTCGTAGAATGAAGCAATGTAGTTTACTGTAGTTATATTGACTGTTACCCATGCTATACCATGCTTCAAGACAAAATTTTATTTATTTGTCATTAGAAATAAATATTTCACAATATATAATTATATATTGTTTTGTGATGAATCACTATGCTTTAATTATGTTCAATTTGTAACCATTAAAATGCATCCTGTATATCAGATACTTACATTACAATTCATAACAGTAGCAAAATTACAGTTATAAAGTATCAACAAAATAATTTCATGGTTGGGGTTCACCACAATATGAGGAACTGTATTAAAGGGTCACAGCATTAGGAAGGTTGAAAACCACTGCCTTAACCCATCAGGATTCATTTTGTGTGAACATCCCACTGTCATTGAATTAATTATGATGCACAGCGACCCATAAGACAGAGTAGAACATCGCCTTGTGATTTCAGAGACTGCATCCGATGAGAGCGGAAAGTCACAGTTTCCCCTGCAAGTGGCTGGAGGGTTTGAAACAGGGACTTTGTGGTTAGCAGCCCAATGCTTAAACCATGGTGCTAACAATGTTCCTTTTTGGGTAACATTACCCCCAAACAATTCCCCTTTCCAGGGAGTTGATTTCAACTCATAGTTTGAGCAACTAACCTGGCAGTTAGCAGCTCGACGCTTAACCAACTACCAAGGCTCTTTTGTATCAACATGATCAAAAAACCAAAACACTTTCCATTGACTTGAGTGGATTCTGACTCCTCACAACCTTATATAGGGTTTCTGAGACTGTAAATCTTGATGGGAGCAGGCAGCTGCATCCTTCTCCCTCGAGCAACTGGTGGGTTTGAATTCCCAACTCCACGGTGAACAGCCCAGCACCTAGCCACAGTGTCCCCAGAGCTCCTTTGTGTATGTTTAGGAGCAAGAGATTAAAAAAGTATAACCCTGGCAGGATATCAGAGATGCAAGAGAGGTCTGCATTCCAGATGGGGTCTCAGAAAACAGAGTCCCTCTGTATCAGGAAGAACCCAAAGTGGTAATATTTGAAATGGTTGTTAAATACAGGATTTAAAAGCAATCCAATTTTATTTATAAATGTAACAAATCAAATCACGCAAGGTGTATAAATAAAATATTAACTATCTACCTTATCCCCTCTTTAATCCAACTTCCCCAATGAAGTAATTAATATTAGTAGTTTGGAATGTCTTTAAATTCCTAAATATATATAGTTGTCAAAAACTTCACTTTCCTATAATTCAGTGGTTCTCAACCTTCTTAATGAGGCGACCCTTTAATACAGTTCCTCATGTTGTGTTGACCCCCAAAACATAAAATTATTTTCGTTGCTACTTCATAACTCTCATTTTGCTATTGTTATGAATTGGGTGACCCCTGAGAAAGGGTTGTTCAACCCCCATAGGGGTCGTGACCCAGAGGTTGAGAACTGCTGCTGTGATTTGTAGCTATTTTTCTCTTTAAAAAATACCACATATTATGTCAAGAACAGATATACATACAGAAAGCAATGTTTTTGGTAGCTGGTGCATATGCAAGGGCGAGGAAAGGCAACCACTGTCTAGAGATCAGACACGTCTAAATGTTAGTGACGAGAAGGCAAACCCAATATGAATGAAGTCTGCACACCTTGTTCAAGGTCAATGAGGACATGAAGAAGTATGTCTGAACAAGGTATAATTTCAGTACTTGCTATAACATACAATTTCGCAACAGTAATCACAACCAAAAATTTTGTGGGTGGATCCAGAGGCAGATATGTATGTACAGGATGGCACATGTGAGTATATGTCTGTGTATATATATTTGTAGACACATGCCTATACATGTCTGTATGAAATTCGATTCATACAATAAATCACCTTGAGAGTAGTTTTAGATGCTTTCTAGACATAACCAAGCAGCTCATGGGATTGGTTTACTAGGTTTGAAGGCTTGATACCATAGTCTTATAGAACAATTTGATTAAAAGGCATAACACACTTTTAAAAGACAATATTCTCTGTCCTATTAACAATTGTGGTCTTAAGAGTTCATGGGCAGCCATCTCAGATGAAATTCTTGATCTCCACTTGTCTGGAACAAAGGAGAATGAAGGAAACCCAAACTCAAAGAAGAAATGAGCCCCCTGGACTAGAAGCCCATCTGAGCCATGGCCTCAGCATGCCTGAAATCAGAAAAATGTAATGGTGTCCAGCTCTCATGACCAGCCACTCTGGGAAACAAAGAAGGCCGTGGATATTAGGGAAGACAAATGTAGAACAAACTTAAAAATCTTTTAAAAAGCCAAAGTTATTTGATGGATAGAGACTGGAGGGGATCCCTGAGACATTCATCCTACAATGCCTTTTGAACTTGGGACTGAAACGACTCATTACAATACTAGATGGGCTTACAAAACAAACAACATCCCCCGTAAGTACTGTCCTATTCTACATAATCGATCATAGGAGACTCAACTTTACCTTAAAACAAAGATTGGAAGCTAAGAAGAGGCAAGGAAGGTAGATTAGTGGAATTAGAACAGAGCGGAGATAGTGAAAATGTTGATAAATTGTGAAACTGTAACCAATATTATGGAAGGAACAGTTTGTCTAAAAATTGTTACATGGGTACCTAATTGGTTGTGTTAATTTTCACCTAAAACAATAAAATATTTTTGAAAACAGGATTATGTATTATTTTACAACCTATCCTTTCATTTAGTAAAAGCCTGAACAATTTCTCAGCTTAATAAGATAGATCCCAGTCCTTCATTTTAATAGATACAAAGTAACCCATAAATGGCTATTCCTAAAGTGGGGATCATCATTTCCATAGCGATGGTTTTCAGGTCATTACCAAGAGTTGGTCATTACACAAGGAGTGGAATTTTGGCACAATGAGATCGAAGCGAAGAGCTGAAGAGACGAAGAACGGCAATAACTCTCGGTCTGAGTGGCCATGCTCGTCACAGGGTCTTTCTACAGGCATTGCACGCTGAGAAGCTATGCTAATTTTCTTGGTCCCATCTGGCTTCTGAGCTTTTCAGTTATCATTGATGATATACCCAGGTCTTGTTATTTTTCATGTTATGCCACAGATCCAATTATTTCCTCCTTTATTCAATTAATCCTTATTCAGAATCTGCCCATATATCTTTATCAGTGTGCCTGTCCCCATGTCCCTTTTTAAGCATCAGTGGGCCACGTCAATCTGTCTCTCTGACCACCACCGATTGAAGTACAGAGGACATGGGATCCAAGTTGGTCCCACTTTGAAACTGTCCTCTGAAAATTTAGAATTAGAACCTAGAAATGAGGTCAGGTTCATGTAAATTGCTTAAATAGCTGAGGTGGAAGCTTGTATTTCAACCAAGTGCTTGCCATGCAATGCAGGGAGTCCCTGGACAATACAAGTGGTTAATAGTTTTATCAGTTAACCAAAAAGTTGGTAGTGTAATTCTACCCAGAGGCAACTTTGAAGAAATGTCTGGGGGCCAACTTCCAAAAGACTAGTAATTGTGAACCCTATGGGACACAATTGTACTCGGACACTCATAGCATAGCCATGCGTTAGTTTATGGCCCTATCACTGTCAACTTGCCAAAACAGAGAAGAACAAACTGCAGGGAAAGCATGCAGAATGAAGCCAATGTATAGAGTGGGAAGTGGGCAGAGGGAGAAAGAGAAAGAGATGGGGGAGGGGGGGAAGGTAGAGGAAGGAAGAAAGAGAGAGAGAATGAGCTTTCATGCAAGAGACACAGTATTTATTTCCTATTGATTCTTCTGGTTACAATTGTTTATGAAGTCTTACTTCACACTCTGCTACTTCAAATAGGTTCCTTTCTCTTAAATTAGTTTGAGTGTGTTTTTTGTTTTAAACTTGCACCAAATGGTCCCTAATCAAGACTATTGTCCTGGATCTGGGCTGAGGTACTGCCCTACCAAATTTGAGCCAAGAGGGAAGATAACTATTTTACTGGGAGATATGATGATTTACATTTGTTCATTTGAAAGAAGATATATAAATTGTGTAATTTATTAATAGAAAGATGCTTACCACTATTGGGTATATCCTCATTGTTTAAAGGTTAGTGATTGTCCCTTCACAATAAATGTTTTCCTTAAAAAAAGAAAATACTTTTAAAAGTTCTATACAGGGGAAACCATCAAACCTGGTCTATCTGTTAAAGGAGAGAATACATATGGAAATTTCAGATCACTTAGGATCCATGAATATCTTAAAATTTCATTTGGCCGGTGTGGGCCCCTTCAAGCTGGTTTCTGTTTTTTCTTGGCATGAGCCCATTCTTCTTAGAGCACTTTCTTGTTTTCTGGTAAAATGAAAATGTTATGCTCTCAACTTGAACTTTTACTTCTACAACCTTTGAATCTGCCATTTAAAGTAAGCCATGATTCCTTTTCATAGTGTTGCTTTTGGGTATTGAGTTAATTTCAACTCATAGTGACCCCATATGACAGTGTAGAACTGCCCCCATAGCATTTCTTAGCTTTAATCTTTGTTTGCTTGTTTGTTTTTAAATGATTTTTTTCTTGTGAATTAAGTGGGGGATTTATATTTCAGGCTATCAGCTCTATATTCAACAGTTAAACACCACTCATCAACTCCCAACTCCTGTACTCTACCCACTCCCTTCCCTGATTTCTCTCCTCCCTCTTATGAACCTCCATCCTCCGTCACACTCAAGCCTACATCTGTCAACCTTCCTCTTCCCCCCTTTGTCTTCCCTCCCTTGGGAACTTCCAAAGGCTTTGTCTTGGTTTTTATCCTTGTAGTAGTGGTCCCATACAATGTTTGTCCTTTTGTGACTAACTTCACTCAACATAAGGTTCTCCAGGCCCATCCAATTGTTGTGAGGGATTTTGTGGTTTCATCATTGTTTTTTAATGATGCACAGTATTCCATTGCAAGTATGAACCATAGTTTCTTTATCCATTTGTCTACTGATAGGCTTTGGAGTTGTTTCCAACTTCTTGCTGTTGTCAACAGTGCTGCGATGTGATTGCATATGTCTGTTTGTGTTATGGCTCTTACTTCTTTAGGGTGTACTTGTATACTTAGCATAAGTGACACTGAGTCCTATGGAATTTCTATTCCCAGTTGTTTGATATAATGTCATATCACTTTCCACAATGGTTATACATATTTACAGACTCAGCAACAGAAGACAAGAGTTCCAATCACTCTGCACCCTTTCCAGCATTTGTTGCTTTCTGTTTTGTTAAATTGAAAGGTCTTTGTCTGTGTAAGGTGATCTTTCACAGTTCTTTCAATTTGCATCTCCTGGATGGCTAATTATTGTCAGCAATTTTTCATATGTTTGTTAGCTATTTGAATGTCACTTTTGGTAAACTGTCTGTTCATGTCCTTTGCCCACTATTTAATTGTAATATATATATATATATAATTTTATTGAGGTATTGCAGTTTTTATAGATTTTAGAGATTAGTTTTTTGTTTATTGTCATTGCTGAAGATAATTTTCCCAGTCCTCAGATGACTCTTTTGATGAGGTCTTTTGATATACATCAGTGTCTTACTTTCAGTGGGTCCAAGTCATCTATTTTGTCTTCTACTATGACATATTTCCTTCCTTATGTTTGAGAGCATGTCTATGTCCTGTAATAGAGCCCTTACGTTTGTTTCTATTTTCTCTTAGGTGATCTTTGTAGCTCTGGGATTTACATTTTAATCTTTGATCCATCTTGAATTTGTGTTGTTTGTATGTGTGTGAGGGGGAGGATAAATTCAATTATTTTTATTTATATATTTTAACAGTTTTATTGGCACGTAATTTACATATCACATACTTCAACAATTCAATTATATTAAAAAGACTAGTATACTCAGAACCAAAAACAATTTGAGAGCATTTTCTTCTTTCTTGTACTCTTTGTTATTAGCTACCCATGTCTCCCCGACCTTCACTTTCATATCCCCAAGAAACCCTTGATCCAGCTTTCTCTATAGATTTACCTATTCTTGATTTCATAAATGAGAAAAACACAAAAATCCCCACCAACAATATAAAAGCATTACAGACAAACCTCAATTGAAAAGACAGCAGAAAATATTTAAAACTAAAACAAGTTTGAAATGGGTCAATGGGGAGATCAAGTGATAAGGTATCAAATTCTAACCTAAGTGCATCTGCTGTAATTCACTTGGCATTGCATTCTGCATGACAGCGTGGCTATTATCCACCCTGGTCTATGGTCAGAGGAGATACCGCAGGGGCTCAATCCCTGTGTATTTCCCCCTCACTTTATTTTTTTTAGCCTAAACAAAGATATTACACCTTAACATAACTATATCTGCCACAATTGACTTTACAATACTCTCTGTCTGATACCAAGGGTCTTTATATGCCTTGACTATGGTCACAGGGGATTCAATGGAGGCTTAATTCATATGTGGGCTCTGCAAGTGGAATTTGGGCTTCCACTGTCATCCATAGCCTTCTGCAGTCCAGATGTTCACAATTTAACCTCTGATACCATTCTCTTCTTTGGATTTGTATTTTACTTTTTATAATCATTGGATCATACAGGCTCATGTGCCTCTTCCGTGTGGATTTAGTTGACGCCTCATTTACATGGTTGCTTGTTTGAAGACAAGCCTTTAAGACTCCAGGCACTATTCTTTCTGATAGCTGAGCACCATCTAGTTTCTTCACCACTTTTTGCTATAGCACCCATATCATCAGGGATTTCTTGATGAGGGTGAATATCAAGCAGGGACATTATAAGGACCAATTGTTATTAAGTTAGGGTTAGAACTAAATGTGAGCCCCAAACCCATTCATATGTCTGTGGTCTATATATGTGTCTAGTTAATTTTAGAGATATCATTTTACTAGAGATGTGTTAGGCTGGGTCGACTAGAGAAGCAAATCCAGAGACACTCATATATGTGTAATGAAAAGTTTTATATCAAGAAGTAATTATATATCAGGAAAACATCCCAACCCAGTCCAACTCAAGTCCATAAGTCCTATATTAGTCCATAAGTCCCTCTTCAGACTCAGGCAGACACATGACATGCAATGATGCCGAATGCAGGAATATCACAGGCCAGTGGGTACTAAGTTCAGTGACAGTGGCTGCATCTCCAGGGTTCTGGGAGGTCTCAGAATGGCCCATCAGCAGAAAGGTGAAGGCAGAGAGAATGGGGAGGTCCCGGGGCCCTCCCCATGAGAAGGCTATGCCCACAAGGAGGTACTGTCAGGCTGTGACATGATTGACAGATTCCACCTACACTTTTATAAATCTTCATGTTGACATGAAATTATGCAACTACCACATAGAACCTTATAGTCATCCCTTCCTGGGTAATAAGGTAATTCCATTGATAGTGTCATCAATTTAGCTAGTAGTCTTGATTTAAAACACTGTTTAGAAAAGGAAATTATACAAGCATAGGCTGACTATGAACATGAAGTTTTTTACTTGTAGAGATTAATCTCTTACGTGATTGGGCACTATTGACACAAAGAATGGGGTTGGTGGCAAGGCAAAACTTTCAATAATATTCATCCACAACGGCAGAGCCATGCCCATGGGAGTTTGCTTCCATACAGGAGGTGAG
This sequence comes from Echinops telfairi, assembly GCF_000313985.2. Classification (NCBI taxonomy): domain Eukaryota; kingdom Metazoa; phylum Chordata; class Mammalia; order Afrosoricida; family Tenrecidae; genus Echinops; species Echinops telfairi. The sequence goes on from NW_022111321.1 coordinate 20,254,143, forward strand.
GTATGAGTTCTGTTGCATTCTTTGGTAGATGGAGATCTAATTTTGCCAGCACTATTTGTTGAAGAGACTCTTTTTCATCGAATGTTTCTTGGGTCCTCTGTTGAAGATCAGTTGTATATCTTAACTACTATCATCTTTAGAGAAACAGATAATCAAATCTTTCTCCCTTGCACTGGGTGGGTTCAAACAGTCAACCTTTCAATTAGCGGTCAGCACTTAACCATTTGTATCACTAAGGCTCCTGTCATTTTGGTAAGATGATATTTAGAAGCCAAGATCAGGGTCTATGCTCACTCCTACTCACAGAAAGGCGTCTTTTCAAAAGTCCTCAGGTGCAAAAGTCCCAAAGACAAAATAGAGAGAAGTCTAATATCTGCGTTCGAATTGGGTGATCTTGGCCCTGCTCCATCCCCAGGAGTCCAGCAGAGAAGGGGTGAGAAAACCCTGTACGCAGGAGAGAGAACAGAAGCTTCTGTCTCTTAAACTGCAATTTTCTCCCATCCACGGCGTCAATGTCCAATAATCTAAAAATGAGGATCCCATTATTGGGATCAGAGATTTGCTTTCATCTTAAATGGACAGCATTTCTCATCATCAAAGTTGATGAATGCCAATTTAAACAGAAGAGACTTCAATGAAGAGGTCTTTGAATCTGACATTTTTTTTCTGAAAGGGGAGAAATTAAAGACCTCAACCATTACATTTTTCACTTTCTTTTAATTTAATTATTTTTGTTTGGGTCAAAGGAGTTATTGAGCTTTGGTGATCATTGTTACTGACAAAAATGTGATCTACACAGAGAAAGTGCTCGGTATTGTTTTTTACATACACATTATTTTTTCATCGAGATAAAAGGGAGTATGTTTTATGTGTGGGGGGAATGCTGTTATTTTCTGATAATTGGGTCTCCTTAAATATGAAAAATTATACCCTGTTCTCTGACTCCCATTATTGCTTTACTCAGAGACATCAAGGCATATAAATGGACACTTATTAGAGACAATTACGCTTTAGAGGCTCTTATGGAGAAAGAAAAGGCAGGCGAAAAGAGAAGATATAGGATCCTACTCAGTGATTTTGCGCAAGGGGTCCAAGCCATCTGTGAGGCAAGCCTGTCACCATGTTAAGGCTGAAGTATATTTTTTATTGTCTATCCAAAAAACATGTAGTGAGCCAGAATTGTACTAAGCACTATGAAACAAGCAAAATTATCCCTCCAGGATCTTAGGTTTAGCTTAGAAACATATGATATAAATGTATTTTTTTAAATGCAGAACTTGGGTTGCAAGCCTGTACAAAATATTCCTCACAATAGACACTTTAAAACTATTTAAAACTAGTTGCCAAATTGATCCTAACTCAGGGCAAGCAATGTGTGTCCCAGTAGAACTGTGCTGTGCAAAGTTTTGAATCTTTTTTTTTTTAACTATACTGACAGGCCTTTCTTCTTTTTTAAAAAAAAAACATTTTAATAGGGGCATTTCTTATGTTTTGTTGTTTTCCCACTATTAAGCCATGATTTACTCACTGCTACCAAGTGTTTTAGGACTCATGACAACCTGATAGGACAGAGTAGACGGCCCCCTGAGGATTTCCAAGACTGCATTTGTTTAGGGGAGTAGAAAGCCTCATCTTTCTCCTAAGGAGTAGCTGGTGGTTTCGAATTTCTGACCTTGCTGTTTACAGCCCAACATATAACCACTATGCCACCAGGGCTCCTCTCAGGCATGATTACAACAGTCTTATTTTTGCCTTGCCTTTTCATGGTCACAGAGGGGTCTTACCTCATGCAGAGAATCAGCAACTTTGGTGGCGGTTGATGGGATCGCTCCAAGGCCTAGCTAGCAGGCCCAGGCCCCAGTGGATGTCGTGGCTGTATCTTCATTCTCACCTGGGAACACTGGCGTGCATTTAATTGAAAGCAGCACGTGCGGGGACAATTGCTTCTCTTTCTCCTGAAGCATTCCTCGCTCTGGATCCCCAGATCTTGGGATGGAAAGGAAGCAAATCCCAATGGCTGCTTCATCCTGCTCTCTTTCTTAAGGGCCCAAACCAACCACTTCTCATCTCCCAAACCTATGTAACCGTAGTGCAAAGGAGAGCCTCAGATTAAGGAGGGCCTTTTAGTCCTAGGAGTTTAGTAAAGAAGTATGGAAAGAGAAGCTCAATGGAATTCTGGGAGAAACATATAGAGGATGCAGTGTTTTCCTGTACAAAGTGAGGGAGAGGGACAAAGGACATATAAGAGTTAATGATGCTTTTTCAATGCATGGAAGATTCTGAAAAAGCATAGGCATGCTCACTGAGGTCTGAAAGAAACATGAACTGAGCTCACCACAGAGCCTGGGGCAGATGGATAGAAATGGAGAGGAAGCCAGCTCTGATGATGGAGGTCAGCTCAGTGTCGTGTGGACGGGGCATCTTCTCTCCAGGCACAGATTAAAGTGACGATCTTCTTGAAAGGCCTCAGGGGGCTGTGGTGGGGAGAATAGCAGCAGTCCCCCACCTTCAGCCCTCCAGCTCTATGATCTATGATTTTAATAAACTTCACAATGGCAGACAATCCCATCAAATTGCCTCTGGAGCCCCACTTGCTCCCATTCCCAGTTGTAGCAGCAATTTTGCATTGAGCTCGTTTTATAGATTTGGTTGTGTCTTATTTAATTGAGCTATTCTTGGGGGAAATGCCCCAATAACTCAGGAAGTCCTGCGGAGCCCGGCACTGAAGCCATTAGCATGATACATGTCACAAGGTTCACACACAGAAGCTCCCCTTGTCATGTCAAACCCCACCGTCAGATGCAGGCTGGGGTGGGCCCCACAGAGGGTGTTTAAACTGCTGGGCGACCTCTCGTCACCCAGCAGTTCAAGGAATGGTGTTCAAAGGAAGGATGAGTCAGTTTGGCGAGCCCTAGGCATACAGCAGGTGGAATGCAATAGTGCTCTCAAGCATCCGGGGAAGCTTGGCACAAAAAGATGAGTGCCCCCTCTCCTGACCCCAACCTGCCCCAGTAAGATAAAGGGCTGGTTTAGTGTCAGGGCATTTCTTTGACACTCTTCGTGCTTCGGTAAAAAAGATTTGATTGTTAATGTTTGGTTCCCTGTTCTGGAAGCTGGAGCAGATTTCAAAGGGCCAGTAACGGTCTCCGTTCAGTTCTGGAGTTTGTGCCAGGGCGCAGGTGCTCCCTCTGGCATGGTGGGTGGGAGAGATTCTGAGATGAGTCAGGAGATGAGTGTTCTTCCCAGAGGCAATGACCTACCAACCCCTCTGTTGTTTGAAAGTATTGGTGGTGGTGGGCAGGGGGTTCTCCCCTAGGGTGCCAACAGGAATACTTCTAGCTGGTTGTTATTGTTAGAATCCTTCTAGCCAACTGTTTCTGATTTATGTACAATAAAATAAAGCAAAACACTGCCCAATCTGGCATCATCTTCACACGTGTTGAGCTACTTGGTTTCATTTTTGCCGTTGCTGTGCATTTTGAATGCCTGGTGGTATAGGAGTTACACATTGGCCTGCTAACCGTAAGGTCAGTGGTTTGAAACCACCAGCCAGCTCCACAGAAGGAAGATGAGGCTTTCTACTCCCATAAAGAGATACAGTCTCCGAAACGCACCAGGGCAGTTCTATCTTGACCTATTGCTATGAGTCAGCGTTGACTGTCCTGATGGCCGTGAGTTTGTTTGTTAGTTTTTTTGTCTCCCACATTGGGGGGGTCATCTTCCAATAAAACATTATTTTGGCTAGAGGAGGCATGAACGACACTCCAGAGACACTTAAAAAAAGAAGATAACAAAAATAAGACTCCTCAATGCCATGAAGTCGGTTCTGACATCTAGCGATCCTATAGACAGGGCATGTGTGGCTCTGAGGCTGCCACTCTTTCTAGGAGTAGAAAACCTTGTCGTTCTCCTGAAAAGTGACTGGTAGGTTAGAACTGCTGACCTTGTAATTAGCAACCCAACAGGTAATCAGGACTCCTGGCCCACAGCACATGTTTAAGAAGGAAATGATTAGCTCTACTCTGACCATTAGTCGTCCCCATTCCATGGTGTCCTCATGCAAAAGGTGTATGTCTGTAAAGTTTGGCTGTGGCACCTGCGTTATCCGTCAGCACCCCACCCCCACCCCCATCTCTGATAACTTGTTCACATCTGAAGCCAAGGCCTGGTTGGCCATCCCCGCCCACTCCCGCAGCTGCAGTCCTCTTTCTGAAGCCCTGAGAACGGTTTTGGTGGAAGGCTGTCCTGGAAGCCCACTCACATTTACACCCTGGGTGCCTTAGCTGTGCTCTGCTGACCTGGAGCCACGCTCGTGAGCACTTTGTCCATCAAGACTTGTATTCGTTTTTTCCTCTGGGTTTGGGGATCATCCCCTCCCTGATGACGAGTCCGTAAGCTTGGTTCATACATTAGGGGGCAAAGGCTAACATTTCTGAGTATGAGCAAGGTTTACACCTTGACCCTACAGAACTGCGAAACATTGCGGCTTCCAGGCTACACTTCCACTGTGACCCAGGAAACGTGGAAACATTCATCCTACAAACCCTGATCTGGAGCTCTGGCTCAGCTAACAATCCCCGCAGTCTTACTGCAGGTCCGCTGGCCCAGCCTTTTCTCCCACATCCATGGCCTGGTGTTTTATGTCACTTCTGACTGATCCAGGACGCAAGGACAGAACCCTGGAAAGGGAAGAGTCTCCGTTGAGCAACCACGCTTACAATCATTCCTGGAGGAATCATGCTTATTTCAGAATCCTTTTCCTCAGCCCTCAAAAGAGCGGCTTCCTAAATAGACTGGCAGTTTTCTCTCAAAGGAATTTAAAATTAGATGCCTTTGTTCTCTATTCCATTTCTTGCTTCATGATTATAATGATATAGATGGATTTTCACTTTTCCCATCCCAAGTTGGCTATAGAAACAATATTTGCCTCATTATTATATAACTGTTTCTGTCAACATTGCAGGTTGTAGGTTTCTGCTGACTTACAATGAACAGAGATGCTTTAGCCTGTTTCAAAAGAGACTGTTAGCATTATATAGATAGATAGATAGATAGATAGATAGACAGATAGATAGATAGATAGATAGATGGATAGATATAGATATAGATAGATATATCTCCTTACTTCTTTTCCAGAATCATAAAACTCATCCTGAAATAGTTAAGGGAAAGCCTGGGGCTTTCAGAACACAAAGACAATCTGCCTGGTTCTGTAGAGTGGTCATGAAGATCATTCAGATTTGTGTATTTCGTGGTCCAGAATAAAGGTGATAAATTGGATGGGGTCAAATGACTGAGACTCTTCTGGAAGGCATCAAAAAGAGGGTGCTTGATGTTAATCCTTCAGCCACTTTGATTGCTTTAAATTTGGGAAAAGCCTTTACCATTGAACTTTAGGTTCACAGTCTGGTGTTCATTACTTTTTTGCACCCCCAGGCTCTTCAGTGATTGTCAGGTAATGAAATCTGCCGAGTGCTGAATTTATGAGTGATAGGAGATAGAAATGATAGAAGCTATCAGCTAAGGACATCCAGAACTACTTAGTGCCTGCTCTGAGTCACGCCAATTACAGGGGAGACTTTTCCTTACTTCGCCTAATTTGTCAATTTCCACAATGGTGGAATTTTAAAATCCTAATCTGATTGTCACTGTAGTGTTCTGAATAGTTAGTTCCCTCTACTCCCCCGCCCAAGTCATGCACACTTCAAATCTTGAATCATGGCTTCATAGGAAACAGGATCTTCACAAATAAAGTTAGTTAGGGGGACTAGGGCCATCCTGGCTGCAGGGTCCTTATCAGAAGGAAGAGGATGCAGAGACAGCTAGGTAAAACAGTGATGTGAAGAGAGAGGCCGGGATTGGGGTTTATCGTCATACATAAAGAAGGTCAGGAGCCACCAGAATCTGAAAGAGACAAAACCTTTGGAAATAACAGAGCTCTGTTGGCAGCTTGATTTTAGACATTGGGCCGCCAAACTTTAAGAGAAAAACTTTCTGTGTTCCAAGCCACCCAGTTTATGGTTCCGTAAAACTTTTGAAAATCAGAACTCTTGTAAGGAAAACACCTGCCAGAGAAAGAAAACTCGAAAACTTTCTGCTGAAATGCGTGACAGAATTGTGGTGCTGATGGAACCCTGTCAAAGGCAGAAGATTTCAGTGGCCCGGAAAAACAAGGTGGTCTCAATGAGTTCTGGATCTCACCTGCTTCCCTGTATTTTATGATGGGAACCCAGGGGAATTTATATAATTCCACAAACTCACCAAAACCTGATGGCCTTCTTCTTTGATCAACCTCATGCCTTTTTCTACATTCTAAAAAAACAAAGCCAGTTTGTGTGTTTGAGTCAGCCTTGACCTGTGAGTTGGTTAATTGTGTCAGCCTGGCCGATAATCACACGTGGGGCTAATTGAAAGGTGGAGGGATAAATGGGTGGTGAGCCTTGCCTTTCTAGTTCTCGGGTCTCTTGCTTTCTGATGGTCGCATCAGGGTGCAGCTGCCTTAGCAGTTCCCTGCTTCAGCTTGCAAGATTGACTTCCTACAAGACATCCCCAAGGAGAAGCTACATGGACCTATCCCGATGCAGCCCTGGGTGCTGGAGCAGCCGTGTGGAGACCCCTGCTAGTGCTGAGATGCTTGTTCGTTCACTGACTCAGCTTTCCTCCTGCAGTCGGCATCATTGCCTCTGTTTTGTGAGGTGGAGGACTTTGTGGACTGGTGTTGGGTTAATGGGTTAATGTTGGACTTGTGGGCTTGGGCAGCATTGGGTTGGGATGTTTTCGTGATGCACATTTTCTTTACATAAAACTCTCTCTTATACATGAGTTGCTGTGGATTTGTTTCTCCAAAGTACCCAGACTAATACAACCTGTGACCACCCCACGGTAGCCAGCGTAGAACTCCATCAAGTTTCCATGGGCTGGTGTTCAGAAGTAGGTTGCCTGGCCTTTCTTCTCAGGTTGCTCCAGGTGGGTGGCAACCTCTAATCGTCTGTGTCACATCTGAGCAGGTTCACTGCTTATACTATCCAGGGACTCCTTTTGTCTTATAATTGGATTGTTATCTTCTGTTTAGCTAGAATCTTCACTTATTTGAGAGAAAGAAGACTTTAAAATCGGAAGTCCCTAAGGGCTGAGATGACACATAGTAGTGTGTCCCAGTGTGAAGCCAGAGTGAGATGGGCCCTTTACGTCACAGACTCCATCGGTGGGGCGGCCCAGGGGACTGCACTCAGAGCACTCCTCTCCTGAAAACGCTGTGATGAATATTGAGTGAGAAGGACAAATGGAGAGCAGAGGCAGTAAATCCTACTCTACGGCATATGAAAAACATTTCTCTTGGTTGGAAGAATGTATAAGTCCTGTGAGGGTGGGGGTGGCAGGGAGAGGGAGTAGAAGAGATGAGAAGTGAAGTGAAGGATGGAGCCCATGATTTGCGATGATACTTATGTTCAGGACTTGAATTGACTCCACCGTGATTTCTGCCTGCTCTAGCACTTTAAAGCTCTGTGCATAGACACAAATATATCAGTCCTTCTCTTAGCTTGTGAAAATAAAATGCAATCTCATAAAATCCCCGGCTTCCCCAGCCCTTGCCATATTTCAAGGCTTGATTAATATTTTATTTCCATTGTTCTTTTTGAGGAATCACTGCACAAATTATCCAGTGGAACATGTTTCCTCATAGTGCAAGATGCCAAATCTGTCTCCAGTTTTGCAAAATTCTGGAAAGTTTAGTTGGTGGCCAAAGGAGAGACTGAGAACTCAGCCTTCCCAGAAGGCAGGCAGATTTCCTCAGAACAGAATGCTGGACTGCCGCATGGCTGGAGGCCGGTTTGTATGCACTAACTTGAGGGGTGCGGGATCAGTTTAGTCTTGTGTGATACAATTCAATGGACAGCCATGAAGTATGAGGAAAAATAAGGGTGACCCGTTGCTATGGGCTGAAATGTATCTATCCAAAATACATGCTGGAATCCTAGCCCTCTTACCTGTGGGTGTTATTTCTGTTTGGGAATAGGGTTTTTCATTATGTTAACGAGGCCCTGCCAATGTAAAGTGTATCCTAAAGCTAATCATTCTAAAGTGATGGACAGATCAGATAAGGCACAGAGGAGAGCACACCTACATCTACAAGATGAAGAACCAAAGATTGCTTAGAGCCGCCTACAAGGCTGGGTCTCTGATTTGTATTCTTAGCCTCCAAAATTGTGAGAAAGTAAACGTCAGTTCTTTAAAGCCATCTACTTGTTGCATTTGTGTTATAGAACCATCAGTAACTAGGAGACCCATCACTGTGGATTCCCAAGAAAGTAATCTTCCTCTGGTCCAATGGACGTCAGCCTTGGTCAGAAACTGTTTCATAGCCCAGCATTCCCCATGTGTATGCAAGGGAACTCCCATCTCAGCAGATGTCCTGAAGCAAGGGCCTCTGTGGTCCCCTGAGGTTGGGAAGGGCTGCATGGGATCACTGTGCTGGGAGGAGAGCATCCCAAAGACTCTGGCTTTTAAACACAAACTATTGGTAAAATGATCTTATTTGTTCTCCTGGGAAAGTAAACCATTTATAGTCTTAGTGCCTCAATACCTGCAGGAAGGTGGAAGCTATGAATTAATGATCACTGAAAGTGTGCAAAGGCCTTTTGAGAGCTCATAAATGGTTGTTCCTAAATGAATGACCCATACAATCATGCGAGGAAGCAGGTAGTAGTGAGGGCATTGTGTAGGTGAGAAACCCAGGGAGCTTTGAACTCAAAGATGTGCAACAGAAGCCTCTAGGCTTCTGCCAATCTCAAAGAAAGAGAAGGCAGCCCTTACTGCCAGCCTTCATGGCTGAAGTGGGAGGCTCTGCCCTCAACCCCAGTGCCCCTCACCCTTCAGAGTCTGCTTTATAAGAGCCTCTGGATGGGCTCTTAAGAGAGCCGAAGGACAGAGAGTTATCCCTCTAGAAGCTCTCAGCTTCTTTCTTCTCCTCTATGCTCTGGTCCACATAGACTTGTTTCTACTTGACCACGCTCCTAAATCCTACTTAAAACTACCTGCCTGTGGCTGAACCTTTCAGACTCAGTACTCTGAGAACTCACCTGACAGACTCATCTATGGTGGCTAATTATAGCTTTTCCTCACTTTATTCATGGTGACATATATGTCATAAGTCTCTGGTCCCATGTAAAACAGACTTGATAGTGGGAATTTAAGGCCCCGTGGCAGGTAGGAGATGGTAGAAGACAAGAGTCTAAGAATAGGGAACGTGAAATTTTACCTCTCCTTTCTGAAGCCATTGAGGCTGGATCAACCCCTAAAACTCGTGCCCTGAGAGAATCTCTGAACTTTAAACTACAACTCTTCTCTGAAGTCTTCTTTGAAACAAAGAACAGTTTAACTGAATTAGGAGAGTGTGGCTGCTGAGTGTTGTGCTTTCTAAAGAATTACCTATGTGAAATGAAACTGCCGAGAGGACTTGAAATCTTGGGTGGGAAGCTGATGGGGCCAGTGAGCCTCAGATATGGTGGCGACTGTGGAAAAGGATCGTGGGGATGACAGCACACCCTGAGGGTCGTAAATAATGTCACTGAATTGTACACATTCAAGTTTGTGAGATGGATTATCTTTGGTTAGGCACACCTTTACAAAACAAAACAAAACAAAACAAAAATAGCCTACCACTTAGAACCAAGCACATTAATAAATCCTCCCATCAAGCACACACGTGCTCCATTATCTATCTATCTATCTATCTATCTATCTATCTATCTATCTATCTATCTATCATCTATCTATCTATCATCTATCTATCTCTTTATCATCACTTGGGGCATCAAATCACTTCAGCCAGCAACATTTTCTCAGACCCTGTGTTCTGTCGATGCCAATCCAGGAGGCAGAAGTGGAGAGAGACTGCAGCCATGAAGAAACAGAATTTCTCAGAAACAGGCAAAAACGCTGCAAACACCTAATCGTCCACAGCAGCAATGCAGACAAAGAAGACGATGTTCGGTGAGCAGGAACCACCCAGTAGACCCCATCAGGGCTCACTCTGTGAATGAGGAAACAATCCCAGAGATCTTAAATTTAAATTCCCAACGAATAAGTGGCATGTGATCTAAGACCCATCGCTGCCTCAATTTGTATCTTGCTATAGTCTCCATTCCAGCAAAACCAGATTCTTTTATGTATCAGACTTATTTCTATTTGAAATTATCTTGCTCATCGTCTGTTAGCCCTTCCCTCCATGCCCTTTCCATTCTACTGAAACATGTAATCCAGTGAGGGCAGGGATCGTGTCTGATGCGTGCGCTGATGTGGCACCCCTAGATTAATGCTGGGCACACAGTCTGTCCTCAGGAAAGATTTAAATGTAAGAATGTGGAGCTGAGATTTAAAAATGAGTCTCTTGCTCCAACTCCAATAACTTATTTCCCTGAGCCACTGGCTGCTAATCTATCAAATGCAGACAAGAGCCCCTACCTTTCATAGTAATGAAGAGGCTCAGAGTGCCCTAAAGCATTCCCTGGCCACTGAAGTTACCCAGTAAAAGGTGGCTATTCTGTCCTTACTTCCGGTGGTTTGTCAGTGCAAATTCCTCTCTGCAAAGTAGCACTGGTGCTGACTGAGCCCATCTCACTCAATGAATTCATTCAGAAGTGATTCTCTTCAGAAATGAGAACACTGGTTTTGTTTGTTTTTATCAAATTCTGGAAACTCCCAGTCTATAAAGTATTAGCACTTAGACCAGCATTTCTCAACCTGTGAGTTGTGACCCCTTTGGGGGTTAAACGACCCTTTCACAGGGGTCACCTAATACACCCTGCATATCAGATATTTACATTACAGCTCAGAACAGTAGCAAAATTACAGTTATGAACTAGCAAAGAAAATAATTTTATGGTCGGGGGTCACCACGACATGAGGAACTGCATGAAAGGCTGACAGCCACTGACTTAGACCAAGTGTGGGGTTTGCTCCTGGGTCTTGGCTTGAGGGGTCTCCCTGTTCTCAGTCATCACTCTGTGTGACTAGGCTATTGGAGCCTGAGGAACAGTTGTACCAACACAAGCCCTGCACTGATCATATGGAATGGCCTCACCTGGCTGCAGGAACCCAATTTCCCCATGCCTGTTCTTTCTCAACGCAAGGACACATTAGTTCCTGGTTGTGCGGACTGTGTACATCCAGATTTCAAAGTTAACAGGATTAAGAATAGTGTTTAGATTTATAGTTCCAAGTTACCAAGTTAAGCCATTTAAAAGAAAAAGTAGCCCACTTGCCAACAGTCTTTATTTTTGATCCTGTACTTAATTGATTATTTTAACAAAAGTTTCTGTAGTTGGTGTGAATTGTTGGGCTAACTTTGCCTTTTGAAAAGCTACTTTTCTGAAAGCTTGATCCCCAGGAGGTGTATGAAGGCCGCAGGAGAGCCTTCAATGCATAGTGACTTCATTACTCATACAGACAGCTCCATACCACCCAGACCAAATCCAGTGCTTTCCTCCCAGGCCAGGCAGGAATTCTCTAGAAAGAAGGTAGGGAGAAACACTCAGGGGGAGGGATGGAAAAGTATGTAGAGATTCATTGGGCTTTACGTTTGGGCAGTTAAGAAAGAACTGATCTTATGTAGATAGATTCAGCTCCTGCCCTTATGGATCAGATGAACTGGTGAATCAATTTGTCCATAACCAACAAGGAAACAAGATAAGGTAAATGTGGGTGCCACACATGCATCAATGTCAAAGGACAGGGACATCTAAGTAAGGTGATATGACCGTGGAAGGCCTTATGGCAGAGAAAGTCTTAGGAGAAACAGTGAGGCTGAATGGACTGCGGACAAATGAAAAGCCTAGAGAAGGACAATCCAGATAGAAGGATGAACATAGAAAATGCTTCAAGATCCAGGGGTGCGGGCCAAGGAGGGAGGGTGGAAAACAGAGTGTGCAATCGGGGAAGGCAGGGAGACTTGGCAAACACCAAAGGTTTATGTGGAATAGTGGTGAGCAATAGGGCTGGAGAAGAACACAGCTGTTTGGTCTATGACTCAATAACATTTACTTAACCCAGTTTGTTGCCCCTAGATGAAGAAATGGAATGTTCTGCATCCTGATATTTTAGTTATTCAGGTCACAAGTGAGAGATTTTGAAACTATACTTAAGTTCTAAAATGTGAGCACATTCCCCTTGCTGGGCAGTCTTATGCCTGGCCCTCAAATATTGGTGCCTCTTGGGAATCAATCTTTTTTGGACAGCTCTTTCTGAACATCCTCCCAAAGCAATCACATCAGTTCCCCATGCCTACAACTACCATCCAAAAGGTGGTGGGGTATGGGGGGGTGGGGGGCTGCTCCTGATCTTTCTCTTGACCACCAGATCCTTATCCCCATCTGTTTGATCACCTCAATCTCTAAAAGTTAATATTAGATTCCTGACACGGCCAATTTCTCCCCTCTCTTATAGGTTTCATGCTTTTGTTTTTCCTCTCCTTTTTTCTGAAGAAGTCATTAAATAGTGGCTATGTATTACATATTATGTCAAGTGCTGTGACTGCTGAGACATCTGGCATCATTTCCCCTGAAGGATTCATAGCATAGTGGGGCTCATAGATGAGTTCAATTATTTACTTTTAACCATTTAAAAATACTTAATAAAATAACCCTTAGTCAAATAAATACTTACAAAACAGGAATAGAGGTCAACAAACCATTCTTGGGGAATCCATAAAATGTTTGCCCACCATACTAGGCTAAAGAAACACCTCCTTTTGGAATATAGAAAAGGACAAAGAGGATGGTCTTAGAACACGAAGAACATAATCAATGTCACTGAATTGTACCCATACCATTGCTGAAGTAGAGTGCCATTGGCTATGCATATTTTCACCAGCGTGAGAAAGAGAGACTTACAGAAGGAAAGGAAGGGAGCGAGAGAGGGGGGAGGAAGGGGAAGACCTTCTGAGCTCATTAAAACCTGAGCTGAGTTTTAAATCTGGAGAATTCATTGGATGTAGAAAAGAAGACAAGGGAAACAGTATATAATAAGAGAAAGGAAAAAAAGAAAGTGAGCAAGAAACATTTGAAGAAGCTGTTTAGAATAGTAAAAACAATTAGCATTTACTTAAACCTTACTATGGACCAAGGAGTATTGGTGG
>NW_022111321.1:20268159-20269502 GCF_000313985.2 Echinops telfairi
CCCCCTGGGAGGGGGTTATATGTTGATCCTTGTAATTGATTCCTCCTTTCTCCCCCTACTTTCCCCTTATCCTCCTGTTATCCCTATTCTCATTGTTGACCCTGAGGAGTTTATCGATCCTGGATTTCCTGTGTTGCGGGCTCTTATCTGTAGCATTGTGTGTGTTCTGGTCTAATCCGATTTGTTAGGTAGAATTGAGGACATGATAGTGGGACGAAGGAAGCACCAAACAACTAGAGGAAAGTTGTGTGTTTCATTAGTGTCTAGCATTATTCTTTAAAGAGATGGAAACTATTCATCAACTTTATATAGAAAGGAAAGAGTTCCCAGAGAAGCAAAGCACCCCTAGAGAAGAACAAAGTTGGAGGATTCACACTTCTTCATTTCAAAATCTGCTACAGAGCTCAGGTAGTCGATAGAGCCTGTACCTGGCACAATGGCAGGCACAGAGACCAAGGGAACAGAATTGAGAACCCAGGGATAAACTCATCTACCAATGGACAGTTGATACCAGCTATCTGTCAGTTTGTCCTGCTGTGGTGGCTTGCATGCTGCTCTGAAACTGGTAGCTAAGTCAGCAGTATTTCAAGTCCCAGCAGGGTCACCCAAAGTGAAGAGGTTTCGGCAGTTATTCCAAACTCAGGTTAGAATAATGTAATGTATGTGTCTCAATTCTCAGGAGAGAGCAGTCCCTGGAGAAGGACAAGGTGCCTTACTAAGGGGAGAGGAAACAAATGTGAGGAAGATCCTTACCACGGTGAATTGATACAGTAGCTGTAACAATGGGCTTCAACATAGCAGCACTTGTGAGAATGATGCAGGACCAGGCATGGTTTGGTCCTATTGTTCGTAGAGTCACTATGAGTGAGAACTGGCTTGAGGGCCCTGAACAACATCATGGCCAGTTGGTCATTAAAAAAAGTGCAGAGACTAATTAAATATGAAAGAGGAAAATAGTGCTGACAAAACTTGATATCCATTTGGAGAAAAATGAAGCAGAACCTATATCTCACATTAGATATAAAACTGAACTCAGGATGAATTGGAGATCAAAAGGGGTAACTTAGGATCATCAATGGAAAATATATGGAAACATTTCTGGGTCCTAGTAGATGGCATGATATGCTTCTCTAGTGTGGGACATCATACTGGGCAAAATAATAAGGGCAACAAAAAAAGAGGAAGACCTTCAACAAGACGGATTGACACAGTGGTTGCATGGATAGGCTCAAACATGAGAATAAGGGGAGGGGGATGCACAGGACCAGGCAATGCTTTGCTCTGCTGTACCTCAGGTCGCTATGAGTCCTTAGTGACTCCAGGGCACCTAAGAACAACAGTAA
>NW_022111321.1:20271370-20272944 GCF_000313985.2 Echinops telfairi
GTCACTATGGTTGGTGGTCTGGGAGAATATTAATATGATATATTTAATATTCTTCACCAAACCTTAATTTAAATGTATCCATTTATTTCTGTCTTCATTATTTATGGTCTGTCTTTCACAAGCATACGAAGCAACTGAAAGTGTTATAACTTGGGTCAGGCAAACTTTTATCTTCAAAATGGCATCTTTGTTTATGACATTTTAAAAGGAATCAAGCCCAATTGATACATCATTTGATTCCCTGACTGTGGCTCCCATGAGCATTTATTGTAATTTCATGTAAAATGACACCCTTGACAACTTCACACTAAGTCATTAGAGAAATTAAACTATAACAACAATGAGATGTCACCTCACCTCAGCATTAACAGTAAAGTTAAAAACCACAGGACAAAACAAAACAAAAAATTAGAAAGCACCAATGCTAGTGAGAGTATGGAGAGACCGAGAACTTCATACACTGCTGGTGGGACAGTAAAATATTATGATCACTGAGGGAAATATCATGGCATTTTCTTAAAACGTTGAAAATAAAAATACTGTGTGTTCTATCAATACTACCACTAGCTCTGTTCTAGAGTAATTAGAGCCAGGACATGAATAGAAATATGCATACCCATATCCACCACAGCATTATTTACAATAGCAAAAAGAAGGAAATATTCTAAGTGCTCATAAACAGGTAGATGGATTACCAAACTATGGTACAGACACACACTAGAATCCTATGCAATGTTTAAAAAGAAATGAATCTGCAAAGCACTTCATGACCTGGTTGAACCTGGAAGATATAATGCTGAGTGAATTAATAAATCACAGAAAGATAAATATTGTGGGAGACTACTATTTTAAAAAGACAAGGAAAGGTTTCTTGCAGAGAAAGAAACATTCTTTGATAGTTCTCAGGGGTGGGAGGATAAGAGAGAGTGAATCACGAAGTAGACAGCATATACATGTTAGCTTGGGAGAAGGGGCCAACATACAACAGGGAGGAGGTCAGCACAAAATGATGGAGGGAAAAGGACTTTAGAGAGTGAAAAGCAGCAGAGATAGGCACTATTACGTACACAGCTTTACAGTAGCAGTAGCAACAGCAGTTGACAAGGGTGCACAATGATAGGCATGCTAGTGGAACAGGCATGGGATGTGCATGACACTACGATTTCAAATTTACAGGCTCTGACAATGGATAGTTCTATATATGTATTTGCTTATATAAATATATGCATGAAGATCAAATAGGTAGCAAAGTTGTGACATTTTCTATTATTTTTAAATTAAAAATAGTTTTGTTGGCATATAATTCATATCTCATACAATTTAGTCATCCAATCAGATTAAGAAGAGTTGTGCAATCATCGTCATAATCAATTTTAGAACATTTTATTCTTTTCTTGTACTCATTGTTAGCTCCCCATTTCTTCCCAAGCTCCTAGGTAATTATTATTATTATTTTAAATTATTTTATTGGGGGGTTCTTACAACTCTTATCACAATCCATCCATCCATCCATTGTGTCAAGCACATTTGTACATTTGTTGCCATCATCATTTCCAAAACATTTTCTTTCTACT